>NC_086452.1:440274288-440574288 GCF_028390025.1 Pseudophryne corroboree
TTTCTTCCTACAGTTGCAGCAACCCTGAGGACAACGCAACTGAACTACTTTTACACCAGAGCTAATCGTCTCTTGTTCCTACTTGGTGATATGTGTCTGTCACCCGCAGTTATTGGGGTCAGTTCAATTAGATGGCAGCTTGTGAGATGCAAATAGAAATGGGGATTCACTGGCATTGCAGCAATGATGCGCGTTCTCCAAAAAGCGGCCTGGCAGAAGCGCATGAAAAAGTGGGGAAATCCTCCTGAAACCGCAAAATGTGTCACTGAGACAGCAGGACCAAAGGGAAGGCAGTGAGTGGCTATAGGCAAGGGCGTAGCTACCATAGGTGCAGCTGCTATGGGGACCAGAGCTGAGAGGGGCCACCTTCCCTGTCACAGTTACATGTGTTATATACAGGGGCGTAGCTACCATAGGTGCAGGCAGTACAGCTGCTATGGGGCCCAGAGCTGAGGAGCCACCTTCCCTGTCACAGTTATATGTGTTATATACAGGGTGTAGCTACCATAGATGCAGGGAGTGCAGCTGCTATGGGGCCCAGAGCTGAGAGGGGCCACCTTCCCTGTCACAGTTACATGTGTTATTTACAGGGCGTAGCTACCATAGGTGCAAGGAGTGCAGCTGCTATGGGGCCCAGAGCTGAGAGGGGCCACCTTCCCTGTCACAGTTACATGTGTTATATACAAGGGTGTAGCTACCAGAAGTGCAGGGAGTGCAGCTGCTACGGTGCCCAGAACTGAGAGGAGCCACCTTCCCTGTCACAGTTACATGTGTTATATACAGGGTGTAGCTACCATAGGTGCAGTAAGTGCGGCTGCTATGGAACCCAGAGCTGAGATGGGCCACCTTCCCTGTCACAGTTACTTGTGTTATATACAGGGTGTAGCTACCACAGGTGCAGGGAGTGCAGCTGCTATGGGGCCCAGAGCTGAGAGGAGCCACCTTCCCTGTCACAGTTACATGTGTTATATACAGGGTGTAGCTACCATAGGTGCAGGGAGTGCAGCTGCTATGGGGCCCAGAGCTGAGAGGGGCCCACCTTCCCTGTTACAGTTACATGTGTTATATGCATTTTTCACCGTTGGGTGGTACGTAGGGGTCCTTTCAAACTTTTTCCTTGGGGCCTGCAATATATCTAGGTATGCCCTTGTACCTGCTCATTGTGGTGTGGTATAAAATGAACTGGAGGGCATTATAATGTTTTATAATATGTACCGGGGCAGTGTAATGAGGCACAATATGAACGGGGAGCACTATATATCATAATGTGAATTGGGGGTACTGTGCGGCATAATGTGTACTGGCAGCTCTGAAATGTGACATAGGGTGAACTTAAGCACTACTACGATTCATAAAATAAACTAGGGCACTACAATGGGGCATAACATTAAATAAGGCTCTACTATGGGTCAGAAAATGAACTAGGGCACTATTATAGGGCATATAATTAACAACTGCTGCAGAGAAGTGTCTCTCTAGAAGCACAGGGATAGGGGCCCCTGCAAAATGTTGCTATGGGGCCCACAAAGTTCTGGCTACGCCCCTGGCTATAGGCAATGTATTGGGGATTCTTAAAAGGTGTCAAATGGTTGACTTTTACATTTCTTAAGTAATGGCGGAATAATGACAGCCAGCAGGTGTTTTTCCGTAAATTAGTGTGGACGGTATTTTGTGGTACATTAAAATCGTGTTCATGTGATTTTTCATTGGTTTTGATACAAGTTTTTAAAATGTTGGAAAATTTATCTCCCGTCCCCATCCATAGAACACCTGTCCCACATCATTTCTGAAACACTGTCCATGCCCGTCCCCAAGGGGGCACGTTGTACGATGCCGCAGGACCTTATCTGCACATACGCAGATCCGCAAACATCTCTGAATTAGGCCCATTGGGGGTCATTCCGAGTTGTTCGCTCTGTATTTTTTTCTCGCAACGGAGCGATTAGTCGCTAATGCGCATGCGCAATGCCCACAGTGCGACTGCGCCAAGTAAATTTGCTATGCAGTTAGGTATTTTACTCACGGCATTACAAGGTTTTTTCTTTGTTCTGGTGATCGTAATGTGATTGACAGGAAGTGGGTGTTTCTGGGCGGAAACAGGCCGTTTTATGGGTGTGTGCGAAAAAACGCTACCGTTTCTGGGAAAAACGCGGGAGTGGCTGGAGAAACGGAGGAGTGTCTGGGCGAATGCTGGGTGTGTTTGTGACGTCAAACCAGGAACGACAAGCACTGAACTGATCGCAGATGCCGAGTAAGTGTGGAGCTACTCAGAAACTGCTAAGAAGTGTCTATTCGCTATTTTGCTAATCTTTCGTTCGCAATTTTGATAAGCTAAGATTCACTCCCAGTAGGCGGCGGCTTAGCGTGTGCAAAGCTGCTAAAAGCAGCTTGCGAGCGAACAACTCGGAATGACCCCCATTGTCTCTATATTTTTACCTTACAATAAAAATTTCCCCTACTTTTTCATCTGCTTGGGGAGGGGGATGTTCCAGGGCTTGCGCACAAAATCCCCCCACAAATTTAAGGTGAAAGCACAATGTGAATTTGGAATTGAAATCACGGTGCAAATTTCATGTTAAAAAAGACTTGTAGGACCCAACTTGCTCCTAATTGAATGGACCCCGTAGCGTTGCTGGAAGGTGAGAGCCTTGGTTCTGCTGTCCTTGGTATCTGTCCATCTGAGACGAGACCCTCACTGTACCTCATGGCCCAACCAACCAATAAAATTGCGTTGGTTGTATTTGTCAGCCAGTGGTCTGGGTTGTCTGGAACATCTATTTTTTATAGGGAACCAATATGAGGTGTATATAGGCAAATATTGAACAGGAACATACTGCAGGGCCCAATTCAGACCTGATCGCAAATTCCTAAGGTGGGCGATTATCGATTGACAGCGCATGCGTACGGATTGTAGTGTGCACGTGCAAGGCTAAACTGCGAAATAATTCAGCATCTTTTTTGATCGCTAGGTGTACGCAAGTTGAATGACAGGAAGCGGACATTTGGTGGGTGGTTACTGCCCGTTTTCTGGGAGAGTCAAGAAAAACGTTCCCACGCATTTTCAGGGAGGGTGTGTGACGTCAGCTTTGGCCCCGATCAATCTGTTTGTTTCGCACTGTAAGAGTAGGCGATCAGGTCTGATTAGGCCCATAGTAACACATAGTGAGTAATCAGGGTTAATGTATGTATAGTAAGCACAGTATATGTGTAAGAGAGCACACGCATTGGTGGAGTGTCCCATCGTCGGGCACAAATCACTTGTCGTGGAATTTGCAGTAACTGGACGTTCTGTTCTCCAGGTTCTCGCTGTGACGAGTGTTCGCCCGGCTTCTATGGAAATCCATTTCAGGCTGGGGGACGCTGCCTTCCCTGCCAGTGTAACAACAACATCGATATGACAGACATCGGGTCCTGCGACCGCAAGACCGGACAGTGTCTGAAGTGCAAGTACCACACGGAAGGGAGGTTTTGTGAGAACTGCTTGCTTGGATATTACGGCGAGGCCTCCAGGCGCAACTGTAGAAGTAAGTGACCGGATGTGATGGTTTGTCTGTAGGGATCGGGGACACGATTGTTATCAACACCAGATCTGAGGCCTAACCTGGAACTCTGCCTGAATCTGGAACTCTGCCTGAATGTGACGGCTTATGAGTGACCGTGAGCTCTGTCTCCATCCTTTACAGAGTGTGTCTGTAACTTCCTGGGCACGGATCGCAGCCAGTGCACCTCCAGGGAGGAGTGTGTGTGCAACAGGAGCAACGGGCAGTGCCAGTGCCTGCCCAATGTCAAGGGTCAGAGCTGCGACCGCTGCGCTCCCAATTTCTGGAACCTAGCCAGTGGGAAGGGGTGTGTTCCCTGCAACTGTGACCCCCATCACTCTTTCAGCTTAAGTTGTAATGAGGTGAGTGCAACAAAAATACTAAGCCATGAATAAGTGTGTATCGTAAGGTTCTCATATATGCTGCAATTCCGCCAATTACTGAGCGTACTATAGCCTAAAGCAGACTGCCAATACCAGTACCACCATGTACGTTGGGATGATGCATATAGTGTGTGACAACAAGAATTTTTTTTCCATACAGTCAGGTAATATACACATACAGGGGCAGCCTCAGAGTCACATGTATAGGCGGCCACTTTTCTATTGGATCAGTCGGCCTACATGCCCATGACACTCCAACGCGATGGACTAGTCGGCCTACATGCCCATGACACCTCCGTGCGACGGATCAGTCGGCCTACATGCCCATGACACTCCAACGCGATGGACTAGTCGGCCTACATGCCCATGACACCCCCGCACGATGGATCAGTCGGCCTACATGCCCATGACACTCTCACACGATGGATTAGTTAACCTACATGTCCATGATACTCCCACCCAACGGATCAGTCAGCCTACATGCCCATGACACACCCGCATGATGGATCAGTCGGCCTACATGCCCATGACACCCCCACGCAATGAATCAGTCGGCCTACATATCCATGACACTCCAACATAATGGATCAGTCGACCTACATGCCCATGACACCCCAGCCCGATGGATCAGTCAGCCTAAATACTCATAATACCCCCGTGCAAAGGATCAGTCGGCCTACATGCCCTTGATACTCTTGCATGACAGATCAGTCGGCCTACATGCCCATGAGACGCCCACACGATGGTTCAGTCGGTTTACATGCCCATGACACTCCCACGTGATGGATCAGTTGGCCTACATGCCCATGACACCCTCGCCCGATGGATCAGTCGGCCTACATGCCCATCACACTCTTGCATGAGGGGTCAACAGATATGATTGCATGGTATTCACCCAGTTGCTGCCCAGAAGCGCCCATTTCATGGAAAGAGTGATGAGAGTGATGAGAGTGATAAGAGTGATGAGAGTGATGAGAGTGATAAGTCAACAGACAAACTGATGCCTTTTTCGCTGAACCTTGTTGTCTTTTCTTCCTCAGTTTACCGGGAAGTGTCAGTGTAGACCGGGATTTGGTGGATCCATGTGTACCGAGTGCCAGGAGAATTACTGGGGGAACCCTACCGTGCAATGCAGAGGTACCTACCATCATCAGACGCCTCACCTGTATACACACATGGCTGTATTCTCATATCCAGCAAACCTGCAATTTGCTTTAATTCACAGAGAAAAGATATGAAACTATTTTTTTTAAATATTGTGAGGAATTACATACAATAACACAGTCATAAATTGTAAACCATCTGCAGCAGAGATAGGCAGGCTGCGGCCCTAGTGCTGTTAGAAAACTGCAAGTTCTACCATGCTTATAGTAACAAAGGTCAGATAGGCATGCTGGGACTTGTAGTTTCACAAGAGCTGAGGAATTACCTACGGGGGTCATTCAGATCTGATCACTGGGCTGCGTTTTTTTGCTGTCCTGCGATCAGATTGTCGCCACCTACAGGGGGAGTGTTTTTTCACTGTGCAAGTGTGCGTTCGTCCCTGAAAACACTTGAGCCCGTCTGCGTTTTTCCGGACACTCCCAGGAAACGGTCAGTTGCTACCCACAAACAGCCTCTTCCTGTCAATCACCTTGCGTTTGCCCGTGCAAACGGATCCTTCGCACCATCCCGTCGCTGACCGCCGATGCCCTTTGTAGCCGTCCGACGCGCGCGCACATTGCGGCTCAGACGCATGCGCAGTTTGGATCTGATCGCCCGCTGTGCGAAAACGCACAGCAGCGATCAAATCTGAATGAGCCCCAATATTCCAGCTTCCCAAAACAGCCAGAGGCGTAGTTTCACTTTAGTCAGTATGAATGCTGTGTCACCTAGCAACAGACGCTTTTACTCATATGCAATGTTTTCTGTTACTATTTTTACACTACTAGGGGTAAATTTACCAAACAATTCATGTTACTCGATATTAATTTCATCATACATATTTATATATTTGATCATTTAACAACAGAGTATTTTTAACATTGTTTAAAAAAAAAAAAAAAAGTCAGCCGCAGTATGGCCCTCATTCCGAGTTGATCGCTAGCTGCCGTTGTTCGCTGCGTAGCGTTCATTTAAAAAATGGCAAAACTACGCATGCGTATGTGCCGCAATGCGCATGCGCGGCGTACGGGTACAAGGAGCTTCGTTGTTTTGCACTGCTTCTAGCGACGATTCCATTTGCACAGCCGATCGCGATTGACAGGAAGAGGGCATTTATGGGTGTCAAATCACCATTTTCTGGGTGTGTTTGGAAAAACGCAGGTGTGTCCAGATGTTTGCAGGGCGGGTGTCTGACATCAATTCCGGGACCTTCGTCGCAGCAATCGTCGCACAGAGTAAGGGCTGGTCTTGTTCTGCACAAAATGTTTTTGTACCGCTCGGCTGCACATGCGTTCAAACTCTTGCAAAGCGAAAATACACTCCTCCGTGGGCGGCGACTTTGCGTATGCACGGCTGCTAAAAGTAGCTAGCGAGCGATCAACTTGGAATGAGGGCCTATGATTGACATGATACAGCTTTTGGGGAGCGGAGCACAGGCAACACCCAGCACCAATTTTTAAAATGGATTCTGGGCCTAATTTAGTAAGCCGGTGCCCGCATGTGCAGTGCCTTAAATTGCTTAAATCACATTCTAAGACCTGGAGGGGGCGGGAACGGGGCATCGATGCTCCATTTAAAGGGCGTGGTTGGACAATGCAGGCGTGTCTGGACCGTTGCTGGGGCGGGCCGCGGCGGCTGCATGACGTCACAAGCAGCCGCTACGATTCAAAAGATGGCGGCCCTCCGACTGCCTACACAGCTAAGCTGCATGAGCAGGGGGCTACCTTAATCATGCAAGCGCATCGCTGTATAAGCTGAATCAGGCCGGGTAACAGAGTTCTCCCAGCTCACATAAACCAAACACTCATCCTTAGGAGGAGATTTATCAAATCTTGGAGAGAGATAAAGTGGAGAAGTGCTCATAGCAACCAGCTTCAGTATGTATCTAGCACAGCCTGTAAAATGAGTTAGAAGCTTATTCGTTGGTATTATCAACTTCTCTACTATATCTCTCTCCAAGGCTTGATACATCTGCCCCTTAGTTAAAGGTTCAACATATTCACTTTCTGTTTATTGGCTGACAGTTTGCGACTGTGACGGACGAGGCATTCAGTCTCCGCAGTGTAACCGAGCCACCGGCCACTGCACCTGTCGCCAAGGAGTATCCGGAGTCCGCTGCGATCAGTGTGCCCGTGGGTTCTCCGGACAGTTCCCTGACTGCCAGCCCTGTCACGAGTGCTTCGGGGACTGGGATCGTATTGTGCAGGACCTGGCGGCTCGCACGCGAGACTTGGTGCGCCGGGGGAAGGATATCCATTTGTCGGGGGTGGCTGGGACCTACAGGAAGAACTTTCAAGGGATCAAAGATAAGCTTGCCAAAGCACGGAGGATTGTTAACGCCCGCAATGCAACTGTGGAGTCGGTGACCAACCTGATGAAGATCATGGACCACCTACGGTCTGTATATAAATATATGAAAGGAAAAGATTATTTTTGTGAAATTATGTTTTTAAAACCTTTTCCTTCCCATTATTCTATCTTTATATTGTCTCATTACTGTTATGGTCCCATACTTGGCATAATCTTCCCCATCTATTACTATTTCCCAGTGTTTGTGTTGACATGGCTCATCCAGAACACGTGCCACAAAAAATGGTTAACGAACAACCTCCATACTGTCCATATAGCACACGTGCAGAAGAGAATTTATGCATTTTTGAGTCGATCAGATCTGACTTTGAGTTCCGTGCTATGGCCCTCATTCCGAGTTGATCGCTAGCTGCTTTCGTTCGCTGCGCAGCGATCAGGCAAAAATCGGCACTTCTGCTCATGCGTATGCGGCGTAATGCGCACGCGCGTCGTACTATTACAACGAACGATGTAGTTTCACACAAGGTCTAGCGAAGCTTTTCAGTCGCACTGCTGGCCGCAGAGTGATTGACATGAAGAGGGCGTTTCTGGGTGTCAACTGACCGTTTTCAGGGAGTGTTCGAAAAAACGCAGGCGTGCCAGGAAAAACACAGGCGTGGCTGGGCGAACGCAGGGCGTGTATGTGACGTCAAAACAGGAACTGAACAGTCTGAAGTGATCGCAAGCTAGGAGTAGGTCTGAAGCTACTCTGAAACTGCACAAAATAATTTTGTAGCCGCTCTGCGATCCTTTTGTTCGCACTTCTGCTAAGCTATAATACACTCCCAGTGGGAGGCGCTTAGCGTTTGCACGGCTGCTAAAAACTGCTAGCGAGCGAACAACTCGGATTGACCCCCTATGTACGGAGCAGGGAAGGCAGTTTCAGAAGGCTCTATTTATTGCACCCAGCATATGGCTGCGGACTGAAAAACAGTGGGTGCAGTGGATTCCTGCTTGAAGACACATGTATCCACACATTGGCCCTACTGAAACCTGCATTAGCATACAGTAATAAATCTGGCTTCGGCGGCAACATGCAAACATAGCCACTTTGCGTCCGAAATCAGCTAAAACGCATACAAACTTTTAATGAAGGCTAGAACAACCAATAGCCAATCAGAATCTTATAATACAGGTCAGCCATTTCCTGTGTGTCTATATGCAGGTAATTGTACAGTGGGAGGAGCCAACATGCAGCCAATCACATCTCTTAAACATTAACAACAGCACAGTGGGCCTGATTTAGTTTTGGAAGCAAGGCAGAAAAAGCGTGTAACTTTGTATCTGGAACAAACCATGTTGCAATGCAAGGGGAAGAAATACATTTATATTGTTTCTGTACAGGGTAAATACCGGCTGCTTCTGCATGTAGCCCACAAATGCAGTTTTATTTGTGCAATTTAGATTTCAGTTTGGACACAGCCAACCCAAATCTAACTCTCTGCACGTGTTACATCTGCGGATCTGTTATGCACAACAAATGGACTCACAGACAAACTGGGGAATATGACATAACGTACACAGAAGGTGATAGGGTAACAAAATACACACACAGTGAACAGAGAAGCCCAGAGGCTAAGGAACTGGGTATCTCCCTTGTATTAGAACTGCTCAGATGTAAAAAGCAAGATGTTGTGTTTTAATACGTAGAGAACCCGAAATGCTGTTGCTAAGGGCAACAGCAAAACCCTAAAGGGTTACCAACGGGTGTGGCAGTAAACTCCTTGGTCAGAGATGGAATGATAGACACAAGGAGAGCCTCCACAATCCTGATTCTCACTTGCAGTGCACAGGTTTAAGCTTACTGCCACTAAACTGACCCCTGACACCTAGCACAGTGAGACAGGATTAGACAGGCAAGTGTTAGAATACAGCCGCAAACTTGCTAAGTTCACAGAGTAATAACAGAACCCCAGCAAGCTAAACGACTGACTCCAGTCTTACTGCTAGGTCTGGATTGGCAGAGTGTAATACCAAATCCCCAGGCCTATTTGCAGTAAGCAACAAACAAATACAAAGCTACACAGTACTGGCTAACTTTCATGAACTGACTAACCAACAGAGATTCAGCAGCATCTGCTTACCCTGAAAAGAGGCCTTATAAAGCAGGTGCTGTCCACGCCCCACTCAGACCTCACAGACTGTGAGCACAAAAACCAGCACCGGATCCCCTGCCGTGCACAGAGCCTATAACCACTGCACAGCAAAAGACCCGAACCGGAGTATCAGCTGCGCTCAGGTTACTCCACTAGCACTTGTCTCCCGGTTGCCATGACGACGTGGCAGCACAGGGCAGGAGACCCTAACAGTACCCCCCCTCTGACGAGGGGTCAAAGAACCCCTACCACCGGGTTTATCGGGGAACTGCGAGAAGAAAGAGCGTATCAGTCTGGGGGCATGAAGATCACAACTGCGCACCCACGACCGCTCCTCCGGGCCATACCCCTTGTGAGGGGGACCTGCTCAGGGCCAGAGAAATGGATGGCTTCGTGGGGAAGGGATGTGGCCACAAAATAATACCAATTCATAAAACGGTGCACAGTAGCCTCCATTGTTCAAATGACGCCGCACAGTAGCACCACTACACCAGGTAGAGACCCTTTTACACCTTACGGCGGACAGGTTACTCTTTTTACACATTACAGCAGACAGCGTCCCCTTTTTCTCTAACGTCCTAGTGGATGCTGGGAACTCCGTAAGGACCATGGAGAATAGCGGGCTCCGAAGGAGGCTGGGCACTCTAGAAAGATCTTAGACTACCTGGTGTGCACTGGCTCCTCCCACTATGACTCTCCTCCAAGCCTCAGTTAGATTTCGTGCCCGGCCGAGGTTGGATGCACACTAGGGGCTCTCCTGAGCTCTTAGAAAGTTATAGTCTTAGAATTTGTTCTTTTCAGTGAGACCTGCTGGCAACAGGCTCACTGCAGCGAGGGACTAAGGGGAGAAGAAGCGAACTCGCCTGCTTGCAGCCGGATTGGGCTTCTTAGGCTACTGGACACCATTAGCTCCAGAGGGATCGACCGCAGGCCCAGCCTTGATGTTCGGTCCCGGAGCCGCGCCGCCGTCCCCCTTACAGAGCCAGAAGCAAGAAGATGGTCCGGAAAATCGGCGGCATGAAGACATCCTGTCTTCACCAAGGTAGCGCACAGCACTGCAGCTGTGCGCCATTGCTCCTCATACACACGTCACACTCCGGTCACTGAGGGTGCAGGGCGCTGGGGGGGGGCGCCCTGAGGCAGCAATAAAAACACCTTGGCTGGCTAAAATACCTCAATATATAGCCCCTGGGGCTATATATGAGGTAAATACCCCTGCCAGAATCCCATAAAAAGCGGGAGAATAGGCCGCGAAAAAGGGGCGGAGCCTATCTCCTCAGCACACTGGCGCCATTTTTCCCTCACAGCTCGGCTGGAAGGAAGCTCCCTGGCTCTTCCCTGCAATTCTACAGTACAGTAAGAGGGAAAAGAGAGGGGGGGCATTAAAATTGGCACTGTATACAGTATATTATATAAAAAGCAGCTATTAGGGACATAACTCAGTTAGTCCCTGTATATATATAGCGCTCTGGTGTGTGCTGGCATACTCTTACTCTGTCCCCCCAAAGGGCTTTTGTGGGTCCTGTCCTCTATTTGAGCATTCCCTGTGTGTGTGGAGTGTGTCGGTACGGCTGTGTCGACATGTTTGAGGAGGATAATGATGTGGAGGGGGAGCAGATGCCTTAAGCAGGGATGTCACCCCCTGGGGGTCAGACACCTGAGTGGATGGTATTATGGCAGGAAATGAGTGCACGTATAGACTCCTTACATAAAAAATTTGACGACATGCCGACTGTGGGACAGCCGAGTCTTCAGCTCGTGCCTGTCCAGGTGTCTCAAAAGTCATCAGGGGCTCTGAAACGCCCGTTATCTCAGGTGGCACAAGTAGATGTCGACACGGATACTGACACCAGTGTCGACGACGATGAGTCAAATTTAATGCCCGTTAAGGCCATTCACTGCATGATTGAGGCAATGAAAGAGGTGTTAAATATTTCTGATTTACATCCAGGTACCACAAAAAAGGGTATTATGTTTGGGGAGAAAAAACTACCTGTAGTTTTTCCCCCGTCAGATGAATTAAATGAAGTGTGTGAAGAAGCGTGGGCTTCCCCTGATAAGAAATTGGTAATTCCTTAGAAGCTACTAATGGCGTTCCCTTTCCCGCCAGAGGATAGGTTACGTTGGGAAACACCCCCGAGGGTGGATAAAGCGCTCACACGTTTGTCTAAAAAGGTGGCACTACCGTCCCAGGATACGGCCGCCCTTAAGGAACCTGCTGATAGAAAGCAGGAGGCGATCCTGAAGTCTGTATATACACACTCAGGCATTATACTCAGACCAGCTATTGCGTCAGCATGGATGTGCAGTGCTGCCGCTGCGTGGTCAGATAAACTGTCAGAAAATATTGACACGTTAGACAGAGACACGATCCTGCTAACAATTGACCATATAAAAGACTCAGTCTTATACATGAGAGATGCACAGAGGGAAATCTGCCGGCTGGCATCTAAAATAAGTGCATTATCTATCTCTGCTAGGAGATGCTTATGGACTCGCCAGTGGACTGGAGATGCAGATTCCAAAAAGTGCCTTATAAGGGGGAGGAATTATTTGGGGATGGTCTCTCCGACCTAGTTTCCACAGCAACGTCTGGGAAGTCAGCATTTTTACCCCATGTCCCCTCACAGCCTAAGAAGGCGCCATTTTATCAGGTTCAGTCCTTTCGGTCCCAGAAAAACAAGCGGGGAAAAGGAGGGTCTTTTCTGTCAAAGAGGCAGAGGCAGGGGAAAAAGGCTGCAGCAAACAGCAGGTTCCCAGGAACAAAAGTCCTCCCCCGCTTCCTCTTCCAAGTCCGCTGCATGACGGTGGGGCTTCACAGGCGGAGCAAGGTACGGTGGGGGCCCGCCTCAGGAATTTCAGCGATCAGTGGGCCCGCTCACAGGTGGATCCCTGGATCCTTCAAATAGTATCTCAGGGATACAGGCTGGAATTCGAGGCGACTCCACCCCGCCGTTTCCTAAAATCCGCCTTGCCGATTGCTCCCTCAGACAGGGAGGCGGTGCTAGCAGCGATTCACAAGCTGTATTCCCAGCAGGTGATAATCAAGGTACCCCTACTTCAACAAGGCCGGGGTTACTATTCCACACTATTTGTGGTGCCGAAACCGGACGGTTCGGTGAGACCCATTTTAAATTTGAAATCCTTGAACACATACATAAAAAAATTCAAGTTCAAGATGGAATCGCTCAGGGCGGTTATTGCAAGCCTGGACGAGGGGGATTACATGGTATCCCTGGACATCAAGGATGCTTACCTGCATGTCCCCATTTACAAGTCTCACCAGGAGTACCTCAGATTTGTGGTACAGGACTGCCATTACCAATTCCAGACGCTGCCGTTTGGACTCTCCACGGCACCGAGGGTATTTACCAAGGTTATGGCGGAAATGATGATACTCCTTCGAAAAAAGGGAGTTTTAATTATCCCGTACTTGGACGATCTCCTAATAAAGGCACGATCCAAGGAACAGTTGTTAGTGGGAGTAGCACTATCTCAGGAAGTGCTGAGCCAGCACGGCTGGATTCTGAATATCCCAAAGTCACAGCTGGTCCCCACGACACGTCTAATGTTCCTGGGAATGATTCTGGACACAGCCCAGAAAAAAGTGTTTCTCCCGGAGGAGAAAGCCAGGGAGTTGTCTTCTCTAGTCAGAGACCTCCTAAAACCAAAACAGGTATCGGTGCATCACTGCACGCGGGTCCTGGGAAAGATGGTAGCTTCTTACGAAGAAATTCCATTTGGCAGGTTCCATGCCAGGATTTTTCAGTGGGACCTGTTGGACAAGTGGTCCGGATCGCATCTTCAGATGCATCGTTTAATAACCCTGTCTCCACGAACCAGGGTGTCTCTTCTGTGGTGGCTGCACAGTGCTCATCTTCTGGAGGGCCGCAGATTCGGCATACAGGACTGGGTCCTGGTGACCACGGATGCCAGCCTACGAGGCTGGGGGGCAGTCACAAAGGGAAGAAATTTCCAAGGACTATGGTCAAGTCAGGAGACTGCCCTTCACATAAATATTCTGGAACTAAGGGCCATTTACAATGCCCTAAGTCAAGCAAAATCCCTGCTCCTACACCAGCCGGTGCTGATCCAGTCAGACAACATCACGGCAGTCGCCCATGTGAATCGACAGGGCGGCACAAGAAGCAGGACGGCGATGGCAGAAGCCACAAAAATTCTCCGATGGGCGGAGAATCATGTACTAGCACTGTCAGCAGTGTTCATCCCGGGAGTGGACAACTGGGAAGCAGACTTTCTCAGCAGGCACGACCTCCACCCGGGAGAGTGGGGACTTCATCCAGAAGTCTTCCAAATGATTGTAAATCAATGGGGTCGTCCACAGGTGGACATGATGGCGTCCCGCCTAAACAAAAAACTAGAGAAGTATTGCGCCAGGTCAAGAGACCCTCAGGCGATAGCTGTGGACGCTCTAGTGACACCGTGGGTGTACCGGTCAGTTTATGTGTTCCCTCCTCTACCTCTCATACCAAAGGTATTGAGAATAATAAGAAAGCGAGGAGTAAACACAATTCTCGTGGTTCCGGATTGGCCGAGAAGAGCGTGGTACCCGGAACTTCAAGAGATGATCTCAGAGGACCCGTGGTCTCTGCCGCTCAGACAGGACCTGCTGCAGCAGGGCCCCTGTCTGTTCCAAGACTTACCGCGGCTGCGTTTGACGGCATGGCGGTTGAACGCCGGATCCTGAAGGAAAAGGGCATTCCGGAGGAAGTCATTCCTACGCTTATTAAAGCCAGGAAAGATGTTACGGCAAAGCATTATCACCGCATATGGCCGAAATATGTTGCATGGTGCGAGGCCAAAAAGGCCCCAACAGAGGAATTTCAACTAGGTCGATTTCTGCATTTCCTGCAAGCAGGAGTGAATATGGGCCTAAAACTGGGCTCCATTAAGGTACAGATCTCGGCTCTGTCGATTTTCTTTCAAAAAGAACTAGCTTCAGTACCTGAAGTTCAGACATTTGTGAAAGGAGTGCTGCATATTCAGCCCCCATTTGTGCCTCCTGTGGCACCTTGGGATCTCAACGTGATGTTGAGTTTCTTAAAATCACATTGGTTTGAGCCACTAAAAACCGTGGATCTGAAATATCTCACGTGGAAAGTGGTCATGTTATTGGCCTTGGCTTCAGCCAGGCGAGTGTCAGAGTTGGCGGCTTTATCATGTAAAAGCCCTTATCTGATTTTCCATATGGATAGGGCAGAATTGAGGACTCGTCCCCAGTTTCTCCCTAAGGTGGTGTCAGCGTTTCACCTGAACCAGCCTATTGTGGTGCCTGCGGCTACTAAGGATTTGGAGGACTCCAAGTTGCTAGACGTTGTCAGGGCCCTGAAAATATATGTTTCCAGGACGGCTGGAGTCAGAAAATCTGACTCGCTGTTTATCCTGTATGCACCCAACAAGCTGGGTGCTCCTGCTTCTAAGCAGACTATTGCTCGTTGGATTTGTAGTACAATTCAGCTTGCACATACTGTGGCAGGCCTGCCACAGCCAAAATCTGTCAATGCCCATTCCACAAGGAAGGTGGGCTCATCTTGGGCGGCTGCCCGAGGGGTCTCGGCTTTACAACTTTGCCGAGCAGCTACTTGGTCAGGGGCAAACACGTTTGCAAAATTCTACAAATTTGATACCCTGGCTGAGGAGGACCTGGAGTTCTCTCATTCGGTGCTGCAGAGTCATCCGCACTCTCCCGCCCGTTTGGGAGCTTTGGTATAATCCCCATGGTCCTTACGGAGTTCCCAGCATCCACTAGGACGTTAGAGAAAATAAGAATTTACTCACCGGTAATTCTATTTCTCGTAGTCCGTAGTGGATGCTGGGCGCCCATCCCAAGTGCGGTTTATCTGCAATACTTGTACGTAGTTATTGTTAACTAAATCGGGTTATTGTTGAGCCATCTGTTGAGAGGCTCTATTGTTTCATACTGTTAACTGTGTTTCATATCACGAGTTGTACGGTGTGATTGGTGTGGCTGGTATGAGTCTTACCCGGGATTCAAAATCCTTCCTTATTGTGTACGCTCGTCCGGGCACAGTACCTAACTGAGGCTTGGAGGAGGGTCATAGTGGGAGGAGCCAGTGCACACCAGGTAGTCTAAGATCTTTCTAGAGTGCCCAGCCTCCTTCGGAGCCCGCTATTCCCCATGGTCCTTACGGAGTTCCCAGCATCCACTACGGACTACGAGAAATAGAATTACCGGTGAGTAAATTCTTATTTTACACATTACGGCAGACAGCGTCCCCCTTTTTACACATAACGGCAGACAGCATCCCCTTTTTACACATAACTGCAGACAGCATCCCCTTTTTACACATAACTGCAGACAGCATCCCCCTTTTTACACATAACGGCAGACAGCATCCCCCTTTTTACACATAACGGCAGACAGCGTGCCCTTGTTACACATAGCGGCAGACAGCGTACACTTTTTACACATAACGGCAGACAGCGTCCCCTTTTTACACATCACGGCAGACAGCATCCCCCTTTTTACACATCACGGCAGACAGCATGCCCTTGTTACACATAGCGGCAGACATCGTACACTTTTTACACATAACGGCAGACAGCGTCCCCTTTTTACACATCACGGCAGACAGATTCCCCCTTTTTACACATTACGTCAGGCAGATTCCCCTTTTTTACAAACTGCGGCAAAGATTCCCCCTTTTTACACATTGCGGCAGGCAGATTCCCCATTTTTAAACATTGCGGCAGGCAGATTCCTCCTTTTTACACATTGCGGCAGACAGATTCCTCCTTTTTACACATTGCGGCAGGCAGTCCCCCTTTTTGCACACAGAAAGACAGAAAGAAAGACAGAAAGAAAGAAAGAAAGAAAGAAAGAAAGAAAGAAAGAAAGAAAGAAAGAAGTATACTTACCCTCTCCGCTGGCTCAGGCTCCTCGATGCAGCTTCTGATCACGATTCCTGGGCAGGAGAGAAGGAGGAGGAGGGAGCCGCAGCAGCGCTGTGTTATTGGTTGAGGCGCTGCTGCTGCTGCCCCTCTGCTTCACTATAGGCTGTTCTCGGAAGACAGCCTATAGTGAAGCAGAGGGACAGCAGCAGCAGCGCCTCAACCAGTAACAAAGCGCTGCTGCGGCTCCCTCCTCCACCTCCCTCCTTCTCCTTACCCCCGTGACCGCTGCGCTCCTCTCCGACTCCTGTATCCTGTGGGCGGCTGTGTGCTCCGGGCAGTGGTTGCCCGCAGCACACAGCGGCATGTAATGAGTCAGTTTGACTCATTACATGCTTTGGGCCCCTGGACAGAGGCGGGCCCCAGTGCAACGCACTGGTTGCACTGGCGGTAGTTCCGCCTCTGGTTTGCCCAGTTGCTTGCCTTTTGATTTGCCTCCACATCTGAATAACCCCCAGTGTATGGATGTGAGGCTACAATCAAACTGGTGCATCCATACTACGTTCACAGTTATGACTACAGATCATTTTGCAGCTTGAGGTAAAGCTTATGGTTTGGCCTTTAAATGCTGTCTCTAACTGTAGAAGCTATTGTAGTATAGTCTTCTAGATCTGTTCTCATAGGGTTGCTATAATATCCCTTTAATCAGGACACATACAGTATGAATTACACAGGTTCTGTGGCTGGTTCACTTTAAGTCTGCATGTCACTTTGTTGTAATCAGTCACAGAACCTGTGAAATTCATGTGTCCCCGATTAAAGGCAGCAGTGCAAGTATGCGAGTACGGAGTACGCTTAAGAATTTGGCAGCGGGTACACAGTACCACCTGCCACACACTTTGCCATTACCACAATTATATTCAGGGCCGGTTCTAGACCTTGTGGCGCCCAGGGGCGAAAGTTTCCTGTGGCGCCCTTACTACCCCCCCCCCCCCCCCGGGTTAATTACAGCTGGTGCACGCCGAGGGCGCCCATCCCAAACATGGGCGTGGCTTCTTCATGGGGAAGGAGTGTGGCTTCTTCATAGGGAAGGGGCGTGCCCACAGTTATCCCCCTGTACTTGTGCCCCCCAGTTAATTTGCCCCCAGTAGCTGTTTCCCCTGTAGCAGGGCCCCCTGTACTTGTGCCCTCTTGTAGTTGTTTTCCCTGTAGCTGTGCCCCTTGTAGCTGTGCCCCCTGTAGCAGTGCCCCTTGTAGCTGTGCCCCCAGTTGATTTGCCCCCAGTAGCTGTTCCCCCTGTAGCAGTGCCCCCTGTATATCTGCCCCCAGTAGCTGTGCCCCCTATAGTAACGCAGTTTTGAAACCCTATAAAAGACAATACTTACCAGCCCCGCTCCTGCTTCCGGACCGCTGCTGCTGCTGTCTCCGGGCACTGGCTCCTCTCTATGGGAGAGACGTCATGACGTCTCTCCCATAGCAGCGCCGCACTGACACTAGGGGTCAGTTTTGACCTCTAGCGTCAGTCAGCGACACCGGCTGCAGCGGGCACACACGGCGCTCACTGCAGCTGGAGTGCGGGGAGGGAGGGTGGATTAGTAGCGGTTCTTGCCATGGCAGCGGCGGTGCCCTCAGGATAGCGGCGCCCTGGGCAAAAAGCCTGCTTGCCCGTGGCAAGAGCCGCTACTGATTATAATGTACCACAAAGCAACAAGACCATGGTGCTTGGCAGCATGACGGCTCCTCCCACTTTGTCAGGGTTACTGGGAGTGCGACAGTGGCTGTATTTTCCTGTTATAATGGAGGCATTACTATATATTGTTATTACACTGGAGGCATTACTCCCACTCCCACTAGCAGCCTGTGTCCACGCCCCCACACAACACATGACCATGCCCATTTTTCGACACTCGGTACCACTAAGTAAATATTTCTACTTGCACCACTGATTAAAGGGATATTACAGCAACTATATAAACATAATGGCTGTTTCTAGAATGGTTTAATTAATACTGATGATGATTACAAATACTTCTCTTCAATCAGGAATAAAATTAGTGAGTCAACTGAGACTTTGACGCAGCTGGAGGGAGAACTGACCAATGTCCAAGATGAAAACTTTGACGCTAATCACGACCTCGCCGAGCTGGAGAGAGATGCTCGCAGCTTAAACATGACGGCCAGTGAGCGGGCTCATCAGCTGGACGTACTCAAGAACTCCAACTTTTTAGGTAAGACTTGGTTGAGCACCCCGACCAAACACAGCTAGTCTAAGGCTGGGTACACATCGAAGCAGCAGGTCGGCAGACCCGCCACTGCACTGACAGAGCGGCCGATACAGGTAACTATACGCACTTACCGATTGTCCCTGTCATCCAGTTGAGTGGGCATTTGAATCTGCCTGCCCAGCTGTGACGTCGACCCCTGCAGCAAGTCTATAGGCCGTTGGCTGTGCTGGTGCACAGTCGACGTGATGTGTCTGGGAACGACGTCGTTCACAGACGTATCAGAGGTTCACACCCGCCGACCCACTGGCGATATATCGGCTGTTCACTCCATTGTCCTTTGTTATCAGCCAATGCGGAGAGACACACACCGTGTCCTTGAGTAACATTTAATACGCAAAATATACCCTCATTATCACACGTCAAATAACATTTTCAGATAGCATTTATTTATTTTAACGTTTTAATACAAGCATACATAACGTATCAAGCCTTCTAAAGAGCTGAGAAGTTGCCAGAACCTACCAACCAATCAGCTGCTAGCTAGCATTTACTCAGTACATTCTATAAAGTTCTAGGTAGAAGTCAACTTCTCCTCTGATCAGCTGCTCCACTCGGTGGAAGGCTTGAAACATCTCCCCCTTAGAGGGGCAACAAGGAACAACTCAGGGGAGTATAAAAGAAGAAAGGAGAGGGGGGTAAGACAATTTGTACATACCTATTGCGAAACATATTTCAAACTCATTCTGCCATAACGTTCTGACCTGGGGTAAGGTAGAGGAAGAATTAGAAAACCTGCATTGGTATCATCTAACCCAAGCTGAAAGTAACCATGTAATAAATGGTACGGGTGCAGGGTTTGGGAGTGGTTATATAACCCCTCCAGTTATTATATGGGGATGTGGGATAGAAGTGAGTCAGTCAGTCAGTAGGCAACCCCATATGGTCGACATGCATTAAATCAACGGGGTCAAAAGGTCAACATGGAAAAGGTAGACAGTAGAAAAGGTTGCCAGGGTAAAAAGGTCGACTTGAAAATGGTCGACGCAAAAAAGGTCAACACACGTGTTTTTAAAGTTTTTGTGGGGTGTAATTTTCCATGTGGATGGTAAATCAAGCAAAAGTAAAAAAATATCTGAACCCCCCCCCCCCCCAAAAGTGTCAACAATATATGCGTCGACCATTGTCAAGTCGATCTTTTGTACCCGTTGACCTTAAGCACTGACCACCCTTTACCTGTCGACATCTTGTCCGTGTCGACCTAATGCACGTCAACCATATGGTGTCGATCTGTTGACTGTCTAGACATTGTCAACATATCATCCAGATACCATTATATGGAACTAGTCTGAATGATCTATGTAGCACCACAGGGATCCCGTACCAGTTATTGAGGTTTATAGATATTTGTCCGGATTTTCCTGTTAATGGATCTGTGCCAGAATTTCACGGGTTTGTCGTCTGTTACTGATCCGTTCAGCTCCTCTTCTTCCCATTGTGATACATTGCAGGAGCATAACATTGTTATTCCTAGCTGTACCCAAGGATGTAGCCCCATTGAAATATGATAAGGGTACATGTGCCAAATTGGATTTACCTGTCTGCATCGACTGTAGCGCCATAATACAATACCTGTAGCATGTGTTGCATGTGTCTGACACAGGGGCCTATGACAGCATCCATCAGTCTTACGCACAGTCGAGAGCGGCCGAGCAGCTGGTAAACGCATCATCTATTAGCGTTCCCAGTCCCGTCAGCGATTCCGCCAAAGCCAGAGAGAAAACGGAGCAGCTCATAATTCAGAAGCGAGACAACTTTAACCGGAAGAATGCGGCAAACCGGCGGGCACTGAATGACCTGACGGCTAAGACCGAAACGCTCGATCTGAAGAACATAAATGAAAAGGTTTGTTGGAAATGTATAGCTGACAACTGTGCCATATGTCTAACATAAGTGTCAGATTTTATACAGTATCTATCTATCTATCTATCTATCTATCTATCTATATATAGATATATATACGGTATTCAGGGGAATATATATCTCTTTGTCCCTGTTTTTTATGAATATTGTCCATCTACACAGAGTAATGCATCTAAGTTGTCATGTCGGATGCAACCTTTACTGTTTTTATTAATACTTCCCCTCTGGAAGGGCGACTGCTGATCCTCTGCTTGGACGGTGGGAAGTTTGGCTAAAGTTGAGAAAGAATAAAGGGCACCCATTAGGTTGACGATTAACCTGGGAGTGTTTTTTTGGCCTAAAATAGCTCCAAGGCTAATCTGCACTTCTAGGCCATCATGGCTGACCACCATCGGAGGAAGGCCCAGAATGTCTTTGGCTAGTGGCTACAGCAAATTATCTGAGTGCCCTGATGATCCCAGGTGACCATTGGTCTCATTTCAATAATGTCACTTGACAAACTTAAATCTGCAAAGTGAGGATTACGGTTACACCTTGGAATGTCCTTGTTCCACCCAGCTCCTACGATTGGTCTGCTACTCCACAAATGGCATCTTGCTCTATACCAGGGCTGGCCAAACCAGTCCTCGAGATCTACCAGCAGTTCATGTTTTCCAGGCCTCCTGGAGATCTGTAGAATTGTCAGTTAGGAATGAATGCAGCACATCTTAATTAGTAATGACTACACCTGTGCACCAGCTAGGTGGTCTGGAAAATGTGAACTGTTGGTAGATCTCGAGGACTGGTTTGGCCAGCTCTACTCTATACAGCATATCCATGTGCTTTGTAGACAGCTAAGCACCTGTGCACAAGTACAGACACACAGCACCTCCAAGGATGGTTTTGTGTGTCGTAAGTCAATTCTAATGGAAGGTTGTTTTCTATAGGCACTGACAGTATTAATGAGGGTGGATCCAAACCTTCTTAAATCCTCAGTGACCTCAGGGGCAAACGCAGGATTCCTAAGGAGGAGATCTCCAGATGCCCTCTTCATGGGCAGCCTATGAAGAGGGCATAATTAGCACGTGACAAGCTTTAGAGGGCAAGTGTAATACCCTGCGAGATGCAGACATCAGTGCGATTGCGGTGAGTGGTAGCAAACCCTTGTTCTCAAGAGCTACCAACAGTTCACGTTTTCCAGCTCACCCAGCAGGTACACAGGTGCAGTCATTACTCACTGACACATTTTAAAAGATTCACAGGTGGAGCTAATTACTTCACTTGTGATTCTGTGAGGAGACCTGGAAAACGTTAACTGTTGGTAGCTCTCGAGGACCAGGGTTGGCTACCCCTGGTCTACCCAAAGGCAAAACCAGGTTTGACAGTCTTGCTGGAGTCTTGCCAATGTCACTGGTGAATGATGGATGCAACCCTGACTGATACTCTCCCAAGTTCTTGGATGGCAGGAAGTTTCTATTAGTCTATCCCAGTGGTTCCCAAACTGTTTTGAATCACGGCGCCTAGGCTTAAGTACCAGATTTCTTTTCATGGCGCCCCTAGGTCAAAAGTTTCTTATTGAGAAATTTAGAAATAAATATTAAATTAAGTAAATTGTGTTTATATATTATCGTTAGGTTCAATTGTGTGGTGAGGGACAGAATTTGCTTCTGTTTTTCCACAAATGTTATCACTGACAGTCACCCGCACTGGTTTTGCCTCATACATTGGCCATAAATAATTTTTATTTGTCTGGACCACCAACCCAAGGCACCCCTGCAAGTGTCCTGAGGCACCCCAGGGAGCCACGGCACACAGTTTGAGAACCACTGGTCTAGACTACAAGTCACCTTCATTGTGTGTAGTCAACAAGTGCTTTTGAGATGATTTAGTATACACTTATCATGCCATAAAAGTGGTCATATCTGCCAACATTCCATATGGGAAAACTGGGTCATTTTAGATTATGCAGGAGAACTGCTCATGTCATGGTACAATCCAACTAGTTGTGTCCCTGATCCACCTTTCCACACTCTAGAATCCATCAGCCAACGCTCCACTCCCTCTCTGCAATAAACTACGACTGTCGTGCAAACACCAGGCCTGCTAGGAGACATGGCTTAGGAAGACATCATGATGGATGACGGGCACAGATCCTTCTGCTCACTTAGGCCTACATGACCAATATATAACTCATGATAAATAGTGCGCTCAATTTAAACAGTGACAGATTTTCCCATTCTTAAAATCCAAAGGTAATAGTCTTTAGAATATGTAGTAACTTGGTGTATATTACACAGGTCTGTGGGGCCACTGGAGATCTCCCTTGTGCGGAGAGTACCTGTGGGGGTGCCGGCTGCCGTGACGATGAAGGGAAGAGGCACTGCGGAGGTTCCACCTGTAATGGAGCAGTTGCGACGGCTAATGACGCACTAGATAGAGCGAAGCACGCAGAGGAGGAGCTGCAGAGAACACTGGGAGAAGTGGATGTCCTGTTCCAGAAGGTATACAATGGCTGACTGACTGTAACATAGGCTGTGTATAACATAAGGATTTGCTGCTGGAGACTTATATCACTGTATGGACATCAACCATAGCTGTTTAATACAGTCTGACTAACTGGAATGAAACCCATTTGTTATAGTATCTATGTCTCAGTGACATGCGGTGAGGTCATAGGCAGGGGAGGCACTGCTATATATATATATATATATATATATATATATAAAATAGGATTTTAATACCTACCGGTAAATCCTTTTCTCTTAGTCCGTAGAGGATGCTGGGGACACCATAAGACATTTCGAGGAAAGGATTTATTGTTAACTAAGGTGGGACACATACCAGCTCACACCTCAAACACGCCGTACAACATGGCATTTAACAGAAAAACTGCAGTCAACGGCATGAACAACGTCAGCAACAGGCTGACCATAACGTAACACAACCCGTGTGTAAACATAACTAATAACTGCAGATAGAGTCCGCACTCGGACCGGTGCCCAGCGTCCTCTACGGACTAAGAGAAAAGGATTTACCGGTAGGTATTAAAATCCTATTTTCTCATACGTCCTAGAGGATGCTGGGGACACCATAAGAACCATGGGGTTTATACCAAAGCTCTAGAACGGGCGGGCGAGTGCGGATGACTCTGCAGCACCGATTGACCAAACATGAGGTCCTCATCAGCCAGGGTATCAAACTTGTAAAATTTCGCAAAAGTGTTTGAACCCGTCCAAGTAGCTGCTCGGCAGAGTTATAATGCCGAGACTCTGCGGGCAGCCGCCCATGATGAGCCCACTTTCCTGGTAGAGTGGGCCTTCACTGATTTCGGTAACGGCAATCCAGCCGTAGAATGAGCATGCTGAATCGTATTGCAGATCCAGCGCGCAATAGTCTGCTTTGAAGCAGGCGTTCCAATCTTGTTGGCAGCATACAGGATAAACAGAGCTTCCGTTTTCCTAAGTTGAGCTGTTCTGGCGACATAAATCTTCAAGGCCCTGACAACATCGAGAGATTTTGACTCCGCGAAGGCTTCAGTAGCCACTGGTACCACAATAGGCTGGTTCATGTGGAACGATGAAACCACCTTCGGCAGAAATTGTTGACGAGTACTCAACTCCGCTCTATCCTCATGGAAGATTAAATAAGGACTCTTGTGAGACAAAGCCGCTAACTCAGACACCCGCCTTGCGGATGCTAAGGCAATAGCATGACCACTTTCCAAGAGAGAAATTTCAACTCAACCTTCTGTAAATGTTCAAACCAATGTGATTGAAGAAAATGCAACACCACGTTAAGATCCCATGGTGCCACTGGGGGCACAAATGGAGGTTGGATGTGCAAAACTCCTTTCACGAAAGTCTGAACTTCTGGAAAGGAGGCCAATTGTTTCTGAAAGAAAACCGATAAAGCCGAAATTTGTACTTTAATCAAGCCTAACTTTAGGCCCGCATCCACACCTGCTTGCAGGAAATGGAGAAAACGCCCTAGCTGAAATTCTTCCTTAGGAGCCTTCTTGGTTTCACACCAAGACACATATTTTCTCCAAATACGGTGATAATGTTTAGACGTTACTCCTTTTCTAGCCTGAAGAAGTGTGGGAATAACTTCACTGGGAATACCCTTTCGGGCTAGGATCCGGCGTTCAACCGCCAAGCCGTCAAACGTAGCCGCGGTAAGTCGTGGTACACGCACGGCCCCTGCTGTAACAGATCCTCTTGTAGAGGAAGAGGCCGAGGATCTCTTATGAGTAATTCTTGAGGATCTGGATACCAAGCCCTCCTTGGCCAGTCCGGAGCAATGAGGATCACCTGAACCTTTGTTCTTCTTATGATCTTTAGCACCTTTGGAATGAGTGGCAGTGGAGGAAACACGTACACCGACTGAAACACCCATGGTGTTACCAGCGCGTCCACCGCTATTGCTTGAGGGTCCCTTGACCTGGAACAATATCTCTGAAGTTTCTTGTTGAGGCGAGACGCCATCATGTCTATTTGAGGAATTCCCCAAAGACTTGTCACTTCTGTGAAAACCTCTTGATGAAGACCCCATTCTCCTGGATGGAGATCGTGTCTGCTGAGGAAATCTGCTTCCCAGTTGTCCACTCCTGGAATGAAGATTGCTGACAGAGCGCTTGTATGTCTTTCCGCCCAGCAGAGAACTTTTGTGGCCTCTGCCATTACCGCCCTGCTCTTTGTTCCACCCTGGCGGTTTATGTGCACTACTGCTGTTATATTGTCCGATTGTATTAGGATGGGCCGGTTGCGAAGAAGACGTTGCGCTTTAAGAAGGCCGTTGTAAATGGCCCTTAACTCCAGAACGTTTATGTGTAGACAAACTTCCTGGCTTGTCCATTTTCCCTGGAAGGTTTCCCCCTGTGTGACTGCTCCCCAGCCTCGGAGACTCGCATCCGTGGTTACTAGGATCCAGTCCTGGAAGGATCCAGTCCTGGATCGCGAACCTGCGTCCCTCTAGGAGGTGAGAGCTGTGCAGCCACCACAGGAGTGAGATTCTGGTCTTGGAGGATGGGATTATTTTCCGGTGTATGTGCAGATGGGATCCGGACCACTTGTCCAATAGGTCCCACTGAAACACCCTGGCATGGAATCTGCCAAATTGAATGGCCTCGTAGGCCGCCACCATCTTCCCCAGCAACCGAGTGCATTGATGAATTGATACTCTCGCTGGTTTCAGAATTTGTTTGACCAAACTCTGAATTTTCAGAGCCTTCTCTTCTGGAAGAAAAACTCTCTGTAATTCCGTGTCCAGAATCATTCCCAAAAACAACAGCCTCTTCGTCGGATTCAACTGTGACTTCGGCAGGTTTAGGAGCCAACCATGTTGTTGCAGAACTGTCAGGGAGAGCACAATGTCCTGCTCCAGCTTGTCTTTGGATCTCGCCTTTATCAGGAGATCGTCCAGGTAAGGGATAATTGTGACTCCTTGCCTACGAAGGAGAACCATCATTTCCGCCATTACCTTGGTGAAAATCCTCTGAGCCGTGGACAGACCAAACGGCAGCGTCTGAAATTGGTAATGACAATCCTGAGTAGCAAACCGCAGGTAAGCCTAATGCGGAGGATATATGGGGATGTGTAAGTAGGCATCCTTTATGTCGACCGACACCATGAAATCCCCTTCCTCGAGACTGGAGATCACTGCTCGGAGAGATTCCATCTTGAATTTGAATTTTCTTAGGTAAAGATTGAGGGACTTTAGGTTCAGAATTGGTCTGACCGAGCCGTCCGGCTTCGGGACCACAAACAGGCTTGAATAAAAGCCTTCTCCCTGTTGTGCCGGGGGAACCCTGACAATGACTTGATTCAGACACAACTTTTGTATTGCATCGCATACTACCTCCCTGTTCGGAAGAGAAGCTGGTAAGGCTGATTTGAAAAAACGTTGAGGGGGAACGTCTTGAAACTCCAGTTTGTACCCCTGGGATGCTATTTCTAAAATCCACGGGTCTAGGGCCGAACGAGCCCAGAATTGACTGAAGAGCTTGAGATGTGCCCCCACCGGTGAGGATTACCGCAGAGGAGCCCCAGCGTCATGCGGTGGATTTGGCAGAAGCCGGGGAGGACTTCTGCTCCTGAGAACCTGCCACGGCCGGAGATCTTTTACCTTTTCGTCTTCCTCTATTAGCAAGCAAGGTATAACCTCGGCTTTTTTTGTATTTATTTGGCCGAAAGGACTGCATCTGCAAGTGGTGAGCTTTCTTTTGTTGTGGAGGGACATAAGGCAAAAATGACGACTTACCCGCAGTCAGTGGCGGAACTAGCGAGCGGTGGGCCCAGGTGCGACAAAATGGTCTGGGCCCCTCACCCCTGGAGAGGATCTGGTGAGGGGGACCTGCTCAGGGCCAGATAAATGGATACCTAGCAACAGTGCCTTAACTAGACATTTTAGCACTGTGTGCAAGAAACGTCATCGGAGCCCCACCCCTGCATGCAAAACAGGGGCAGTGCGCGCTGTAGGCGCGCGCAAAAATACATAGTGGCGTGCCTTCGTGGGGAAGGGGTGTGGCCACAAAATAATACCAATTCATAAAACGGTGCACAGTAGTCTCCATTATTCAAATTACGCCGCACAGTAGCACCACTACACCAGGTAGAGACCCTTTTACACCTTGCGGCAGACAGATTCCTCTTTTTACACATTACGGCAGACAGTGTCCCCTTTTAGTTTGACTCATTACATGCTTTGGGCCCCTGGACAGAGGCGGGCCCCAGTGCAACGCACTGGTTGCACTGGCGGTAGTTCCGCCTCTGCCCGCGGTAGTCGTAGATACCAATTCAGCAAGACCTTCACCAAACAAGACACCACCTTTATACGGTAGAGACTCCATAGCTTTCTTAGAGTCAGCATCAGCATTCCATTGATGAATCCACAATGCTCTCCTAGCTGAGACTGCCATGGCATTGGCCCTTGATCCCAAGAGGCCAATATCTCTCGCCGCTTCCTTTAGGTAGGCTGCAGCGTCCCTGATATAACCCAGCGTTAAAAGGATGGTATCCCTATCCAGGGTATCTATATCAGATGACAACTTATCTGCCCACTTTTCGATAGCACTACTCACCCACTGTCACAACTGAGGGCCTGAGCTGACGGGAGGCAGCCTCAGTTGTAGGGGCTGAGATGTACCGGAACCTGGGAGGTTGTATCAGACCCCTGGACATGTAAGTAACATGAATAATAACTGCCCGAAGGCGTGACCACGACAACTTGGATAAAAGTCAATGATGTTTATTATGACAACTCCGCAACACAGCAGCAGTAAAAGAAAACGTAAAAGTCAGCAAAGAATAAATACAGTTCCTGGGTACTACAGGATGGCAGGAGCCACAGGGCACTGGTAGTGTGAGATAGTTCTTATGATCTTCTAGATGGAAAGTCCTTACCAGGCCCGACTGTAGCAATGGAGATAACCCAGGATTGTGCCAGCTGGTGTTCCAGGAAAAGCTGGGTTGCTGAAGATAAAACAGCTGCTGTGGATACTGGCTGGAACCAGACTGTTGTTAGCACGGAGTGGATACTGGCTGGAACCAGTTAAATAATAAATGAACTTGGGAGCGATGAAATATGAACTGAAATGTAGAACTTGAGAGCGGAGAAATAATAATACCGGTGGAGAGTGGTAAAGTGTAGAAAGGACACCGGCCCTTTAAGGGAAGCTGTACTCTGCTGGAAGCTGAGCTGGAAGCAGGTAATGTTGTAGCTGGAAACAGATGAATCCACAATGGATTGGAGAGTCAGGCTACACCGCAGGTGGAATGCTGGTGCGGGTCTCTATGGTGGAAGTCTTGAGACAGGAGCTGGAACCTGGAAGACAATCACAGGAGAGAGACAAACAGGAACTAGGTTTGACAACCAAAGCACTGACGCCTTCCTTGCTCAGGCACAGTGTATTTATACCTGCAGCAAGGAAGGGATTGGCTAGGCAATTATGCAGATTATCAATACTGAGAACAGATTGGTGGAAATGATCAGCTGACAGAATCCAAGATGGCTGCGCCCATGCAGACACTTGGAGGGAAGTTTGGTTTGTAATCCATGTGGTAATGAAAACAGTAATGGCGGCGCCGGCCACCGGAGACAGGAGGCGCCAGGCTGACAGATGCACATCCAACCACGCGGACACAGCGGAGGCCGCGGCTGACGTAATCGCCACTCAGACACTCTGCATGCAGAAGTTCAGGGACGGCGGCGGAGGCCGCGGGAGACGCCATGCCAGGTGTAATATGGCGTCCACTGTGACAGCGTCCCAGAGTGACAGGAGAGGATACAGGAATGTACACATCAGGATAACAGATGGAATCCGGTCCTGGAGCGCTGAGCCAGCCTTAGGAGGCATCTGATGGGTAAGAAATGGCGTCCAGATACCCGGATCGTGACAGCACCCCCCCCCCTTTAGGAGTGGCCCCAGGACACTTCTTTGGCTTTTGAGGAAACTTGGAATGGAATCTCCGGACCAAGGCAGGAGCATGGACATCAGAAGCATTGGTCCATGAACGTTCCTCAGGACCATAACCTTTCCAGTCAATAAGATATTGTAGTTGACCGTAACGGTGACGTGAGTCCAGGATCTTGGCCACTTCATACTCAACGCCTCGTTGAGTTTGGACTTTCGGAGTTGGAGGAAGTGAGGAATGAAACCGATTCAAGATCAGCGGTTTCAACAGGGAAACATGGAATGTCCTGGGTATTTTTAAGAAGGGAGGCAACTGGAGTCTGTAAGCAACAGGATTGATGACTTGTTCAATCTTGAAAGGACCGATATAGCGAGGTGCAAACTTCATACTGGGAACTCTTAACCTCAAATTCTTCGTGGATAACCATACCCGATCACCCACCTTGAGAGCAGGAACTGCTCGACGCTTCTTATCCGCAAACTTCTTGTACCTGAACGATGCCTTGAGCAGAGCTGATCGTACGCTCTTCCAGATATTGGCAAACTGATGCAAGGTGATATCCACTGCGGGAACAGAAGTTGCTGGAAGCGGTTGGAACTCAGGGACTTTAGGGTGGAATCCAAAGTTAGTGAAGAATGGTGTTGAAGCAGATGAAGAATGATACTGGTTGTTATGACAGAACTCGGCCCAGGGAAGTAATTGAACCCAGTCATCTTGAGAGGAGGACACATAGATGCGGAGGAAGGCCTCCAAGTCCTGATTCACCCTCTCGGTTTGACCATTGGTCTGAGGATGGTAAGCCGTGGAAAACTTTAGCTTGACTTGGAGGACTTGACATAAACTTCGCCAGAATTTGGCTGTGAATTGAACTCCTCGATCTGAGATAATTTCTTCAGGAAGACCGTGGAGTCGGAAGATCTCTTGTATGAATACTTGAGCCAACTTGGAAGCTGACGGAAGACCGGTGAGAGGAATGAAGTGTGCCATCTTGGTGAACCGGTCAACTACCACCCAGATGGTATTGAACTTGTTGCACATGGGTAAGTCTGTAATGAAATCCATCGACAAGTGGGTCCATGGTCGACGGGGAACGGATAGTGGAACCAGTTGCCCCGCAGGCGACTGGCGGGATACTTTATGTTGGGCACACTTTGGGCAAGATGCAATAAACTCCAAGACGTCCTTTTTCAGAGTTGGCCACCAATAGGACCTAGAGATAAACGCCAGGGTTTTTTGGATACCTGTATGTCCGGCAAAACGGGAAGCATGGGCCCAATGCATGAGCTTCTTCCTTAGCATCGGCTTCACAAAACTTTTCCCTGATGGGGGCGTAGAGTCCATCCCTACCGTGGAGAATGCCAACGGATTTATAATAGGATGCTTGTCTGAAGACTCTGACTCATTTTCTTGCTCCCATGAGCGGGAAAGGGCATCGGCCTTGCGATTCTGAGAGCCCGGACAGAACTGGAGTTTAAAGTTGAACCTGGAAAAGAAAAGTGCCCATCTGGCCTGACGAGGGTTGAGACATTGTGCGCCCTTCAGGTATAAAAGGTTCTTGTGGTCTGTAAGTATGGTGATTGAATGAGAAGCTCCCTCCAACAGATACCTCCACTCTTCTAGAGCGAGCTTGATGGCTAGCAACTCCTGGTCGCCAATGGCATAGTTGCGCTCAGCTGGGGAGAACTTCCGGGAGAAGAAACTGCAAGGGTGTAAATGGCCATCTTTAGCCCTCTGAGATAACACCGCTCCTACTCCAACGGAGGAGGCATCCACCTCTAAGATGAAAGGAGAGTCGATGTCAGGCTGTTTCAGAACAGGCGCAGAGATGAACCTTTGTTTTAAAAGATGAAATGCTTGCATGGCTTCTTCAGACCACTTGGACGGGTTAGCACCCTTCTTAGTGAAAGCAGTAATAGGCGCCACAATGGTGGAAAAGTCTCGTATAAACTTTCGGTAATAGTTGGCGAACCCTAAGAACCTCTGGACCCCTTTGAGGGTTAAGGGTACCGGCCAATTTTGGATTGCTTGTAGTTTCTCAGGATCCATCTCTAGTCCGGAACCGGACACAATGTACCCTAGAAACGGAATGGACTTGACTTCAAAGACGCATTTTTCTAATTTGCAATAGAGATGATTGACTCGGAGACGGGACAGAACCTCTTTAACCCAAAAACGATGTTCCTCTAAATCGTTGGCAAAAATGAGGATATCGTCTAGATAGACCACGACATGACGGTATAGAATGTCTCTGAAGATCTCATTGACAAAATGCTGGAAGACAGCTGGAGCATTGCTCAATCCGAAGGGCATGACGAGGTACTCATAATGTCCGTCACGGGTGTTAAAGGCGGTCTTCCACTCGTCACCCTCACGGATCCGGATGAGATTGTATGCACCTCGCAAGTCCAGCTTTGTAAAGATGGTAGCTCCGCTAACTCTGTCAAAGAGCTCAGTAATCAGGGGTAAAGGATAACGGTTCTTGATGGTAATGTCGTTCAAACCTCTGTAGTCGATGCACGGCCGCAGACCACCATCTTTCTTTTTTACAAAAAAGAAGCCTGCGCCGGCTGGAGAAGAAGAAGGTCGAATGAACCCCTTTGCTAGGTTCTCTTTAATATATTCCTCCATAGAATGCGTCTCAGGCAGAGACAACGGATAAGTTCGGCCTCGAGGTGGAACCTTCCCTGGAACGAGATCAATCGGACAGTCCCATTCTCTATGAGGAGGAAGGATATCAGCAGAAGCTTTACTGAACACATCCGTGAAATCTTGATATGGAGGAGGTGGAACATCAGACGACCTGGGGGAGGAAGAACAGACAGGCAATACTTTAAACAAACATGTCTCAGCACAGGAGGAACCCCATGCCAGGATTTGCGTAGTCGTCCAATCAATTGTAGGATTGTGAAGACGGAGCCATGGAAGGCCCAGGACCACAGGATGTGTGGCTCTTGGAATCACTAAAAAAGAAATAAGTTCGGAATGAAGAACTCCCACTCTCAGACGAACTGGTAGAGTCCTTAAAGAAATAACTGCATCAAAAATTTTGCTGCCATCCACGGCAGTTAAAGAAATGGACGAAGGAAGTCTCTCGGTGGGTAGGGACCACCGTTTAACATAGGCTTCGGTAATAAAGTTCCCAGCTGCTCCGGAATCAAGGAGGGCAATGACGTTCCGATAACGTTGAGCAACTTGAAGCGAGACTGGGAGATTACAATCTTGAGGAGATGGAGAGGAGATCATTACTCCTAGCCGGCCCTCTCCTTGGCGAGCTAGGATTTGGAGTTTCCCGGACGTTTGGGACAGGCATTAATGGTGTGAGACGGAGCTGCACAATAGAGACAGAGAAACTCGGAGAGACGTCTTCGGCGCTCAGCAGGAGTTAAACGGGAACGGCCAAGTTGCATGGGCTCATCTTTAGATGGTGACAGTTGACGAGGAGGAGGAGCAGAAGATTTTGGAGCAGATGATCTTCCACGCTCAGTTGCTCTCTCTCTGAAACGTAAATCAACTTTCGTGCAGAGTGAGATTAGCTCATCTAACTTAGAAGGTAAGTCTCTGGTAGCTAACTCATCTTTAATACGCTCAGATAAGCCATGCCAGAATGCAGCATACAGGGCCTCGTCGTTCCATGCCAGTTCGGATGCCAGGATCTGGAACTGTATCAGATATTGTCCTACAGTACGTGACCCCTGGCGTAAACGGAGAATCTCGGATGAAGCTGAGGTTACCCGGCCTGGCTCGTCGAAGATGCGCCTGAATGTTGACACGAAGGCAGTGTAGGAAGATAGCAGGGTGTCGGACCTCTCCCATAACGGTGATGCCCAATCAAGGGCTGAGCCACTGAGAAGAGAAATAATGTAGGCAATTTTTGTACGGTCACTGGGAAAATTGCCAGGTTGTAGCTCAAACTGAATCTCACACTGGTTGAGAAATCCCCTGCAGAATCTTGGAGATCTATCAAATTTTGCTGGCGTTGGAAGATGAAGACGTGGAGCAGAAATGGGTAAGGTGGGTGGGGTTATAGCTGGAGTCACTGTGGTTGACGCACCAGACGCGCCTGATCCACGGAGAGTTGTCTGAATCCCATCCAGCCGAGTAGAGAGATCCTGGAGACAGCGGATGATGTGGCCCTGTGCAGCCTCCTGATGTTCTAGTCGGGCTGCCAGTTCTTGCATCGGCCTGGCCGCTTGATCCTGGTCTCCGGCTGGATTCATTAGGTCAGTGCTTACTGTCACAACTGAGGGCCTGAGCTGACGGGAGGCAGCCTCAGTTGTAGGGGCTGAGATGTACCGGAACCTGGGAGGTTGTATCAGACCCCTGGACATGTAAGTAACATGAATAATAACTGCCCGAAGGCGTGACCACGACAACTTGGATAAAAGTCAATGATGTTTATTATGACAACTCCGCAACACAGCAGCAGTAAAAGAAAACGTAAAAGTCAGCAAAGAATAAATACAGTTCCTGGGTACTACAGGATGGCAGGAGCCACAGGGCACTGGTAGTGTGAGATAGTTCTTATGATCTTCTAGATGGAAAGTCCTTACCAGGCCCGACTGTAGCAATGGAGATAACCCAGGATTGTGCCAGCTGGTGTTCCAGGAAAAGCTGGGTTGCTGAAGATAAAACAGCTGCTGTGGATACTGGCTGGAACCAGACTGTTGTTAGCACGGAGTGGATACTGTCTGGAACCAGTTAAATAATAAATGAACTTGGGAGCGATGAAATATGAACTGAAATGTAGAACTTGAGAGCGGAGAAATAATAATACCGGTGGAGAGTGGTAAAGTGTAGAAAGGACACCGGCCCTTTAAGGGAAGCTGTACTCTGCTGGAAGCTGAGCTGGAAGCAGGTAATGTTGTAGCTGGAAACAGATGAATCCACAATGGATTGGAGAGTCAGGCTACACCGCAGGTGGAATGCTGGTGCGGGTCTCTATGGTGGAAGTCTTGAGACAGGAGCTGGAACCTGGAAGACAATCACAGGAGAGAGACAAACAGGAACTAGGTTTGACAACCAAAGCACTGACGCCTTCCTTGCTCAGGCACAGTGTATTTATACCTGCAGCAAGGAAGGGATTGGCTAGGCAATTATGCAGATTATCAATACTGAGAACAGATTGGTGGAAATGATCAGCTGACAGAATCCAAGATGGCTGCGCCCATGCAGACACTTGGAGGGAAGTTTGGTTTGTAATCCATGTGGTAATGAAAACAGTAATGGCGGCGCCGGCCACCGGAGACAGGAGGCGCCAGGCTGACAGATGCACATCCAACCACGCGGACACAGCGGAGGCAGCGGCTGACGTAATCGCCACTCAGACACTCTGCATGCAGAAGTTCAGGGACGGCGGCGGAGGCCGCGGGAGACGCCATGCCAGGTGTAATATGGCGTCCACTGTGACAGCGTCCCAGAGTGACAGGAGAGGATACAGGAATGTACACATCAGGATAACAGATGGAATCCGGTCCTGGAGCGCTGAGCCAGCCTTAGGAGGCATCTGATGGGTAAGAAATGGCGTCCAGATACCCGGATCGTGACACCCACGCAGATGCAATAGCTGGTCTGAGTAGTGTACCTGTGGTGACGTAAATGGATTTTAGCGTATTTTCCTGTCTACGATCCGCAGGATCCTTAAGGGCTGCCGTGTCAGGAGACAGTAAAGCCACCTTTTTTGACAACCGTGATAGCGCCTTGTCCACAATGGGAGGTGACTCCCACTTTTCTCTATCCCCAGAGGGGAACGGATACGCCCATTTGAATCCTTTTGGGAATCAGAAACTTTATGTCAGGATTTTCCCACATTTTTTCAAAAAGGGTATTCAGTTCATGAGAGGGAGTAAACGTTACCTCAGGTTTCTTTCCTTTATACATAGACCCTAGTATCAGGAACAGCAGTGTCCTCGGAGATATGCAACACGTCTTTTATTGCCACAATCATGTACTGAATGCTCTTTGCCAATTTTATCTAATCTGGTATCACTATAGTCGACACTGGAGTCAGTGTCCGTGTCGGTATCTGTGTCTGCTAACTGAGCAAACGAACGTTTATGTGACCCCGAGGGGGTCTGGACCTGTGATAACACATCCTCCACAGATTTTTTCCATACCTGGTTGTGAGACTCAGATTTATCTAATCTCTTATTAATAAGAGCCCAGTCAGGAGTCGGCGGTGCCGACGGGGTCACTCCCACAGCCGTTTCTGCCCCCAACACAGTCTCCTCCTGGGAAGAGCACTCCGCCTCAGACATGCCGACACACCTGTACCGACACCCACAGACACACTGGGCCAAAAGTGGGACAGACCCACAGTAAAGCCTGTCAGAGAAACACAGAGGGAGTTTGCCAGCTCACAACCCAACGCCTGTCCCGGTTCTGAAACCTTAATATATAATGCCTCAGACCCTGCAGCACTTTATAATGACTTAATTTAGCACCAAATTTGCTGTGCTCCCCCCCCCCCCCGTTTTGCACCCTGTTACTTGTATATAGCAGTGGTGAGGATGGACCAGCGTCTCTGCAGCTCTGGAGAAAATGGCGCTGATGAGCTGTGAGGGCTAAGCCCCGCCCCCTTCATGGCGCGATTCAGCCCGCTGTTTTTTTATCTAATAATGCTGGCGGGGGTAAGAATTTAGTGCCAAGGCACTTCAATTTCACTTTGCCAGCCTGAAAAGAGGATTATTATTATGGTGCCCAGGGCACCCTCCCCCGCGCCCTACACCCTGTAGTGCCGCTGTGTGTGGGAGCATGGCGCGCAGCGTGATCGCTGTGCGGTACCTCAGAAGCCGTCACTGAAGTCATCTATCTTCTTCTACTCACCTGTCTTCTGACTTCTGGCTCTGCAAGGGGGGTGACGGCGGGCTCTGGGAGTGAACCCCTAGGCGTACCTAGTGTTCCAAACCCTCAGGAGCTAATGGTGTCCTGTAACCAAGAAGCAGAGCCTTTAAACTCACTAGAAGTAGTTCTGACTTCTCTCCCCTAAGTCCCACGATGCAGGGAGACTGTTGCCAGCAGTCTCCCTGAACATATAAAACCTAACAAAGTCTTTTCCGAGAAACTCAGTAGAGCTCCTCAGTGTGCATCCAGTCTGCCTGGGCACAGATTCTAAACTGGAGTCTGGAGGAGGGGCATAGAGGGAGGTGCCAGTTCACACCCCTTTCAAAGTCTTAAAGTGTCCATGTCTCCTGCGGATCCCGTCTATACCCCATGGTTCTTATGGTGTCCCCAGCATCCTGTAGGACGTATGAGAACTATAAATGCAATACCCAGCCCAGCAGCTCCCCTCTCTCGCCTGCGTGTCCGGGACAGTGTAGGAGCTGCTGCTGGCTGGGAGGGCGAAGGAAGGAGAGGGAAGAGCGCTGGCCTCCGCCACCGCCGCATGCACTCTGGGCTTCCCATCACCATCGCCTTCAGGGCCACCTCTTCACCGCTCCAGAAGCCGGGACAGCTCCAACGCCAGTCACCGCCAGGTCCCGCCCACCACTTCAGCCCGCGGCGCCACTTATGGGTGATTGGACAGTGGATCCAGCACTGGATCCGCTGTCCAATCACAGCTGCCTCAATGACATGGGCGTGCTGGCCCTGTCAACGAGGCACTTTCAGCATCTTTTTTAATGGACTTTCTCATACGTCCTAGAGGATGCTGGGGACAACATCAAGACCATGGGGGTATAGACGGGATCCGCAGGAGACATGGGCACTCTAAGGACTTTTCATTGGGTGTGAACTGGCTCCTCCCTCTATGCCCCTCCTCCAGACCTCAGTTTTAGAAATGTGCCCAGGCAGACTGGATGCACTCTGAGGAGCTCTACTGAGTTTCTCTGAAAAGACTTATGTTAGGTTTTTTATTTTCAGGGAGATCTGCTGGCATCAGACTCCCTGCTTCGTGGGACTGAGGGGGCAGAAGCAGAACCAACTTCCTCAGAGTTTCATGGCTCTGCTTCTGGCTGACAGGACACCATTAGTTCCTGAAGGGAACTGACCGCTAGCCGTGTCTAGATGCTCACTCCCACAGCACGCCGTCACCCCCCTCACAGAGCCAGAAGTCAGAAGACAGGTGAGTATGAGAAGAATGATCTTCAATCAAGTAAGTGACGGCTGAGGTGCGGCGCAGCTGGCGGGAGCGCAGCGCGCCATTGCTGCCCACACACACAGGCACTGCAGGGTGCAGGGCGCGGGGGGGGGGGGGGCGCCCTGGGCAGCAAAATACCTCTATAAACTGGCTAATAGGGGACATAAGATGCCCAGGCACAGCCCTACCCCCACCAGTATAAATATTACAAACAGTCTCTGAGGTAAAAAGGGCGGAGCAACTTCCTCAGGCAGCCAGCACACTGCTCAGCACCATTTTCTTTCTCTCTACTCAGGCTGCAGAGATATAGCTGGTCCTCCTCCACTTCTGACTACAAGTATTCAGGGTGTAAATAAGGGGGGCACAAAGCGATTTGGGTGCTTTACAAATGTGTTTTACTGTGTAAAGAGCGCTGCATGTCAGTGGGCATTCTGTGTTCACAGACATTAAATACAGGCGCTAGGGTTGTGAGCTGGCTGCTCCTATACTGTGTCCCTCTGACAGATTTTACTGTGGGTCTGTCCCCAAATAAGTCCCAGTGTGTCTGTGAGTGCTGTACAAGTGTGAGGCATGTCTGAGGCAGGGAGTTCCTCCCTGGAGTAAGACATTTTAGGGACACAGAGTTGTAATGTGGTGGCGCTACCGGCACACCAAGAGCCTGCATGGGTGAAAGAGCTACGTGACAGTATGCATCTGATTAACCGTAGATTGGATAAGTCTGAATCTAAGGCTGCATGCTGGAGAAAATCTGTGGAAGATGTGATTTTTCAGGATGCTGTTAATCCTTATGCGGGCGGCCCCTCTGGGTCACATAAGAGACCATCTGCAAATGTTGTAAACACTGATACCGACACGGATTCTGATTCTTGTGTCGACGATAGTGAATCCAGAAAGATAGATCATAAATTGGCAAAAAGTATACAATATATGATTGTGGCAATAAGGGACTTGTTGGAGGTTACAGAAAGCACTCCTGTACCTCAGGAGAAAGCTTATTTATGTAAGGAAATGAAATCCAAAGTCACATTCCCTCCTTCACACAAACTAAATGCTCTGTTTGAAGGGATGTGGGTGAATCCTGATAAAAAATTTCGTATTCCCAAAAGGATTCACATAGCTTATCCTTTCCCGGTTGAAGACAGGAAAAAATGGGAGTCACCCCCTGTGTTAGACAGTGCACTTTCCAGGTTGACAAAGACGGTAATTCTCCCTGCTCCTGGCACGGCTTCTCTTAAAGAGCCGGCAGACCGCAAAATGGAAACGACATTGAAATCCATTTATGTTACCAATGGTACACTGATCAGGCCCACTATTGCCTGCGCATGGATGAGTCGCGCTATTGAAAAATGGTCAGAAGGCGTGTTATCAGAAATTGACACGATTGATAAAGATGAGATACTCCTTAAGTTAGGGAATATCAAGGACGCTGCCGCTTACATGCTGGAAGCAATGAAGGATATTGGACTCTTGAGTTCACAAGCCGCTACCATGGTAGTATCGGCTAGGCGGGCCTTATGGATTCGCCAGTGGAACGCGGATGCAGATTCCAAAAGAAACATGGAGGCTCTCCCATATAAAGGTAAGGCCTTATTTGGCGATGGCCTGGATGCGTTAGTCTCAGCGGCTACCGCAGGTAAGTCAACATTTTTGCCCTCTGCGCCTGCACCGGCAAAAAAGACCTATCACCCGCAAATGCAGTCTTTTCGGCCCAATAAATACAAAAAGACGAGAGGTTCCCCCTTCTTTGCAGGTAGGGGAAAGAAGCCCACACCGGCTCCAGGTTCCCAAGAGCAAAAGTCTACCCCTAATTCTGCCAAATCCCCAGCATGACGCTGGAACTCCCTTGCGGGAGGCCGCTTGGGTGGGGGCACGTCTCAAACTCTTCAGCCAGGATTGGATTCTGTCTGGCCTGGACCCCAGGGTGTTGCAAATAGTATCCCAGGGATACAAACTAGAGTTTCAAGACATTCCCCCATGCCAATTTTTCAAATCGACCTTGCCAGCTTCTCCGCCAGAGAGAGAAGCAGTAACAGCGGCAATCCAAAAATTATGTCAAGACCAGGTCATAGTCCTGGTACCGTTGTCACAATAAGGGCGGGATTTTATTCAAGCCTCTTTGTTGTTCCGAAGCCGGACGGCTCGGTTAGACCGATCTTAAATCTAAAAGATCTGAATTTCTTCCTGAAAAGGTTCAAGTTCAAGATGGAATCACTTCGGGCGGTGATTGCCAGTCTGGAGGTGGGGGACTACTTGGTGTCGGTGGACATAACGGATGCTTACCTGCATGTTCCCATTTATCCTCCTCACCAGGCTTATCTGAGATTCGCGATTCAGGATTGCCATTACCAATTCCAGACGTTACCTTTCGGTCACTCCACGGCACCGAGGGTATTCACCAAGGTGATGGCGGAGATGATGGTCCTCCTTCGTCAGAAAGGAGTCAATATAATCCCTTATCTGGACGACCTCCTGATAAAGGCGAGATCCAGGGAGCAGTTATTACAAAACATATCCCTCTCCCTGTCGATACTCCCAACAACACGGGTGGATCATAAATTACCCAAAGTCACAGTTGGAACCGACGACAAGGTTGTCTTTCCTCTGGATGATTCTGGACACAGAAGTTCAGAGAGTATTTCTTCCGCTGGAAAAGGCTCTGGAAATCCAGAAAATGGTAAAACAGATATTGAAACCATCAAGTGTGTCGATCCATCAGTGCATTCGGTTGTTGGGGAAGATGGTGGCGGCCTACGAGGCCATACAGTTTGGCAGGTTCCATGCCAGAGTATTCCAGTGGGACCTGTTGGACAAATGGTCAGGGTCACACCTACACATGCACAGAAAGATAATTCTGTCGTCAAAAACCAGGATTTCGCTCCTATGGTGGTTGCACAGCTCTCACCTGCTAGAAGGATGCAGGTTCGGGATTCAGGACTGGGTCTTAGTAACCACGGATGCAAGACTCCGAGGCTGGGGAGCAGTCTCTCAGGGAGAAAACTTCCAGGGACGTTGGTCACAACAGGAAGCCTGCCTTCACATAAACGTTCTGGAGCTAAGAGCCATTTACAACGGTCTTCAACAAGCGGTACATCTTCTTCAAGACCGTCCCGTGCAGAACCAGGCGGACAATGTAACAGCAGTCGCATACATAAACAGGCCGGGCGGAGCGAAAATCAGAGCGGCAATGGCAGAGGCGACAAAAATCCTCAGCTGGGCAGAAAAACATCTACAAGCTCTGTCGGCAATATTCATTGCGGGAGTAGACTACTGGGAAGCAGACTTCCTCAGCAGACACTATCTCCATCCAGGAGAGTGGGGCCTCCACCAAGAAGTCTTCGCAGAGGTGACAAGTCTTTGGGGATTTCCTCAAATAGACATGATGGCGTCTCGTCTCAACAAGAAGCTTCAGAGATACTGTTCCAGGTCGAGAGACCCTCAAGCAGTAGCAGTGGATGCACCTTAGTGTATGTTTTACCTCCACTTCCGCTGATCCCAAAAGTACTCAGGATCATAAGAAAGACAAGGGTTCGAGCAATCTTCATTGCCCCAGACTGGCCAAGAAGGGCTTGGTACCCAGATCTTCAGCAGTTACTCATAGGAGATCCTCTGCCTCTTCCTCCTCAGGAGGACCTGCTGCAGCAGGGGCCATGTGTGTACCACGACTTACCGCGGCTACGTTTGACGGCATGGCTGTTGAGCGCCGTATTCTAGCCAGGAAGGGTATTCCTAAGGAGGTCATCCCCACCCTTATTCAGGCCAGAAAGGGAGCAACGTCAAAACATTACCATCGTATTTGGAGAAAATATGTGTCTTGGTGTGAATCCAAGAAGGCTCATTCGGAAGAGTTTCACTTAGGACGTTTTCTCCATTTTTTGCAGGATGGCGTGGAGGCGGGCCTACAATTGGGATCAATCAAGGTCCAGATTTCGGCCTTACCAGTGTTCTTCTAAAAACAATTGGCCTCTCTTCCAGAGGTTCAGACCTTCGTGAAAGGGGTTCTGCACATCCAGCCTCCATTCGTGCCTCCAGTGGCACCATGGGACCTTAACGTGGTATTGCAGTTCCTTCAATCGGATTGGTTTGAGCCTCTACAAAAGATAGAATTGAAGTTTCTCACTTGGAAAGTGGTGATGCTTTTGGCATTGGCATCCACAAGGCGGGTGTCTGAATTGGGGGCCTTGTCTCACAAGAGCCCTTACCTGATTTTCCATGAAGATAGGACAGTTGCGAACTCGACAACATTTTCTTCCTAAGGTGGTTTCTGCTTTTCACATAAACCAACCTATTGTGGTGCCAGTAGTTACTGACACATTCACTGATTCAAATTCTCTAGATGTGGTTAGAGCTTTGAAAATCTATGTTGCTAGAACAGCTCGTATACGGAAAACAGAGGCTGTTTGTCCTGTATGATCACAACAAGATTGGCTGTCCTGCTTCCAAGCAGACTATTGCACGTTGGATTAGAAATACGATTCAGCAAGCTCATACTACGGCTGGATTGCCGTTACCGACGTTGGTAAAGGCCCACTCCACTAGGAAGGTGGGCTCATCCTGGGCGGCTGCCCGGGGGGTCTTGGCATTACAACTTTGCCGAGCAGCTACTTGGTCAGGGTCAAACACATTTGCTAAGTTCTACAAGTTTGACACCTTGGCCGATGAGGACCTAAAGTTTGGTCAATCGGTGCTGCAGCGTCATCCGCACTCTCCCGCCCGTACTGGAGCTTTGGTATAGACCCCATGGTCTTGATGTCATCCCCAGCATCCTCTAGGACGTATGAGAAAATAGGATTTTGCTAACCTACCGATAAATCCTTTTCTCCTAGTCCGTAGAGGATGCTGGGCGCCCGTCCCAGTGCGTACTTTACTGGCAGTTTAGTTATTAGAATTACACAAGTTGTGTTATCTTGGTTTCAGCATGTTGCTGCAATTAGTTCATGCCTGTTGGCGTGTGTTATGTTGAATGCCATGTGTTCGGCATGGTTGAGGGTGTGAGTTGGTAGATATCTCACCACTAGTTAAGTAATTCCTTTCCTCGAAATGTCAGTCTCCCTGGGCATAGTTCCTACAACTGAGGTCTGGAGGAGGGGCATAGAGGGAGGAGCCAGTTCACACCCATTGAAAAGTATTTAGAGTGCCCATGTCTCCTGCGGATCCAGTCTATACCCCCATGGTCTTGATGTCGTACCCAGCATCCTCTACGGACTAGGAGAAAAGGATTTACCGGTAGGTTATCAAAATCCCATTTTTACAGCCCAGTGCTTGGCCCCGCCCCCTGCTCTATCTCCATTCCCATTATCTACAGGAGGCACTGCTATCAGTGCCTCCCAAACTAATTTAATAAGTTAAAATGATTAGAATAAAATAAAGAAGATGCTTATGACACAGAATATGTGTCATAAATCCTTCTTTGCATTTTTTTAATAATTAATCACAGGGGAGGCGCTGCCTCCTGCCTCCCCTGACTGCACGTCCCTGCTATGTCTTTTGTGACCTATTTTTATTGTTACGTGCTAGGGAGGCCAATCTTGGGATTGCAGGGATAGCAGGATATAGGTTAAAAAAAGGCTCTGTTTCTTTGTTGCCATTTTTGTAACTACAGTCACTAAGCTATGAGAATATTGTCTAAAGTTTTATTTTTTTTTACATATATGCTGATGTATATGGAAATTGTTTCAATTTATAAAATAAAAAATAAAGAATTTAAAAAAAAAAAAAAAAAGGCTCTGATTCAATTTCCAATCCCGGGGATTGTGGGATTTACCTGCCCCATTGTTTTTTTAATGCCGGGCAATGTTGAGTGTCCTCAGGAGGCTCAGACGCTGCCCAGCTCCCAACTCCCGGCTCCCCCTGACCCCGGCAGTGCGTACTGCACAGCGCGACATGATGTCAGAGGTCATGCTGCGCAGTCTACCGCCCGCCCCGCACCTCGCCGCCCGCACCCTGCGAGTTCTCCCACCCACCATGGTGAGTCTGACGCCAGCCACCCACGCTGCACGGACGGCACCTCACCGCCCGCAAGCCCGACTCCCGCGATGGTGAGTATTTGTGTGGGCTGGGCGGGTCTTCAACCCAATCCTGGGAATCCCGGGATTGGCCTTTTTTTAATCCCGATACCCGGGATTGAAAAAAAGGCCCTGGATTGGCCTCCCGATTTGCTGCTTTTTTTTATTTTTTATATTATGGCTCCGTTTTAGAAATGAGTGTAAAGACAGTGGTATTACTATGCTTCCTATATACAATTATACCATAAAATACATAGGGGTCTGTTCATGAAGTAGTGAAAAGAGTGGAGAAGTGAGCCAGAGGAGAAGTTGCCCATGGCAACCAATCAGCTGCTCCATACAATTGTACAGTATGCAAATTATAAATGTTACTTCAGTGCTGATTGGTTGCCAAATGCAACTTCTTCATTGGCTCACTTCTCCAACACTTTTCACTGCTTCATGAATAGACCCCAATGTCATATTTGACAGCATTTCATATTTAAAACTTGGAATATTTTAAAGTTATTGTGAAGAGTCTCTCAGGCAGCGATACCATCCGAGCTATCGCGCCCCTTATCAACCGGGTCTCACCCCTAAACTAACAGACAGTACCCCGTTTCTAACGTAAACTGAGTCTGTGCTGCAGAATCGCCAATGAATGTCTAATACGAATGATGTGGAGAACCCTCAGTTTCATCTATAAATTCGCCTTTCCATAAAGGATTTTGAACCGTAAAAATGGGCAGACATAGAGGGAGATCTATCAAGCCCTGGAGAGAGAGAACGTTGCGCAATGCAATTATCCGCTGCTGCCCTTTATCTAGCGCAGTATTTGAAATGACAGTTAGCAGCTGATTTGGTACTTTGGGCAACTACTCTCCAAGGCTTGATACATTTCCCCTGAAATGCTTTATGTATAGTGATATCTCACTTAATGGATGTTCCCTTGTACCAATAATACAGGTTACGGAGGCAAAAGCGAAGGCGGACAAAGCTAAACAGAGGGCGCAGGCGACTCTCGATCGAGCCAGTGAGACCAAGGGGAGAGTGGAGCGTTCTAATAAAGAACTGCAACAGCTCATCCAGCAGATCAAAGACTTCCTGAGCCGTAAGTGACAGAAACAAATGATTATACTCCTGGCAGAATACTAGCAGTTAGCTGGTTAGTTATTATTTCATTTTTGGCTAAAATGTAATGATCAAAGCTTAAGGCTCTCCATCACCCCTTTGTCAAGGGAATATACATGGTAACATGCAGGAAAACTGTGCATCCTGAGGGCTGAACTGGACAAGGGCGTAATGTGGGGTGTGTGACCGCTGCAGCCGCCCAGGACACAAGACTGAGGGGGCAGCACCATCTCTCCCCAGTGCCACCCTTCACCGGCTTGTGTGGTACCTACAATGCCACCCTGCAGTCTGGAGAGGTGCACGGTAGCGCCATCCTTAGGATACACCCATCATGACCGCACATGTTTTGATCATGCGGAAGAAGCTGCACAGAAGTCCCCAAGTAGTGGACACAATACATTTCCTTAACCCACAAAGATTATCGGCCCCTTGGACAGTGTGGTCTTACGGCACTCAGCGTGGGAGTGTCACACTGCTGTCATTTGCTGAGAACTTCTGGCCTTTTCCTAATCAGTACAGTTGTGTAGAGAGACGTACGGACATGCTGTCCAAGAGGCGGAACTTATTATTATTTCCCAGCCTGGGTGCTTTTCCTTTGGTAGTTGTGTCTATAGGAATGGTCAGCCGCAGTAGATATTTATATTCTATTTGGGATTTACTATGAGGTTTGTTTCTACTGTAAGTGCCGATATTGCTTTTAAATGACCTTAAAATCAACGTACACACCAGAGAGCCTTTGTGTTTCTTTTTTTGGTGGGAAGCAGTGACATCACTGAAATTCTCTTTTAGTGACATCACTGGTTCCCAGTGCATTGATAGGCTGCATGCTCAGTGACGTCACTAGATCTTGGTGACTTTGTAGGCTGCGTACTCACTGGCCGCAGAGAATGGCTTATTGCGTATGGACAGTACATAATACAACACGTTTGTTTGTTGTGTCAGCAGAGGAGGGAGCAGACCCAGACAGCATAGAGATGGTTGCAAGCAAAGTCTTGGACCTGTCCATTCCTGCAACTCCGCAACAGATCCAACGCCTTGCGGAGGAAATCAAGGACAGAGTGAGCGCCCTGTCCAATGTGGACGCCATTTTGGATCACACAGCGGCTGATGTCCGGAGGGCTGAGCAACTCCTACAAGACGCCAAGCGAGCTAAGTGAGTATGTGATTGTACCTCCGGTTACGTATGGACACTTGCTGGCACAAAGCGTAAATGACCATTTAAACAGGTTGTTACAAATCGCTGAAGATTTGACACTCTTGTAATTGATGTACTGTCAGAGTACACTGATGACAACGAGGGCTGGTACAGCTGGTGGCTATTTCTCTTTGTTATCTTCCCTCTTCATCGTTACTTTATGTCAGATCTCTGGTCACGGTGACGATCATGGGATAAAATAAGAGACTGTAACATTCCATTAGATCAGCGCCAGTATTTAGCTTTCTTGTAATTAAAGGGTGACGCCAACTAACATTTTTACTCATTAAAACGTTAATTGCAGCTGAAGTTATTCTTTAAATATACATTAGGCATTATGATTGTCAGACTTAGGGCTTGATTCAGAAATTATATTCGAGGGAAGCGTTACAGAAAATGGGGTAGTGTCTGCCCCGTTTTCTGGGCGTACCGAGGCCTGTGGCCCTGGCAGCGTGATTTTCCCGAACATCCTCAGTAACCTGAGGGTAACTCAGATGCACGATGTTCACGCAGTTCATCCTGTGCTGCGTCTTCAGACGCATCAGTGGATCAGAGAGGCCGCCACCGCTTGCTTGTGAGATTTAAAATAAAATGAATGGCAAAATCGGGGGTATGGTGGCCAATCCCGCCGATCCCGCCGATCCCGGGATTTAGGGCCAAAAATGGCTGAGATTCAATCCCGAGATTGGTAGCTACAATCCCGGGGATTGAGGGATCAGTGTTGAGCATCCACAGGACGCTCAGACGCTGCCCGGCTTCCTTCTTCCGGCTCCCCAGCACAGCGTGAGAGGTCAAGCTGCGCCGTCACACGCCGCTGGGAGCCACCCGTCCGCCCTCGATATAGGGTGAGTTATGTGTGCAGGGCGGGTGGGGCAGGGCGAGGGGGCGGCCACATAGTTAAAAGCCAATCCCGGGATTGGCTATTTTTCAATCCCGATACCCGGGATTGATAAAAAATGGCCCGGGATTGGCTTCCCTAATCGGGAGAAAGTTTATCATATTTTTCAACTTCCATCATAAAATTTTATGATATTTTTTTCAAGGAGCCGCGCTGAGAATGTAAAGAACACAGCAGAGTCCGTGAAGAAAGCTTTGGAAGACGCCAAGAGAGCGCAGAATGCGGCAGAGGGGGCCATCCGTAGCGCCAATGATGACATCAGTAACACAGAGTCAAAGCTGACAGTGGTAAGGTTCTGGCCTGTATATTGGGACTGCTACTAATGATTTATGTATGGAGCAGAAAGACAGGAAAGTTACATCGGTTCCTTCCTCACGTCTTTAGACACACACATGCCTAGAAGGTGACATTGCTTTTTTTGCAAGACAGGAATAAGCAATAAAAGTCTTTTACTAATGGAATATGAGGAAAGGCTTGCAAGGCTAGGCATGTTTACATTGGAAAAGAGGAGACTAAGAGGGGACATGATCAACATCTACAAATATATAAGGGGTCAATACACAGAGCTTGGGAGGGACCTGTTTTCTATAAGATCAGCACAGAGGACACATGGTCACTCGCTTAGGTTAGAGGAGAGGAGATTCCGCACATTGAGGCGAAAAGTTTTTTTCACTGTAAGGACAATACGTGTTTGGAATTCCCTGCCTGAGAGAGTAGTATTGGCGGACTCAGTCAACACCTTTAAGAATGGGTTAGATAAATTCCTATTGGATAAAGATATTCAGGGTTATGGTGAGTATGCATGCATTATAGTTACTATAACTAGTCCTAACATAAAAATAACTAGACCTATAATAAGACTGCATAGGAGACCACAAATAGGTTGAACTCGATGGACAATTGTCTTTTTTCAACCTTAGTTACTATGTAATATGTGTACGATGGCACAGTGTTAACATGACTAACTCACAGAGCTAGGTTTCAATCCAAGTAAGATATTAGTTTGGGGTTTGTATGTTCTTTCTATATTTATGTGGATGTCCCCCGGGATCTCTAGTTAACCGTTGATTCCCATGTGTGCGATTAATTTAGATCCAGTCGGGGACATCCAGCGCTGAGAATCGCCTCAATGATGCTATGGATAGACTGGGCCATCTGGATAAACAAATTGAAGCTCTCAAGGTGAAACGCGCTGGTAATATCTTGGCGGCGACTCGCGCAGAGGAGACAGCCAGCACAGCATTGAACAAAGCCAATGATGCCAAGAAGGTAAGAGGGACCCTTCTAGTGACACATCCAAAGCATATGTCTGCTGTATAGATAACGTAAAGGAGAATTCTAGGTCTCTATGAGTGGCGGCAGAAAGACCTCTCTGGTTCTTGCAGGTGGTCCTTAGGACATTGAGAAATCCTGAAGACAAGATCCTGGGATAAAGGGAGTCATTCCGACCCGATCGCTCGCTGCAGTTTGTGGCAGCGCAGCGATCGGGTCGGAACTGTGTATGCGTCGGAACTGCATATGCGTTAAGCCACTGTTTAGGGGGAACGGTCCGGCCAACGCAAGCATGGCCGGACCTTTGGGGGGGAGGGCCGTGGCGGCTCACGTCTCATGCAGCCGCTGCGGCCAGTGGCAACAACAATTAACTCCCGGCCAGTCGCAGCAGCTGCGCTGGCCGGGAGTTACTCCACAAATACAAGAGCATCGCCGCTGTGCGATGCTTTTGTATTTGTGAGGGGGAGGGGGGATGTAGGGGGGCGGCACTGACATGCGGGGCGGACTAGCCCAGTGCTGGGCGTCCCCCCGCATGTCAGGGAAGATGACCGTAGCTGTGCAACATTTAGCACGGCTATGATCAACTCGGAATGACCCCCAAAGTCAGATTATTCCAATATTTCTCCTTCATCCACTAGGGGACACTGGCGCATAGACACTGGGGTATAGAAGTATAAATACCACTGCAAGAGTTACATGTCTTTAAGAGTATTTAATTGCCACACTGTCACATTCTGAAGCGTCCATTCTATACCTAACATAAAGACGAAAACGTGGATTACACTGGTGAAAAGTGAACGTCTTTTTTTTATATATTTAACTATAAAGGTTTGGAAAACCTATGTTTTGTATCCACAGTTTACTCTGATTTTTATATTTATTATGCATGTTAGTATTAAACATAATTCTATTCACCATATGCCTTCATCCTTTCAAGGTGCTGGATGGGCAGCTCGGAGATAAATATAAAACCGTTCAGAATTTAGTTGAACATAAAGTGAAAAACATAAAGGACGCAAAGAATAAAGCCGACCAGCTGAGAGATGAGGCCAAGCAGCTGCTGGAGAATGCGCAGAATAAACTGCAAAGGCTGCAAGGTGAGTTCATTCACAATAGGGTTCTGCTATAGTGGGTAAGTGTCCCGCACACGTAGACACAGGTATGGGGAATATACCTAGCTACGTATGCTGTGCCATAGTGGCGAGGCGGGCACTTGGATGAGAAGGTGGCATTGCCAGGTCTCTCTCATCTATTGCCCGTACTGTATTTCCACCAATGTCACTATGTATTTTCTTGACCCAAGACTATAGATATACTGTTAAACTCCACAGATGACTTTAATTTCCAGCATTTAGCCATACTAGCTTACTCTCCCCGATCCTTCGGGAGACGTGATTTTTCGGATAGTCCCCCGCACTGCCAGAGGAATAGTGGGCACCCCTCCTGCATTCCCCCCCCCACTTCCTTGTGGGCAGAATGGGTAGATAAATACACATAGGGGGTCATTCCGAGTTGATCACTAGCTGCCGTTATTCGCAGCGCAGTGATCAGGCTAAAAATCGGCATTTCTGCGCATGCGTATGCTCCGTAATGCGAACGCGCAACGTACGGGTACAAAGCCCGTTGTGGTTGAGCACGAGTTCTAGCGAAGTTTTCAGTCGCACTGGCGGCCGCAAGGAGATTGACAGGAAGGGGGCGTTTCTGGGTGTCAACTGACCGTTTTCAGGGAGTGTTTGCAAAAACGCAGGCGTGTCTGAAAAAACGCAGGCGTGGCTGGGCGTTCGCTGGGCGGGTGTATGACGTCAAATCTGGATACGAATAGGCTGAAGTGATCGCAAGCACTGAGTGGGTTCAGAGCTACTCAGAAACTGCACAAACTGTTTTTGCAGAGCTCGGCTGCACATGTGTTCGCACTTCTGCTAAGCTAAAATACACTCCCCAGTGGGTGGCGGCATAGCGTTTGCACGGCTACTAAAACTAGCTAGCGAGCGATCAACTCGGAATGACCCCCATAATCCACCGTGTGGATGGGGCGGGTCCTAATGATGCAATTCTATGCTAATTGTGTTGTTTTAGCCCAGCCCCTATGCAGATATACTCTAATCGCAGCATATTCCCCACACGGGGGTGGGGTTTTATGACTCAATTAGTCACGCCCCCATCACCGCAAACCTGCTTCTCCTCTCCAGGCATCAATTGCAGTGCATTTGCTGTACAAGTTTTTAGCAATTTTCATGAACGCACAGTAGCCAAAAATACCTTCAATCGATGAACATCGGCATAGCCTGCGGCGCTGAATCATGCCCGTTGCCCGGTAAGGAACATAAAAGACGTTGCATTTGCCAGTACAAGAAATCTTCTTGAATAGCAAGAAGTGTTGAAAACAGAATCAGAAAACAGTGATTATTAAGCTTTTTATCCCAGTAAGTAAAGATCATCAGATGCTTGCATGTTTACAGAAAAAAAAAGAAGAGATAATGATTTCTTAATATGTCTCTGATTACAGACTTGGAAGTTGCGTATGAGAAAAATGAAGTTATTCTCCAAGAAAAGGCAAAGCAGCTGGATGGCCTGGAAGACAAAATGAAGGATATTCTCAGTGCAATTAACCAACAAATTCAGATTTATAACACCTGCCAATAAAAGCGTCATCACTGTGAATAATCGGCCAATGCAAGAATCGGAAAAACATAGGCCCTCATTCCGAGTTGATCGGTCGCAAGGCGAATTTAGCAGAGTTACACACGCTAAGCCGCCGCCTACTGGGAGTGAATCTTAGCTTCTTAAAATTGCGACCGATGTATTCGCAATATTGCGATTACTAACTACTTAGCAGTTTCAGAGTAGCTCCAGACTTACTCTGCCTGTGCGATCATTTCAGTGCTTGTCGTTCCTGGTTGACGTCACAAACACACCCAGCGTTCGCCCAGGCACTCCCACCGTTTCCCCGGCCACTCCTGCGTTTTTTCCGGAAACGGTAGCGTTTTCAGCCACACGCCCCTGAAACGCCGTGTTTCCGCCCAGTAACACCCATTTCCTGTCAATCACATTACGATCGCCGGAGCGAAGAAAAAGCCGTGAGTAAAATTACTTTCTTCATAGTAAAGTTACTTGGCGCAGTCGCAGTGCGAACATTGCGCATGCGTACTAAGCGGATTTTCACTGCGATGCGATGAAAAATACCGAGCGAACAACTCGGAATGAGGGCCAACATATTATCACTTGGCGGGAGCAGCCACAGACTTTTCTCTCGGAGCCGCGTTACGGGATTAGTGCGCAAGAAATGTTTTCTTGAATCGCTGTCCAATCTGTTTTCAAATGCTGGTAATATGTCTGGCAGCACAAACATTTGTATGGACATAGGATGTGCTGTGGCCAATAAAATCTCACTTTCCCTTTTGTTTCCAGTTTGCATAGACATTTACTGTTTTTAAAGGGACTGGGCAACTCGGTTTCCGTATAAAGTTGATTGCATTACTTAAAGGAGACTTACTGTACCACCACTAAAGTTACTACTACATAGAGCCATGTGCAGTTATTGCATCTTTTTTGGGCTCAGTAACGCTTCTATTTATAGACTTGCTTAGTATAAATGGGTTAGGTATGGGATCCCGATAGGATGCCGGTGGTTAAAATACCGACAGCGGCATCCTGACGTTCAGAATCCCGACACATTAAGGTACCCTACCCCTAACCACCTGCAGCCTAACCCTCCCTTCCCGCAGCCTAACTCTAACCCTCCTGTCCCGCAGCCTAACCCTACCTCTCACCCTAGCGCCTTACCCCAACCCTACCGCTTCTCCTGCAGCCTAACCCTCATCCTAGGCCCTCATTCCGAGTTGCTTTTAGCAGCATTGCAAACGCTAGGCCGCCGCCCTCTGGGAGTGTATCTTTGTATCTTAGGTGAGTTCGCTTCTTCTCCCCTTAGTCCCTCGGTGCAGTGAGCCTGTTGCCAGCAGGTCTCACTGAAAATAAAAAAACTAAAACTAACTTTTCACTAAGCAGCTCAGGAGAGCCACCTAGTGTGCACCCTTCTCGTTCGGGCGCAAAAATCTAACTGAGGCTTGGAGGAGGGTCATAGGGGGAGGAGCCAGTGCACACCAGGTAGTCCTAAAGCTTTTACTTTTGTGCCCAGTCTCCTGCGGAGCCGCTATTCCCCATGGTCCTTACGGAGTCCCCAGCATCCACTTAGGACGTTAGAGAAAAGATGGTGACGGACCCCCTGCCGTCGCGACCAGACTGCACCGGCAGGAGGCTTTCACAATTTCTGCAAACACGCTGAAATTGCGGTGCGCCCGCAATTTCAGCGTGGTCGAAGAGGGTGGTGGTGGGGGGGCGGTTAGCATGCTGTGCGGCGCTGCCCTGCAACGGGCGGCCCCTAGCATGCGAGCAAAAGGATTTCCAATTATAATGATAGTAATACAGAGATCAATCCAGGTTATGATTACCTACAAACATATACGCACACATAAAGGAATAACCTCTAGAAGTAGTTATACGTGGCTTTAAGCATACAATATATTCCTCAGTAATTATCCAATCAGCAGTCCACTACATTTCTGTACATCTGAAGGCAAATGATGAAAGTTACTGACCGTAGGTTTATTATACAAGGTAAGATCAGCATTTTGTTCATGCACAACAGCAATATTACAACATACAGGGGTAATAAAATAACATGTGAGCCACCCAGCACGTGCAGCGCCTCCCTGCCATCGCATTTGACTTGTGATCACATCCCAGAAATTGAGAAACATTGGGCTGCGCATGCAGGACCAACGGCGTCATATTTCCCATCGCAGTAAACGCGCCCCCCCCCCACCAACGCCACTTCGCAGCCCCCAAAACACCCGCCGCCTGTCAATCACTATGCGATCACATCATGTCGTAGTAAAGCCCCTATATACACACAATTCTGTTTTTGTCATAAATATTTGTGGTAACAGATGATAGCAATGCTTTGCATACAGGAAAGATGTTTTACACAATGCCACAACTCCACATCGCACCTCTATATGCTCCTTACCACAACATTATTCCAAGGTCAGGGAATGTACCATATGTCTGGCATAAATGAGGAATGGCACAGCACTTATATCACACAGGATTGTATTAATGACTCTGCCTGGCTTATCCTGCTTTGTGGTTTATATCAATCACGAGAGTGGGGATCTACGAGGACTGTGTAACATGTACAAACTGCGCATGTGTGTGTGAAGCTTTTTAGTACATTGGCGTAATAGTGACGAGTGGAAATGCCAGTGTGCCCCTCTGCAAACATGCCAACCCCTCCCTTGTACCAGGAGGTCTTGCAGGATTTAGAGCTTGAGAGAAAATATCCCGCACCTGAACTTGCTGATAATTAATTTTAGTGTTGGGGATTATATGTTGAATTCTTAATGTACATAACATATGTGCATAAAAACATCGGTGCTACCCACTAATCCAAAAGGATACAGAAAAAAATAAGAATTTACTCACCGGTAATTCTATTTCTCGTAGTCCGTAGTGGATGCTGGGAACTCCGTAAGGACCATGGGGAATAGACGGGCTCCGCAGGAGACTGGGCACTCTTTAAAGAAAGATTAGGTACTATATCTGGTGTGCACTGGCTCCTCCCTCTATGCCCCTCCTCCAGACCTCAGTTAGGGAAACTGTGCCCGGAAGAGCTGACATTACTAGGAAAGGATTTGGAATCCAGGGTAAGACTCATACCAGCCACACCAATCACACTGTACAACAGTATGAACAATAACTGAGCCTCAGCAACAGATGGCTCATACAATAACCCTTTAGTTAAGCAATAACTATATACATGTATTGCAGAGAGTCCGCACTTGGGACGGGCTTCCAGCATCCACTACGGACTACGAGAAATAGAATTACCGGTGAGTAAATTCTTATTTTCTCTGACGTCCTAGTGGATGCTGGGTGCTCCGTAAGGACCATGGGGATTATACCAAAGCTCCCAAACGGGCGGGAGAGTGCGGATGACTCTGCAGCACCGAATAAGCAAACTCAAGGTCCTCCTCAGCCAGGGTATCAAACTTGTAGAATTTTGCAAACGTGTTTGATCCCGACCAGGTAGCAGCTCGGCAAAGTTGTAAAGCCGAGACCCCTCGGGCAGCCGCCCAAGAAGAGCCCACCTTCCTCGTGGAATGGGCTTTTACTGATTTAGGATGCGGCAGTCCAGCCGCAGAATGTGCAAGTTGAATCGTGCTACAGATCCAGCGAGCAATAGTCTGCTTAAAAGCAGGAGCACCCAGCTTGTTGGGTGCATGCAGGATAAACAGCGAGTCAGTTTTTCTGACTCTAGCCGTCCTGGAAACATAGATTTTCAGGGCCCGGACTACGTCCAGTGGCAAACGCAGGATTTGCATGGGGGGGTTTCCAGAACTGGGCGGAGCCAATCACGGGGGTGGGGACTGAGGTGACCCAGTATATGCTGGGTCCGTAAAACTAGTGTGTCTGTGTGTGTGTGTGTGTATATATATATATATATATATATATATATATCTACACATATATATATATATATATATATACATATATCTACACACACATATATATATATATATATACATACACACACACATACATATACACGGGTGGTCTTCAGTATGCCGGCGGTCGGGCTCCCGGCGACCAGCATACCGGCGCCGGGAGCCTGACCGCCGGCATACCGACACTTATTCTCCCTCGTGGGAGTCCACGACCCCCCTGGAGGGAGAATAGAATAGTGTGGCGCGCGTAGCGTGGCGAGCGCAGCGAGCCCGCAAGGGGCTCATTTACGCTCGCCACACCGTGGTAAGCCGGCGGCCGGCCTCCCGGCGCCGGTATGCTGGTCGCCGGGAGGCCGGCCGCCGGGAGATCGTAGTGAACCCATATACACATATACATAGCATATTAAACATGCATACATATATATATATATATATATATATACACACACATACAGTACACATATATATACACATGTATATATATATATATATATATATATCATATGTGTGTGTGTTTATATGTATAAATGTATGTATATACATGTGTATATATGTAGGCACATGGATATATATGTACTATAATTAAAATAAAGTAAACTTTTATTGCACTTGCAAGTGCCACCAGGAAGACAGCAGGCTGCAGAGGACGCTAGACAGTCATTAATAATACTCATGCAGCTAAAAAAAAAAAAAAAAAAAAAATTTTTTTTTTTTTTTAGTGGAGGGAGGTTTCTGGGTACTCGGAAACCCCCCCTGGGTGCGCCACTGACGTCCAGCAACTTGGAAGCCTCCAAGTCCCGAGTAGCCGCAGGCACCACAATAGGTTGGTTCAAATGAAACGCTGATACCACCTTAGGGAGAAATTGGGGACGAGTCCTCAATTCTGCCCTGTCCATATGGAAGATCAGATAGGGGCCTTTACATGACAAAGCCGCCAATTCTGACACACGCCTAGCCGAAGCCAAGGCCCAAAGCATGACCACTTTCCACGTGAGATACTTCAACTCCACGGTCTGAAGTGGCTCAAACCAATGTGATTTTAGGAAATCCAACACAACGTTGAGATCCCAAGGTGCTACTGGAGGCACAAAAAGGGGGCTGAATATGCAGCACTCCCTTAACAAACGTCTGAACTTCAGGCAGTGAAGCCAGTTCTTTTTGAAAGAAAATAGACAGGGCCAAAATCTGGACTTTTATGGATCCCAATTTTAGGCCCATAGTCACTCCTGACTGTAGGAAGTGCAGAAATCGACCCAGCTGAAATTCCTCTGTTGGGGCCTTCATAGCCTCACACCAAGCAACATATTTTCGCCATATGCGGTGATAATGTTTTGCTGTCACATCCTTCCTAGCTTTTATCAGCGTAGGAATGACTTCAACCGGAATGCCCTTTTCCATCAGGATCCGGCGTTCAACCGCCATGCCGTCAAACGCAGCCGCGGTAAGTCTTGGAACAGACAGGGCCCCTGCTGCAGCAGGTCCTGTCGGAGCGGCAGAGGCCAAGGGTCCTCTGAGATCATTTCTTGTAGTTCCGGGTACCAAGTTCTTCTTGGCCAATCCGGAACGATGAGTATAGTTCTTACTCCTCTCTTTCTTATTATCCTCAGTACCTTTGGTATGAGAGGAAGAGGAGGGAACACATAAACCGATTGGTACACCCACGTGTCACTAGAGCGTCCACAGCTATCGCCTGAGGGTCCCTTGACCTGGCGCAATATCTTTTTAGCTTTTTGTTGAGGCGGGACGCCATCATGTCCACCTGTGGCCTTTCCCAATGATTTACAATCAGCTGGAAGACTTCTGGATGAAGTCCCCACTCTCCCGGGTGGAGGTCGTGCCTGCTGAGGAAGTCTGCTTCCCAGTTGTCCACTCCCGGAATGAACACTGCTGACTGTGCTATCACGTGATTCTCCGCCCATCGGAGAATCCTTGTGGCTTCTGCCATTGCCATCCTGCTTCTTGTGCCGCCCTGTCGGTTTACATGGGCGACCGCCGTGATGTTGTCTGACTGAATCAGCACCGGCTGGTTTTGAAGCAGGGGTTTTGCTTGGCTTAGGGCATTGTAAATGGCCCTTAGTTCCAGAATATTTATGTGTAGGGAAGTCTCCTGACTCGACCAATGTCCTTGGAAGTTTCTTCCCTGAGTGACTGCCCCCCAACCTCGGAGGCTTGCATCCGTGGTCACCAGGACCCAGTCCTGAATGCCGAATCTGCGGCCCTCGAGAAGATGAGCACTCTGCAGCCACCACAGCAGAGACACCCTGGCCCTCGGGGACAGGGTGATCAACCGATGCATCTGAAGATGCGATCCGGACCACTTGTCTAACAGATCCCACTGAAAGATCCTTGCATGGAACCTGCCGAAGGGAATTGCTTCGTAAGAAGCTACCATCTTTCCCAGGACTCGCGTGCAGTGATGCACCGACACCTGTTTTGGTTTCAGGAGGTCTCTGACCAGAGATGACAACTCCTTGGCCTTCTCCTCCGGGAGAAACACCTTCTTCTGTTCTGTGTCCAGAATCATACCCAAGAACAGCAGACGCGTCGTAGGAACCAGCTGCGACTTTGGGATATTCAGAATCCAGCCGTGCTGTTGTAGCACTTCCTGAGATAGTGCTACTCCGACCAACAACTGCTCCATGGACCTCGCCTTTATAAGGAGATCGTCCAAGTACGGGATAATTATAACTCCCTTCTTTCGAAGGAGTATCATCATTTCGGCCATTACCTTGGTAAATACCCTCGGTGCCGTGGACAGACCAAACGGCAACGTCTGGAATTGGTAATGACAGTCCAGTACCACAAATCGGAGGTACTCCTGGTGAGGTGGGTAAATGGGGACATGTAGGTAAGCATCCTTGATGTCCAGTGATACCATATAATCCCCCTCTTCCAGGCTTGCAATAACCGCCCTGAGCGATTCCATTTTGAACTTGAACTTCCTTATATAAGTGTTCAAGGATTTCAAATTTAGAATGGGTCTCACCGAACCGTCTGGTTTCGGTACCACAAACATTGTGGAATAGTAACCCCGTCCCTGTTGAAGGAGGGGAACTTTGATTATCACCTGCTGGAGGTACAGCTTGTGAATTGCCGCCAGTACTACCTCCCTTTCCTTGGGAGTAGCTGGCAAGGCTGATTTGAGGTAACGGCGAGGGGGAGACGTCTCGAACTCCAGCTTGTATCCCTGAGATACCACTTGTAGAACCCAGAGATCCACCTGTGAGCGAACCCACTGGTTGCTGAAGTTCCGGAGATGGGCCCCCACCGCACCTGGCTCCACCTGTGGAGCCCCAGCGTCATGCGGTGGACTTAGTGGAAGCAGGGGAGGATTTTTGTTCCTGGGAACTGGCTGCCTGGTGCAGCTTTTTCCCTCTACCCCTGCCTCTGGGTAGAAAGGATGCGCCTCTGACCCGCTTGCCTTTCTGAGGCCGAAAGGACTGTACTTGATAATACGGTGCTTTCTTAGGCTGTGAGGGAACCTGAGGTAAAAAAGTCGACTTCCCAGCTGTTGCTGTGGATACGAGGTCCGAGAGACCGTCCCCAAACAATTCCTCACCCTTATAAGGCAAAACCTCCATGTGCCTTTTAGAATCAGCATCACCTGTCCACTGCCGAGTCCATAATACTCTCCTGGCAGAAATGGACATTGCATTAATTCTAGATGCCAGCCGGCAAATGTCCCTCTGTGCATCCCTCATATATAAGACTACGTCTTTAATATGCTCTATGGTTAGCAAAATAGTGTCCCTGTCAAGGGAATCAATGTTATCTGACAGGGAATCAGACCATGCTGCTGCAGCACTACACATCCATGCTGAAGCAATAGCAGGTCTCAGTATAGTACCTGAGTGTGTATACACAGACTTCAGGATAGCCTCCTGCTTTCTATCTGCAGGCTCCTTTAAGGCGGCCGTATCCTGAGATGGCAGTGCCACCTTTTTTGATAAGCGTGTGAGCGCCTTGTCCACCATAGGGGATGTCTCCCAGCGTAACCTATCCGTTGGCGGGAAAGGGTACGCCATTAGTAACTGCTTAGAAATCACTAGTTTCTTATCTGGGGAACCCCACGCTTCTTCACACAATTCATTTAACTCATCAGATGGGGGAAAAGTCACTGGCTGCTTTTTCTCCCCAAACATAATACCCTTTTTTGTGGTAACCGGGTTAATGTCAGAAATGTGCAACACATTTTTCATTGCCGTAATCATGCATCGGATGGCCCTTGTGGATTGTACATTTGTCTCATCCTCATCGACACTGGAGTCAGACTCCGTGTCGAGATCTGTGTCTGCCATCTGAGGTAGCGGGCGTTTTTGAGCCCCTGATGGCCTCTGAGATGCCTGGGCAGGCGCGGGCTGAGATGCCGGCTGTCCCAAAGCTGCGTCATCGAACCTTTTATGCAAGGAGTTGACACTGTCGGTTAATACCTTCCACATATCCATCCACTCAGGTGTCGGCCCTGCAGGGGGCGACATCACACTTATCGGCACCTGCTCCGCCTCCACGTAAGCGTCCTCATCAAACATGTCGACACAGCCGTACCGACACACCGCACACACACACAGGGAATGCTCTGACTGAGGACAGGACCCCACAAAGTCCTTTGGGGAGACAGAGAGTATGCCAGCACACACCAGAGCGCTATATAACAGAGGGATTTACACTAGTACAAAGTGAATTTTTCTCCCAATAGCTGCTTATTGTCACAATTGCGCCTAAATTTATGTGCCCCCCCCTCTCTTTTTTACCCTTTCCGTAGTGTATACTGCGGGGGAGAGCCTGGGGAGCATCCTTCCAGCGGAGCTGTGAAGAGAAAATGGCGCTGGCTGTGCTGAGGAAGATAGCCCCGCCCCTTCAGCGGCGGGCTTCTCCCGCTTTTTTAATAATATTTATGGCGGGGGATTAGGCACATTTGGGCTGTACCATAGAGCGAAATGCGCATTGGTTAGCCGTGTGCCGCCAGTGCTATGTTAATGTTTAACAGCTCGTAATTGACTTGCCTCATACTGCTTACCTGTATGCCGCCTAGGGTTAGGAGGAGATTCAGTGATAGGAAGCATGGTGTGACACATATAAACATATGTAAAATGTGCTACTCGTTGACATATTGATAACTTCTGATATACTGTCATGCGCAATAATACATATCTATGAGAAGTATGGATAGCATATTCCCAGTTCGAGCAATATATACCAACTGCTGACTCCAACATATTACTATCTATTTGAATCATAACAGGCACGAGTTCCTGTAGTAATTATCATATACAGTGCCCACACGGGGGACACACGGCTGTATAATACTGATATCGAAAAATTAGGATAGGTGTCCTGGTATATGTATAACTGACACATAGTGCATGGGAAATCATAGAATATTGCGTGTAAGAGCATAGGACAGGATATATCTGGATGTAGACTGGAACATAAAATATAATACACATGAATTGATTGGTATATTACTTGGGACGTACTTCCCCTGTTGGTGGATTTTATCAGCAACTATATTTGTGCAATTCTATGTATCTGTGCCAGGCAGTGATCAACTTGGGGGCACAGATTGAGATAATAAATATTTGGGGTAAAAATTATAAACAACCACATTTTTAGTTTGTGTAATGCTTGCTTAATGTCTGCAGTATAGAAACAAGGGCAGACTGCCAAGAACTCCAATGGAAACTCATATAGCAACATTTGTTACCAGTCTCTGTATATAAAGCAATACAAAATCTAAACTAATTGTTGCCAGTAAAATAAAGTGAGTAGATACATTATAAACACCAAGGCTGTGACAGAAATACCAACTCTATATTCACTCCTCCTTTCCCTTTTTTTCCAATAATTTTTTGCGATCAATATGGATTATATCCAGAATTTCATATAATATACCATTCGGATATAGGTACAGTTACGCATCATGTACAGAAATTGATGGCAAGGACAATAATCTCCTATATAATAGCCCTATTCTGTGACCTTGTGATTCATTTGCTAACGCTGGGCGGAGTCACAACAGTGGGCGGAGTTATTCAAATGAGTCACAGAGATCTGGCCAAATCTACAGGAGACTAGGAGCAGAAGCAGATAGCATGGACATTGGGCATGTCACAGACAGGGCTGCATACCTCCCAGCTTTCTGCAGGAGCTTTCTCCAGGCAGAAGGAGGAAAACACTCGGCGAAAAGGGGGCGTGGCTTCACGGGAGGGTCCCCGTTTTCGTCAGTGAGGGGGCATGCCCAGCGCTCTGTGAGCTGCTGGCATGCCCCCAGGGGCTGATTATGAGTCCGGGGGGCCCAGGGCACTTGAGACAGGGGAGCCCTATCTCATTGCTGTGCCTGCTGGGGTTGGGGGCGTGGCCTAATCGCGGACCGCGCGGCCCGCGCCCCCTTATGCAAATTTCGATTTTTGTTTTTATTTTTTTTATGGGATTTTGGCCCCTCAGCTAGGGCTAAATCCAGAGGAGGTGGTCGCTCCCCCCTACACACCCGCACAGGGAGAAGAAAGCAGGGAGACTGCTGCCTCCCTGCAACACCACAGACCTGCCAATATGCAGCAGCGTGTGCTGACTGTAGCACAATGCTGCCACTGTTGCTGGCAGGACGGGGGGGGGGGGGGCTTCTGAGCTGGGACAGAGCTACTCCAGCCGGGGGGGCCTCTAAAACTGTGGGGCCAACGGTACGTATCCCCCGCCCCCCCCCCCCTTAATCCGGCTCTGCTGCTGGAACCCCCCCATTAATCCGTACCCCCTGATGCCCCCTCTGTCTCCACTATTCACCGCTGCTCTGCTAAGCAGAACAGCGAGTACAGGAGCTTTCCAACTGCCCCCCCCCCCCCACCGCAGGACACTGCGACCCGCGGGTGGGACAGCGGGACAGACCCCAAAAAATGGGACTGTCCCGCGAAAATCGGGACATTTGGGAGGTATGGGGGTGTGTGAGGGGTATGTCATACAGACAGACGGGCACCGGCTCACTGTGTGCTTGACCCCCCACATCGGCATACTCAGCAGGGTCTCTCTGGTGCGGAGGAGCGTCACTTTCTGACACACTCCACGCTTCTTAGCTGCAGTTTAGTGAGGCACCTGCCGCTGTGCAGGTTCCATACTGCCTCTGTTATCTCCAGCCCCGGCAACCCCACCGCTAGCTGCAGCGCTGCCACCCGCAGTGGAGTGCGCCCAGCTCATTCACACACTTTAGCTGGCGGGTAGCGCTGCAGAAATCCGAGCTGCTTGCAGGCTCTGACCCACTCCTCCCTCCAGCCGCAGCGTCTCCTGGGAGCTAACCAGTCACTCCCAGTCTCCCCTTACCACAGTGCCCGGAAGCCGTGAGGTCCGCGCCACGTGCATGCTATGACCCCCTCCTCCCTCCAGCCGCAGCATCTCCTGGGGGCTAACCAGTCATTTCCAGTCTCACCTTACCACAGTGCCCGGCAGCTGCGCGAGGTCTGCGGTGTGTGACTGAGGAGGGGGGGGAGGGATGCGGACTGGCAGAGAAAGCAGGACTCCAGCCTGAGAGAGTCAGCCATGCCAAGTCTCCAGCAGCAGCAGATCCCAACAGGTTGGAATGGAACAGCAGCAGCCAGCAGCAGTGACTCCGGTAAGACACATCTGTCTGTCACCACTGTTTTGTCCCTAATACCAATCTCTCCCATGCCCTGTGTTCTGTCATGTCCCTGGCCTTGCCCTGCCACCCTTATTCTGGCCCTTTCACCCTTATCCTGGCCATGTCACCCTTATGCTGGCCCTGTTACCCCTATCCTGGCCCTGTCACCCCTGTGCTTGCCCTGTGAACCCTATACTGGCCCCGTCACCCCTGTCCTGGTCCTGCCGCCCCTACCCTGGCCCTGTCACCCCTATCCTGTCCCTATCATTTCTGTCCTGGCCCCGTCACCCCTGTCCTGGCCCCGTCACCCCTGTCCTGGCCCCGTCACCCCTGTCCTGGCCCCGTCACCCCTATCCTGGCACCGTCAACCCTGTACTGACCCTGTCACCCCTGTCCTGGCCCTGTTACTGCATACCCTCCAACTACCTTTTATGGCATGTACAGTACCCGCAGCGCCTCCAGACCTCTCCCCAATGCACCACACCTCCGCACCTTCCCCTCCACCACATGCGGCACTCCACCCCTCCCCCACATGCTGTGCCTCCAGACCCCCTACACCACCCGTGGCTCCCACTCCTCCACCCCTTCACCACCCACAGCACCTCCAGGCCCCTTCCACCATTCACCCCCCTTATACGTCTCCCCCCACACCTGCCCCCCTCCACCCGCAGCATCTGCAGACACCCTCCTCCATCAGCGGTCCCCCCCTCACCCACCCCTCCCCCACCAATGGCACCCCTGCACCTGCCCCTCCACCACCTGCAGCACCTCCGAACCTCCTTTCCCATCCGCCGCAACACCCGTACCTGCCCCTACCCTACCCATGGTGCCTGCGGTCCCCTACCCAACCCCCGGCACACCCGTCCCTTCCCATCCCACAGCACCTCCGGAACCCTTCACCCATCCACAACATCCCCACACCTGCCCCTCTCCCACCCGTGGCACCCCTGCCCCTCCCCCACCTGCGGTGCCTCCGGACCCCTCCCCCATCTGCATCCCCCACTCCTCTGCCCCTCCCCCACGCGCAGCACCTCCCGAACCTTCCCCATCCGGGCCCCACCCCCACTTCTGCCTCCCCTCCACCCGCAGCATCTACAGACACCATCCGCAGTCCCCCCCGCACCCGCTACATTCTGTACATCGTGCCCTGCAGGTGCTGTTCACGCCGTCGCAAGGGGCTGCGCCTCCTTCACCATCGCACGCCCTTTCATTGTGCAATATTTAACCACTAACAAAGGAATGCATGTAATACTCCATATAATACAAATATTAAACCCCAGAAAGGCATGCAAGGGTTAAGGGAGCGTAGCCCCTTGCGACGGTGTGAAGAGCGCCCGTAGGGCGCGATGAAGCACCTAGTATATTAATGTTCGTAAGAGATATACGTAAATATTTGGAGCTTTAAACATCTACACTCATCATAAGAGTATATTGGTTATACAAGCAATAAAAGGCGGCACACGATTTGGTTTTAACAATATTTCTCTAACGTCTTAGTGGATGCTGGGAACTCCGAAAGGACCATGGGGAATAGCGGCTCCGCAGGAGACTGGGCACAACTAAAAGAAAGCTTTTATACTACCTGGTGTGCACTGGCTCCTCCCACTATGATCCTCCTCCAAGCCTCAGTTGGATTTCTGTGCCCGGCCGAGCTGGATGCACACTAGGGGCTCTCCTGAGCTCTTAGAAAGAAAGTATATTTTAGGGGAGAAGAAGCGAAGAAGCGAACCTACCTGCTTGCAGCTAGCTTGGGCTTCTTAGGCTACTGGACACCATTAGCTCCAGAGGGATCGACCGCATGGAACTGGCCTTGGTGTTCGTTCCCGGAGCCGCGCCGCCGTCCCCCTTACAGAGCCAGAAGCAAGAAGAGGTCCGGAAAATCGGCGGCAGAAGACATCAGTCTTCACCAAGGTAGCGCACAGCACTGCAGCTGTGCGCCATTGCTCCTCATGCACACTTCACACTCCGGTCACTGAGGGTGCAGGGCGCTGGGGGGGGCGCCCTGAGCAGCAATAAAAACACCTTGGCTGGCAAATATATCACAATATATAGCCCCAGAGGCTATATATGTGATAAATACCCCTGCCAGAATCCATAAAAAAGCGGGAGAAAAGTCCGCGAAAAAGGGGCGGAGCTATCTCCCTCAGCACACTGTCGCCATTTTCTCTTCACAGTGCAACTGGAAGACAGCTCCCCAGGCTATCCCCTGTAGTTTGCAGGCTCAAGGGGTTAAAAAGAGAGGGGGGGGCACTAAATTTAGGCGCAATATTGTATATACAAGCAGCTATTGGGAAAAATTCACTCAATATAGTGTTAATCCCTAAATTATATAGCGCTCTGGTGTGTGCTGGCATACTCTCTCTCTGTCTCCCCAAAGGGCTGTGTGGGGTCCTGTCCTCAGTCAGAGCATTCCCTGTGTGTGTGCGGTGTGTCGGTACGGCTGTGTCGACACGTTTGATGAGGAGGCTTATGTGATGGCAGAGCAGATGCCGATAAATGTGATGTCGCCCCCTGTGGGGCCGACACCAGAGTGGATGGATAGGTGGAAGGTATAAACCGACAGTGTCAACTCCTTACATAAAAGGCTGGATGACGTAACAGCTATGGGACAGCCGGCTTCTCAGCCCGCGCCTGCCCAGGCGTCTCAAAGGCCATCAGGGGCTCAAAAACGCCCGCTCCCTCAGATGGCAGACACAGATGTCGACACGGAGTCTGACTCCAGTGTCAACGAGGTTGAGACATATACACAATCCACTAGGAACATCCGTTACATGATCCCGGCAATAAAAAATGTGTTACACATTTCTGACATTAACCCAAGTACCACTAAAAAAGGGTTTTATGTTTAGGAGAAAAAGCAGGCAGTGTTTTGTTCCCCCATCAAATGAGTGAATGAAGTGTGAAAAAGCGTGGGTTCCCCCGATAAGAAACTGGTAATTTCTAAAAAGTTACTGATGGCGTACCCTTTCCCGCCAGAGGATAAGTTACGCTGGGAGATATCCCCTAGGGTGGTTAAGGCGCTCACACGTTTGTTAAAAAAGGTGGCACTGCCGTCTTAGGATACGGCCACTTTGAAGGTACCTGCTGATAAAAAGCAGGAGGCTATCCTGAAGTCTGTATTTACACACTCAGGTACTAGACTGAGACCTGCAGATAGTGCTGCTGCAGCGTGGTCTGTAACCCTGTCAAACAGGGATACTATTTTGCGAACATAAGACGTCGTCTTATATATGAGGGATGCACAGAGGGATATTTTGCCGGCTGGCATCCAGAATTAATGCAATGTCCATTCTGTCAGGAGGGTATTAGAGACCCGACACTGGACAGGTGATGCTGACTTTAAAAGGCACATAGAGCCTTATAAGGGTGAGGAATTGTTTGGGGATGGTCTCTGGGACCTCGTATCCACAGCAACAGCTGGGAAGAAAAGAAAAAGAAAAAAAAAAGAAAAGAATTTTTTTTTTACCTCAGGTTTCCTCACAGCCTAAGAAAGCACTGTATTATCAGGTACAGTCCTTTCGGCTTCAGAAAAGCAAGCGGGTAAAAGGCGCTTCCTTTCTGCACAGAGACGAGGGAAGAGGGGAAAAGCTGCACCAGTCAGCCAGTTCCCAGAATCAAAATTCTTCCCCCGCTTCCTCTGAGTCCACCGCATGACGCGGGGGCTCCACAGGCGTAGCCAGGTACGGTGGGGGGCCGCCTCAAAAATTTCAGCGATCAGTGGGCTCGCTCACAGGTGGATCCCTGGATCCTTCAAGTAGTATCTTAGGGGTACAAGCTGGAATTCGAGGCGTCTCCCCCCCGCCGTTTCCTCAAATCTGCCTTGCCGACAACTCCCTCAGGCAGGGAGGCTGTGCTAGAGGCAATTCACAAGCTGTATTCCCAGCAGGTGATAGTCAAGGTGCCCCTACTTCAACAAGGACGGGGTTACTATTCCACACTGTTCGTGGTACCGAAACCGGACGGTTCGGTGAGACCCATTTTAAATTTTAAATCCTTGAACACATACATAAAAAATTCAAGTTCAAGATGGAATCGCTCAGGGCGGTTATTGCAAGCCTGGAGGAGGGGGATTACATGGTATCCCTGGACATCAAGGATGCTTACCTACATGTCCCCATTTACCATCCTCACCAGGAGTACCTCAGATTTGTGGTACAGGATTGCCATTACCAATTCCAAACACTGCCGTTTGGAATGTCCACGGCACGAGGGTCTTTACCAAGGTAATGGCAGAAATGATGATACTCCTTCGAAAAAAGGGAGTTTTAATTATCCCGTACTTGGACGATCTCCTTATAAAGGCGAGGTCCAAGGAGCAGTTGTTTGTCGGAGTAGCACTATCTCGGGAAGTGCTACAACAGCGCGGATGGATTCTATACATTCCAAAGTCACAGCTGGTTCCTACCACACGCCTACTGTTCCTGGGGATGGTTCTGGACACAGAACAGAAAAAAGTGTTTCTCCCGCAGGAGAAAGCCAAGGAGCTGTCATCTCTAGTCAGAGACCTCCTGAAACCAAAACAGGTATCGGTGCATCACTGCACACGAGTCCTGGGAAAAATGGTAGCTTCTTACGAAGCAAAATTCCATTCGGCAGGTTCCACGCAAGAACCTTTCAGTGGGACCTCTTGGACAAGTGGTCGGGATCGCATCTTCAGATGCATCGGCTGATAACCCTGTCTCCAAGGACCAGGGTATCTCTACTGTGGTGGCTGCAGAGTGCTCATCTTCAAGAGGGCCGCAGATTCGGCATACAGGACTGGGTCCTGGTAACCACGGATGCCAGCCTTCGAGGCTGGGGGGCAGTCACACAGGGAAGAAATTTCCAAGGACTTTGGTCAAGTCAGGAGTCGTCCCTACACATAAATATTCTGGAACTGAGGGCCATTTACAATGCCCTAAGTCTGGCAAGGCCTCTGCTTCAAAACCAGCCGGTACTGATCCAATCAGACAACATCACGGCAGTCGCCCATGTAAACCGACAGGGCGGCACAAGAAGCAGGATGGCGATGGCAGAAGCCACAAGGATTCTCCGATGGGCGGAAAATCACGTCTTAGCACTGTCAGCAGTGTTCATTCCGGGAGTGGACAACTGGGAAGCAGACTTCCTCAGCGGACACGACCTACACTCAGGAGAGTGGGGACTTCATCCAGAAGTCTGCCAACTGTTGGTAAACCGTTGGGAAAGGCCACAGGTGGACATGATGGCAAAAATCTAGATATTGCGCCAGGTCTAGGGACCCTCAGGCAATAGCTGTGGACGCTCTAGTGACACCGTGGGTGTACCAGTCGGTTTATGTATTCCCTCCTCTGCCTCTCATACCAAAGGTACTGAGAATAATAAGAAAACGAGGAGTAAGAACGATACTCGTGGTTCCGGATGGGCCAAGAAGAGCTTGGTACCCAGAACTTCAAGAAATGATATTAGAGGACCCATGGCCTCTACCGCTCAGACAGGATCTGCTACAGCAGGGGCCCTGTCTGTTCCAAGACTTACCGCGGCTGCGTTTGACGGCATGGCGGTTGAATTCCGGATCCTAAAGGAAAAGGGCATTCCGGAGGAAGTCATTCCTACGCTGATAAAAGCCAGGAAAGAAGTAACCGCAAACCATTATCACCGTATTTGGCGAAAATATGTTGCGTGGTGTGAGGCCAGGAAGGCCCCAACAGAGGAATTTCAGCTGGGTCGTTTTCTGCACTTCCTACAGTCAGGAGTGACTATGGGCCAAAACTTGGGTTCCATTAAGGTCCAGATTTCGGCTCTGTTGATTTTCTTCCAGAAAGAACTGGCTTCACTGCCTGGAGTTCAGACATTTGTAAAGGGAGTGCTACATATTCAGCTCCCTTTTGTGCCTCCTGTGGCACCTTGGGATCTCAACGTGGTGTTGAGTTTCCTAAAATCACATTGTTTTGAGCCACTTAAAACTGTGGTTTTGAAATATCTCACGTGAAAAGTGGTCATGTTTTTGGCCTTGGCTTGGGCCAGGCGTGTGTCAGAATGGGCGGCTTTGTCATGTAAAAGCCCTTATTTGATTTTCCATATGGATAGGGCAGAATTGAGGACTCGTCCCCAGTTTCTCCCTAAGGTGGTATCAGCTTTTCACTTGAACCAACCTATTGTAGTGCCTGCGGCTACTAGGGACTTGGAAGATTCCAAGTTACTGGACGTAGTCAGGGCCTTAAAAAATTATATTTCCAGGACGGCTGGAGTCAGGAAAACTGACTCGCTTTTTATCCTGTAGGCACCCAACAAAATAGGTGCTCCTGCTTCTAAGCAGACTATTGCTCGCTGGATCTGTAGCACAATTCAGTTGGAGCATTCTGCGGCTGGATTGCCGCATCCTAAATCAGTAAAAGCCCATTCCACGAGGAAAGTGGGCTCATCTTGGGCGGCTGCTCGAGGGGTCTCGGCTTTACAACTTTGCCGAGCTGCAACTTGGTCAGGGGCAAACACGTTTGCTAAATTCTACAAATTTGATACCCTGGCTGAGGAGGACCTTGAGTTCTCTCATTCGGTGCTGCAGAGTCATCCGCACTCTCCCGCCCGTTTGGGAGCTTTGGTATAATCCCCATGGTCCTTTCGGAGTTCCCAGCATCCACTAGGACGTTAGAGAAAATAAGATTTTACTCACCGGTAAATCTATTTCTCGTAGTCCGTAGTGGATGCTGGGCGCCCATCCCAAGTGCGGATTGTCTGCAATACTTGTATATAGTTATTGTTAACTAAAGGGTTATTGTTATGAGCCATCTGTTGAGAGGCTCAGTTATGTTTCATACTGTTAACTGGGTATAGTATCACGAGTTATACGTTGTGATTGGTGTGGCTGGTATGAGTCTTACCCGGGATTCAAAATCCTTCCTTATTGTGTCAGCTCTTCCGGGCACAGTATCCTAACTGAGGCTTGGAGGAGGGTCATAGTGGGAGGAGCCAGTGCACACCAGGTAGTCTAAAAGCTTTCTTTTAGTTGTGCCCAGTCTCCTGCGGAGCCGCTATTCCCCATGGTCCTTTCGGAGTTCCCAGCATCCACTACGGACTACGAGAAATAGATTTACCGGTGAGTAAAATCTTATTTTTTATTTTGTACACAAGACAGAAATCTGTCTAATAAAGATTTTATTTTCTTCACGTTTTTCTATCTCTATATTGGGGGTCATTCTGAGTTGTTCGCTCGGTAAAATTTCTTCGCATCGCAGCGATTTTTAGTGCGCATGCGCAATGTTCGCACTGCGACTGCGCCAAGTAAATTTGCTATGCAGTTAGGAATTTTACTCACGGCTTTTTCTTCGTTCTGGTGAACGTAATGTGATTGACAGGAAGTGGGTGTTTCTGGGCGGAAACAGGCCGTTTTATGGGCGTGTGGGAAAAAACGCTACCGTTTCTGGGAAAAACGCGGGAGTGGCTGGAGAAACGGAGGAGTGTCTGGGCGAACGCTGGGTGTGTTTGTGACGTCAAACCAGGAACGACAAGCACTGAACTGATCGCACTGGCAGAGTAAGTCTCGAGCTACTCAGAAAATGCACAGAGATGTCTTTTCGCAATATTGCGAATCTTTCGTTCGCAATTTTAAGAAGCTAAGATTCACTCCCAGTAGGCGGCGGCTTAGCGTGTGTAAAGCTGCTAAAAGCAGCTTGCGAGTGAACAACTCGGAATGAGGGCCATTGTTTTTAAATATTTCGCTTTGCATGGTCAAATACTTAGGCCATAATAATACTGCATGTGAAATTAAACTAGAGGAAGTATTCCACGTGGGTATTGGTAACTTATGGTTGAAAATATATATTCAGCAATAAATTTATGAAAGTCAATAAACATCACAGACATGTACGTATAAGTGGGATTGAGTGCACCCAAATAAACTGATCCCCACTGCAATTCCCTTTTTTTTTCCAGGATTTAGAACTTATTGGCAATTTATCAAGCCCCCAGCAGTGGAGTTTTTAGGGCAACTGCATGGGGCATTGGCCCGCGGCTACTGTGTTCAGTATTCTATGCGGTCTGACCGGCGGCATAGAGTACTGTTAAAATGTCCTTCCCAAAATGGCTGCCACCTGAGATAGGACAGTTTTGATGGATACCAGAGTTGGCGGCGGACAATTTGGGAGGGACATTTAGACGTTGCCCGGAGAGAGGAGACAGCGGGCAACGGCACAGAAGTGCCGGGAATGTGGCTGCAGCGGAGAGAGCACACAGAGCGGGGGCAGCAACGGAAGGAGCACCTGGAGCAGGCCTGGCTAGAAGCAGCATGAAACAACTCCTGACAATGGGGGTCATTCCGAGTTGATCGCTCGCTAGCAGTTTTTAGCAGCCGTGCAAACGCTTTGCCGCCGCCCACTGGGGAGTGTAATTTAGCTCAGCAGAAGTGCGAACGCCTGTGCAGCCGAGCTCTGCAAAAACAGTTTGGGCAGTTTCTCCTACTCAGCGCTTGCGATCACTTCAGCCTATTCATGTCCGGATTTGACGCCATTCACCCGCCCAGCCACGCCTGCGTTTTTGCAGACACTCCCTGAAAAGAGTCAGTTGACACTCAGAAACGCCCCCTTCCTGTCAATCTTCTTGCGGCCGCCAGTGCGAAGAAAAACTTTGCTAGAACCTGTGCACAACCACAAAGAGCTTTAAACCCGTACGTCGCGCGTGCGCATTGCGGGGCATACACATGCGCATAAATGCCATTTTTTCACCTGATCGCTGCTCTGCGAAAATCGGCAGCGAGCGATCAACTCGGAATGACCCCCAATGAGCAGGACCAGGTACAGTGCACATTTTAAGAGGTATTGTGATTATTGCTAAGTGAGGCATGGTGCAAGGGGCATTACTGTGTGGGGCATACTTTGGTGCAAGGGGCATTAGTGTGTGGGTTTTAATATAATGGAATTTTTTTTTTTCCTATGGTGGCTGAGGTCTGTTGGTGCAAAGTCAAAAACTGGGGTGCAAAGTAGTACTTTCATGTGAGGCCACTCCCATTTTAGCGAAGGCATGCCCATTTTTGTGAGGCCACTCCCACTTTTAGGGTGCGCGCGCAAGACAGTTTTTATCTATGACTATGGGGGGGGGGGGGGGGGGATTTTATTACTGTTCGCACTGGGAGCCAAACTGGCTAGAATCAACCCTGGCCCCCAGTTGGTGAAAGCAGCAGGATTCACTGGGGGTATTCTGCAATGCTTCCCCTTTGCATGGGGAAGGCCAATTTATCGTGGACAGCTGCATTATTGGATTGCTAACACCGATGGGGATGCACGCTGGGAAAAAAAAATATTATTAAAAGAAAGCATTTTTTTTATCATATTTTTTTATTATTATTTTTATCTTTTATTTCCTTTTTTTCAAATCTGTTTTATTCAAAAAGTGGTGAAACAGTACATGTAAAACAGCATAATATTCAGTGTCACATGACATGTGGGGTGATTCAGATCTGATCACTGCTGTGCGTTTTCGCACAGCGGGCGATCAGCAATAGACTGTGCCTGCGTATGCGCCGCAATACGCACGCGCTTTGGCAAACAACAACAGGCATCGCCGGACAGCGACAGGCTGGTGCGAAAATTCCAATCGCACAGCTATTCGCACGCTGTATGACAGGAGGAAGCCGTTTGTGGGTGGTAACTGACCGTTTTCAGGGAGTGTCAGGGAAAACGCAGGCGTTCCCAAGCGTTTTCAATCATTCAATGGTGAGTGAGGTGCGACCGGATTTGCAGCTGTCCTGAGGGATTTTTAGCAGCTCGGCGTACACATGCGATCGCACACTTTCACAGTGAATATACACTCCCCTTGGGCGGCGACTATCTGAACGCAGCACAACAATTTTAGCAGCCCAGCGATGAGGTCTGAATCACCCCCCCCATGATACGTACAATGCAACAAGGTGCAGACACCACAATCTTGACAGTTTTGATGTTGGAAGATATCGGCACCTGCAGAATGTCAACAAATTCACAATGCCAACATGTCAATATTCTGCGGGGAGCAGAAGGTTAGGATTAGGCTGCATGGGGGGGGTTAAGGTTCGGCTGCAGAGGAGAGGGTTAGGGTTAGACTATGGGAGGAAAGGGTAAGGGTTAATCACTAGCGGGTAAATTAGCATTAGTGATTAAGATTAGCGATTCTCACCGCTGGAAGTCATGATGACATCACCGGAGCTGCCGACACAAGAAGTACTTCCAAAAAAAAGAGTCTAAATTATCTACAATCCACAAAGGAAAGTGCAGCTCAGTACAGGTATGGTCATCATCAATCACAAAGAAGCATAACCTATACAAACATAGGGTATCAAGTGCTCTTACACTAGGGCAGTGGTCCTCAAACTGTGTGCCGTGGCTCCCTGGGGTGCCTCGGGACACTAGCAGGGGTGGCCCAGGACCAATTCAAACAATTTATGGTCAATGTAATAGACAAAACCAGTGCTGGTGGCTGCCAGTCATAAACTATGTGGACAAACAAGTGAATCCTGTCCTCACCACACAATTCAACCTAAGGATGACATATAAACACAATTTACAATATTTCTTTCTAAATTTCTCAATGAAATTTTGTCCTAGGATTGCCGTGAAACAGATTCTGATACTCTATGGAGCTGTGATTCAGAAAAGTTTAGGAACCACTGCACTAGGGTATAGTACAGCCCATAAATCCCTATATAACAGGAGTTATAAAGAACGAGATAGTCATTCTCAGGGCTATTTTTTCGTCCGGAACGCTCCGGAACGCCACTCCTGAAGGTGTTCTGAAAAATTATGTCACCTGGAATGGCGTTCCGAAACATCCTGGCCGCTGCACCAGCAAAGTTTGGGAGGGTGGGCGCAGGCTGTGAGTAAGCATACCACAAGCCCCTGCAGTGGACTGAGACGCGCCGGTGACTGCGGAACCGCTTCAGTCTGTAGAAGTGTAAAAGACCCACCAAAAATGGCTGCCGCTGAGGAGGAGACAGACGCTAGAGGTCACATTTGACCTCTAGCGTCTGTCTCCTCAGCAGGGGTCATTTTAAGAGGGATTTTTTTACACTGCTACGGACAGAGGTGCTACCGCAGACCCCGGCACGTCTCAACCCACTGCTGGGGCTACTGGTATGCTTACTCACAGCCTGCGCCCACCCTCACCCCTGGCAACGAGCAGGAGACCCCTGGCAATGAGCAGGATACCCCTGGCAATCCGCATTGGCATCACGCAATATAACCCTGGCAACGAGTAGGAGCCCCTGACAACGCGCATGAAATCCCTGGCAAATCGCATAAATTCGCTGGCAATGCACAGGAGACCCCTGACAACACGCATGAAACCTCTGTTAATGCACAGTGGGCGATCAGGTCTAAACTGCATATGCACCGCAATGTGCAGGCGCGTCGCACAGGTACAAAGCGGATTGCCGCTCAGCAATGGGTTTGTGAGAAGAATCCATTCGCACGTGCGTTCGCAAGGAGATTGACAGGAAGATGGCGTTTGTGGGTGGCAACCGACCGTTTTCTGGGAGTGTTTGGAAAAACGCAGGCGTGTCCATGCATTTGCAGGGCGGGTGTCTGACGTCAATTCCGGGCCCAGACAGGCTGAAGTGATCGCAGCGGCTGAGTAAGTCCTGGGCTACTCAGAGACTGCACAAAACTTTTTTGTACCGCTTGGCTGCACATGCGATCGCACACTGCAAAGCAAAAATACACTACCCTATAGGCGGCCACTATCTGCTCACAGTGCTGCAAAAAGCAGCTAGCGAGTGATCAGGTCTGAATTAGGCCCATCGTTTTGCCCATTAGCTAACAAATTTGCTGCTGCAATCAGATCTGAATTAGGCGCTTTGTCAAGGTGTACCTGTATGGTCAGGCACCAGGTTTTACTGGACTCCACTATAAAAACCTGGTTCCTGCCCATGCATACACTTTGGCAAAGACTGCAAAACTGAAACGCGTTGGGGTGTTAGCTGCCACTGTGGACCTGGGAATGGACTATACTACACCGGTAGGAAGATGAAATTGCTTATTGGGAGTAGCAATCGTAAAACACCCTAAAATGCTGATAACTGTGCCTTTCTAAAAAGTTCCCCCGCAGTACACAGCCATTTATACCTGTGTTTGTGTATGTTTAAAGGTCCATATAGACGGGCCGATGTGGGAGAGATGTGTGCTGAGCGAACCGCTCAGCACACATCTCTCCCGCCGCTCAGCACAGCGCGATCTGTGCTGAGCGTGCGAGAGGAGATGGGGGGCCGCTCATTTCACCCAGCGGGTGAAGTGAGCGACCCGCTAGATTGGCCTGCATGCAGGCCAATCTAGCAGCAGCGATAACGATGCGCGGGGCTGTAGGGGGTACACACGGAGCGATAATGCTTAAATTCTCAGCAATCAAGTCAGATTGCTTAGAATATCGCTCCGTGAGTACCCCCCTTTATACTATGCTTATTCATGTTTTAAATAAATCTGTACGTTTTTACACTATAGCATGTCCCCTTTTATAATTTCCTTTGGAGGTGCTGCTGACACTGATTGACCGATGTGTTTTATCTACTTGAAGGACTATTCCATAACCATTTATACGTTTGGGGGAGGACAATGGTGGTCATTCCGAGTTGTTCGCTCGTTGCCGATTTTCGCTATGCTGCGATTTGTTGCTAAATGCGCATGCGCATGCGCTTAGTTATTTAACTAAAAACTTAGCAGTTTTGCTGTTGTCTGTGCGGCGCTTTTCAGTCGCTCTGCTGATCGGTGAGTGATTGACAGGAAAGGGGCGTTTCTGGGTGGTAACTGAGCGTTTTCCGGGAGTGTGCTAAAAACGCAGGCGTGTCAGGGAAAAACGCGGGAGTGTCTGGAGAAACGGGGGAGTGGCTGGCCGAACGCAGGGCGTGTTTGTGACGTCAAACCAGGAACTAAACGGACCGAGGTGATCGCAGTCTAGGAGTAGGTCTGGAGCGACTCAGAAACTGCAAGAAAATATTTAGTAGCAATTCTGCTAATCTTTCGTTTGCTATTCTGCTAAGCTAAGATACACTACCAGAGGGTGGCGGCCTAGCGTGTGCAATGCTGCTAAAAGCAGCTAGCGAGCGAACAACTCGGAATGAGGGCCAATGTTCACATATGGATGACTTATTGCTTTTTTATTCTTTTCTATCACTAATAATATTGTTTTGCAGATTGGTTTAAGACACTGGTTCACAAACTGTGTGCCGTGGCACCCTGGGGTGCCTCAGGACACTTGCAGGGGTGCCCTGGGTTGGTAGTCCAGGACCAATTGTAATTATTTATGGTCAATAAAATAGGCAAAACTAGTGCTGGTGGCTGTCAATCATAAAATATGTGGACAAACAGAAGCAAATCCTGTTCCTCACCACATAACTGAACCTATGACATATAAACACAATTTAGTTAATTTAGGGGGACATTTACTAAGCAGTGATAAGAGCGGAGAAGTGAGCCAGCGGAGAAGTTGCCCATGGCAACCAATCAGCACTGAAGTAGCATCTATAATTTGCATACCATAAAATTATAGAGCTGCTGATTGGTTGATGGGGCAACTTCTCCACTGGCGCACTTCTCCGCTCTTATCACTGCGGGTCTGGGACTCCAGGTCGACAACAAAAATGTTGACACACCTTAGGTCGACGCCAATTGGTCGACACACCTTAGGTCGACATGGACAAAAGGTCGACAGGAACAAGGTCAACATGGAAAAAGGTCGACATGAGTTTTTTTATGTTTTTTTGGTGTCGTTTTCTTCGTAGAGTGACTGGGAACCCCAATTAGTGCTCCGCTCGGCACAGATTACCGTTCCAATCGTAGTCCACGTGGATCGTTAAGTATGAAAAAGTTCCAAAAAAGAAAAAAATTGTGAAAAACTCATGTCCACCTTTTTTCCATGTCGACCTTGTTCCTGTCGACCTTTTATCCATGTCGACCTAAGGTGTGTCGACCAATTGGCGGCGACCTAAGGTGTGTCGACCTTTTTGTTGTCGACCTGGAGTCCGGATACCATCACTGCTTATTAAATGTCCCCCTTAATGTCTTTCTACATTTCTCAATAAGACATTTTTGGCCTATCCCATATTAAAAAGCAAAAAATAAGAATTTACTCATCGGTAATTCTATTTCTCGTAGTCCGTAGTGGATGCTGGGAACTCCGAAAGGACCATGGGGAATAGCGGGCTCCGAAGGAGACTGGGCACTCTAGAAAGATTTATGACTACCTGGTGTGCACTGGCTCCTCCCACTATGACCCTCCTCCAAGCCTCAGTTAGGACACTGTGCCCGGACGAGCGTACACAATAAGGAAGGATTTTGAATCCCGGGTAAGACTCATACCAGCCACACCAATCACACCGTATAACTCGTGATATTATACCCAGTTAACAGTATGAAACAACTGAGCCTCTCAACAGATGGCTCAACAATAACCCGATTTAGTTAACAATAACTATGTACAAGTATTGCAGATAAACCGCACTTGGGATGGGCGCCCAGCATCCACTACGGACTACGAGAAATAGAATTACCTGTGAGTAAATTCTTATTTTCTCTGACGTCCTAGTGGATGCTGGGAACTCCGAAAGGACCATGGGGAATAGCGGGCTCCGAAGGAGACTGGGCACTCTAGAAAGATTTATGACTACCTGGTGTGCACTGGCTCCTCCCACTATGACCCTCCTCCAAGCCTCAGTTAGGACACTGTGCCCGGACGAGCGTACACAATAAGGAAGGATTTTGAATCCCGGGTAAGACTCATACCAGCCACACCAATCACACCGTATAACTCGTGATATTATACCCAGTTAACAGTATGAAACAACTGAGCCTCTCAACAGATGGCTCAACAATAACCCGATTTAGTTAACAATAACTATGTACAAGTATTGCAGATAAACCGCACTTGGGATGGGCGCCCAGCATCCACTACGGACTACGAGAAATAGAATTACCTGTGAGTAAATTCTTATTTTCTCTGACGTCCTAGTGGATGCTGGGAACTCTGAAAGGACCATGGGGATTATACCAAAGCTCCCAAACGGGCGGGAGAGTGCGGATGACTCTGCAGCACCGAATGAGAGAACTCCAGGTCCTCCTTAGCCAGGGTATCAAATTTGTAGAATTTTGCAAACGTGTTTGCCCCTGACCAAGTAGCTGCTCGGCAAAGTTGTAAAGCCGAGACCCCTCGGGCAGCCGCCCAAGATGAGCCCACCTTCCTTGTGGAATGGGCATTGACAGATTTTGGCTGTGGCAGGCCTGCCACAGAATGTGCAAGCTGAATTGTACTACAAATCCAACGAGCAATAGTCTGCTTAGAAGCAGGAGCACCCAGCTTGTTGGGTGCATATAAAATAAACAGCGAGTCAGATTTTCTGACTCCAGCTGTCCTGGAAACATATATTTTCAGGGCCCTGACAACGTCTAGCAACTTGGAGTCCTCCAAGTCCTTAGTAGCCGCAGGCACCACAATAGGCTGGTTCAGGTGAAACGCTGACACCACCTTAGGGAGAAACTGGGGACGAGTCCTCAATTCTGCCCTATCCGTATGGAAAATTAGATAAGGGCTTTTACATGATAAAGCCGCCAATTCTGATACTCGCCTGGCCGAAGCCAAGGCCAATAACATGACCACTTTCCACGTGAGATATTTCAGATCCACGGTCTTTAGTGGCTCAAACCAATGTGATTTTAAGAAACTCAACACCACGTTGAGATCCCAAGGTGCCACAGGAGGCACAAATGGGGGCTGAATATGCAGCACTCCTTTTACAAATGTCTGAACTTCAGGTACTGAAGCTAGTTCTTTTTGAAAGAAAATCGACAGAGCCGAGATCTGTACCTTAATGGAACCTAATTTTAGGCCCATATTCACTCCTGCTTGCAGGAAATGCAGAAATCGACCTAGTTGAAATTCCTCTGTTGGGGCCCTTTGGCCTCACACCATGCAACATATTTCCGCCATATGCGGTGATAATGATTTGCTGTAACCTCTTTCCTGGCTTTAATAAGCGTAGGAATGACTTCTTCCGGAATGCCCTTTTCCTTTAGGATCCGGCGTTCAACCGCCATGCCGTCAAACGCAGCCGCGGTAAGTCTTGGAACAGACAGGGCCCTTGCTGTAGCAGGTCTTGTCTGAGCGGCAGAGGCCACGGGTCCTCTGAGATCATCTCTTGAAGTTCCGGGTACCACGCTCGTCTTGGCCAATCCGGAACCACGAGAATTGTGTTTACTCCTCGCCTTCTTATTATTCTCAATACCTTTGGTATGAGAGGCAGAGGAGGGAACACATAAACTGACTGATACACCCACGGTGTCACTAGAGCGTCCACAGCTATTGCCTGAGGGTCTCTTGACCTGGCGCAATACCTCTCTAGTTTTTTGTTTAGGCGGGACGCCATCATGTCCACCTGTGGACAATCCCACTGATTTACAATCATTTGAAAGACTTCTGGATGAAGTCCCCACTCTCCCGGGTGGAGGTCGTGCCTGCTGAGAAAGTCTGCTTCCCAGTTGTCCACTCCCGGAATGAACACTGCTGACAGTGCTAGTAGATGATTTTCCGCCCATCGGAGAATTCTTGTGGCTTCTGCCATTGCCATCCTGCTTCTTGTGCCGCCCTGTCGATTCACATGGGCGACTGCCGTGATGTTGTCTGACTGGATCAGCACCGGCTGGTGTAGGAGCAGGGATTTTGCTTGACTTAGGGCGTTGTAAATGGCCCTTAGTTCCAGAATATTTATGTGAAGGGAAGTCTCCTGACTTGACCATAGTCCTTGGAAGTTTCTTCCCCGTGTGACTGCCCCCCAGCCTCGAAGGCTGGCATCCGTGGTCACCAGGACCCAGTCCTGTATGCCGAATCTGTGGCCCTCCAGAAGATGAGCACTATGCAGCCACCACAGAAGAGACACCCTGGTTCTTGGAGACAGGGTTATCAAGCGATGCATCTGAAGATGCGATCCGGACCACTTGTCCAACAGGTCCCACTGAAAAATTCTGGCATGGAACCTGCCGAATGGAATTGCTTCGTAAGAAGCCACCATTTTTCCCAGGACCCGCGTGCAGTGATGGACCGATACCTGTTTTGGTCTCAGAAGGTCTCTGACTAGCGAAGACAACTCCCTGGCTTTCTCCTCCGAGAGAAACACTTTTTTCTGGACTGTGTCCAGAATCATCCCCAGGAACATTAGACGTGTCGTCGGAACCAGCTGTGACTTTGGGATATTCAGAATCCAGCCGTGCTGGTGCAGCACTTCCTGAGATAGTGCTACTCCCACCAACAACTGTTCCTTGGACCGTGCCTTTATTAGGAGATCGTCCAAGTACGGGATAATTAAAACTCCCTTTTTCCGAAGGAGTATCATCATTTCCGCCATAACCTTGGTAAATACCCTCGGTGCCGTGGACAGTCCAAACGGCAGCGTCTGGAATTGGTAATGGCAATCCTGTACCACAAATCTGAGGTACTCCTGGTGAGGATGATAAATGGGGACATGCAGGTAAGCATCCTTGATGTCCAGGGATACCATGTAATTCCCCTCGTCCAGGCTTGCAATAACCGCCCTGAGTGATTCCATCTTGAACTTAAATTTTTTTATGTATGTGTTCAAGGATTTTAAATTTAAAATGGGTCTTACCGAACCGTCCGGTTTCGGCACCACAAATAGTGTGGAATAGTAACCCCGGCCTTGTTGAAGTAGGGGTACCTTGATTATCACCTGCTGGGAATACAGCTTGTGAATTGCCGCTAGCACCGCCTCCCTGTCTGAGAGAGCAATCGGCAAGGCAGATTTTAGGAACCGGTGGGGTGGAGCCGCCTCGAATTCCAGTTTGTACCCCTGAGATACAATTTGAAGGATCCAGGGATCCACCTGTGAGCGAGCCCACTGATCGCTGAAATTCTTGAGGCGGGCCCCCACCGTACCTGGCTCCGCCCGTGGAGCCCCACCGTCATGCGGCGGACTTGGAAGAAGAAGCGGGGGAGGACTTTTGCTCCTGGGAACCTGCTGTTTGTTGCAGCCTTTTTCCCCTACCTCTGCCTCTAGACAGAAAAGACCCTCCTTTTCCACGCTTGTTTTTCTGGGTCCGAAAGGACTGAACCTGATAAAATGGCGCCTACTTAGGCTGCGAGGGGACATGGGGTAAAAATGCTGACTTCCCAGACGTTGCTGTGGAAACTAGGTCCGAGAGACCATCCCCAAATAATTCCTCCCCTTTATAAGGCAAAACTTCCATGTGCCTTTTGGAATCTGCATCTCCAGTCCACTGGCGAGTCCATAAACATCTCCTAGTCGAAATGGACAATGCACTTACTTTAGATGCCAGCCGGCAGATCTCCCTCTGTGCATCTCTCATATATAAGACTGAGTCTTTGATATGGTCTATGGTTAGCAGAATCGTGTCTCTGTCTAGTGTGTCAATATTTTCTGACAGTTTATCTGACCACGCAGCGGCAGCACTGCACATCCATGCTGACGCAATAGCTGGTCTAAGTATAATGCCTGAGTGTGTGTATACAGACTTCAGGATTGCCTCCTGCCTTCTATCAGCAGGTTCCTTAAGGGCGGCCGTATCCTGAGACGGTAGTGCCACCTTTTTAGACAAACGTGTGAGCGCTTTATCCACCCTAGGGGGTGTTTCCCAACGTGACCTATCCTCTGGCGGGAAAGGGAACGCCATTAGTATCTTTTTAGGAATGACCAATTTTTTATCAGGGGAAAGCCACGCTTCTTCACACACTTCATTTAATTCCTCTGATGGGGGAAAAACTACGGGTAGTTTTTTCTCCCCAAACATAATACCCTTTTTAGTGGTACCTGGATGTAAATCAGAAATGTTTAACACCTCTTTCATTGCCTCAATCATACAGTGAATGGCCTTAGTGGGCATCAGATTAGACTCATCGTCGTCGATACTGGTGTCAGTATCAGTGTCGACATCTGTCTGAGGTAACGGGCGTTTTACAGCCCCTGAAGACCTTTGAGACACCTGAACAGGCACGAGCTGAGAACTCGGCTGTCCCACATTAGGCATGTCGTCAAATTTTTTATGTAAGGAGTCTATACGTGCACTCATTTCTTTCCATAAGCTCATCCACTCGGGTGTCTGCCCCGCAGGGGGTGACATCCCTTGCAAAGGCATCTGCTCCGCCTCCACATCATTATCCTCATCAAACATGTCGACACAGCCGTACCGACACACCGCAGACACACAGGGAATGCTCTAAAAGAGGACAGGACCCACAAAAGCCCTTTGGGGGGACAGAGTGAGAGTATGCCAGCACACACCAGAGCGCTATATAATGCAGGGACTAACTGAGTTATGTCCCCTATAGCTGCTTTTATGTATAATATATATATTGCGCCTAAATTTAGTGCCCCCCCTCTCTTTTTTACCCTTACTGTGGTTGCAGACTGCAGGGGAGAGTCAGGGAGCTTCCTTCCAGCGGAGCTGTGAGGGAAAAATGGCGCCAGTGTGCTGAAAGGAGATAGCTCCGCCCCTTTTCCGCGGACTATTCTCCCGCTTTTTTATGGAATCTGGCAGGGGTATTTACCACATATATAGCCTCTGGGGCTATATATTGTGGTATTTTTGCCAGCCAAGGTGTTTTTATTGCTGCCTCAGGGCGCCCCCCCCCAGCGCCCTGCACCCTCAGTGACCGGAGTGTGAAGTGTGTGAGAGGAGCAATGGCGCACAGCTGCAGTGCTGTGCGCTACCTTGGTGAAGACAGAGTCTTCATGCCGCCGATTTTCCGGACCTCTTCTTGCTTCTGGCTCTGTAAGGGGGACGGCGGCGCGGCTCCGGGACCGAACATCAAGGCTGGGCCTGCGGTCGATCCCTCTGGAGCTAATGGTGTCCAGTAGCCTAAGAAGCCCAATCCGGCTGCAAGCAGGCGAGTTCGCTTCTTCTCCCCTTAGTCCCTCGCTGCAGTGAGCCTGTTGCCAGCAGGTCTCACTGAAAATAAAAAACCTAAGTCTATCTTTCTTTCTAAGAGCTCAGGAGAGCCCCTAGTGTGCATCCAACCTCGGCCGGGCACAAAATCTAACTGAGGCTTGGAGGAGGGTCATAGTGGGAGGAGCCAGTGCACACCAGGTAGTCATAAATCTTTCTAGAGTGCCCAGCCTCCTTCGGAGCCGGCTATTCCCCATGGTCCTTTCGGAGTTCCCAGCATCCACTAGGACGTCAGAGAAATAATGTTTCTTAAAACACAGAAAGAGTAAGAGGAGTGGTATGGATCCATTGCTGAAGGAAAGCGGCACATAACAGGAGGCAGTGGGCAGGTAATGAAAGCAGTGGGCACATAACAGGAGGCAGAAGGCATGTAACAACAGAGGTGGGCACATAACAGGAGGCAGTGGGCAGGTAGCTGCAGCGACGACCACATAACAGGAGGCAGTGGGCAGGTATCGGCAGTGGCAGGCACATAACAGGAGGCAGCGGGCAGATAACGGCAGTGGCGGGCACATAATTAGAGGCAGAGGGCAGGTAACAGCAGTGGCGGGCACATAATTAGAGGCAGAGGGCAGGTATCGGCAGTGGCGGGCACATAACAGGAGGCAGCGGGCAGGTAACGGCAGTGGCGGGCACATAACAGGCGGCAGCGGGCAGGTAACGGCAGTGGCGGGCACATAATTAGAGGCAGAGGGCAGGTAACGGCAGTGGCGGGCACATAACAGGAGGCAGCGGGCAGGTAACGGCAGTGGCGGGCACATAACAGGCGGCAGCGGGCAGGTAACAGCAGTGGTGGGCACATAATATGAGGCAGAGGGCAGGTAACGGCAGTGGCGGGCACATAACAGGTGGCAGCGGGCAGGTAACGGCAGTGGCAGGCACATAATTAGAGGCATAGGGCAGGTAACGGACCTGGCGGGCACATAACAGGCGGCAGCGGGCAGGTAACGGCAGTGGCGGGCACATAACAGGCGGCAGCGGGCAGGTAACAGCAGTGACGGGCACATAACAGGCGGCAGCGGGCAGGTAACAGCAGTGGCAGGCACATAACAGGAGGCAGCGGGCAGGTAACGGCAGCGGCGGGCACATTACAGGAGGCAGATAACAGTAAAGATCTGTAAACTGTGTTATACACTTATCAGAAGCCAAATAACCTCATACTTGCTTACTTGACCCTCTCCATGAGGGAGAAAATGCTCTGTTCCTGGACTTTCCTGGTAATGTATGATTGCCATCACCTGTGGTGAGCTAGTTAATTGATAAGAAAGGTGTTTCACCACAGGTGATGGCAATCATACATTACCAGGAAAGTCCAGGAACAGAGCATTTTCTCCCTCATGGGGAGGGTCAGGTAGGCAAGTATGAATAACCCTGCTGTATGTTTTTGGAGTGTGGGAGGAAACCGGAGCACCCAGAGAAAACCCACCCACACTAGGAGAGAACTCACAAACTCCACACAGAGGGGTCTTGGTGGGAAACACTTATTTTTCTGTTTGGAGACTGATCTAAATGTCCTACTGGAGAGTTATAGCGGGGTGACGGGGTCCTGTGGTTGCAGATCCTCCCCCTTGTGCCGTGGTTCCTCCCCCTGACGTAAATGGTCCCTTAGGCCACTTGAATCTAGCATCTACCTTCCCAGGTATTGAGTTTTTACAGTCACCTAAATGCATATGGTCACTGTACCCTACAAGCTCAGGGCAAGGCGAGGTTACGCCGTGTGGGAGGTGTGCAGAGAAGAAGGATAGCCGCCATTTTTCCGGAGACTACGGGCGCTTCTGAGTGGCGAGCAACCGTCTACTCCAACATGGCCGCCTCGCCTCCTTGGCTGCTCTGACAGAATCACGTGACCCGTCCTCTTCTCCCAGCTCCATTCCTCTCTGCCAGTGCCGCCCGCGACCCAACGCCGGCCTCAGTCTCCGCCCCGCGCTCACGTGACCCCAGAGAGGCTCCGGTCACGTGCTCGGCCGCTTTGGGCTTCAAGGAAGTGCGTCCAGCCGCTGGGGGGCCCGCCGATGTACGCAAGGGCCCGGAGGGCCAGCTTGGGACCCGCAGACAGAGAGCGAGAGAACAGGACCGGGCGCGGATTTCCCCTTGAAGCGGCCCCGTCTCCCTCCTTTCCCTCATCGCCGCCAGCAGAAGGCGGCCCACGGTGAGTCAGGGGATACGGGCCGGCAGGGAGGGGAGGCGGCAGAGGAGCCGGCTGTCATCAGGACGAGTCGGCGCCAGCCTGGGGCATCTCGGAAAGGGGCTCATAGCCACAGGTGCGGAGCATGTTCCTTATTGTCTCCCTTCAGCGGCCACTTTGCGGGTAGCAGCAAAGGAGGGAGCACAGGGCATTGCAGGAGGGGGTCCTGGGCACAGGGATCATAGCGGAGGAGGGGGACCTGGGCGCAGGGGGTCATAGCGGAGGAGGGGGCCCTGGGCGCAGGGGGTCATAGCGGAGGAGGGGGCCCTGGGCACAGGGGGTCATAGCGGAGGAGGGGGCTCTGGGCACAGGGTGTCATAGCGGAGGTGGGGGCCCTGGGCACAGGGGGTCATAGCGGAGGTGGGGTCGCTGGACACATGGGGTCATAGCGGAGGAGGGGGCCCTGGGCACAGGGGGTCATAGCTGAGGAGGGGGCCCTGGGCACAGGGGGTCATAGCGGAGGAGGGATCCCTGGGCACAGGGGGTCATAGCGGAGGAGGGATCCCTGGGCACAGGGGGTCATAGCGGAGGAGGGGGCCCTGGGCACAGGGGGTCATAGCGGAGGAGGGATCCCTGGGCACAGGGGGTCATAGCGGAGGAGGGGGCCCTGGGCACAGGGATCATAGCGGAGGAGGGGGACCTGGGCGCAGGGGGTCATAGCGGAGGAGGGGGCCCTGGGCGCAGGAGGTCATAGCGGAGGAGGGGGCCCTGGGCACAGGGGGTCATAGTGGAGGAGGGGGCCCTGGGCACACGGGGTCATAGCGGAGGAGGGGGCCCTGGGCACACAGGGTCATAGCGGAGGAGGGGGCCCTGGGCACAGGGGGTCATAGCAGTGGAATGGGCACAGGGGGTCGTAGCAGTGGAAGGGGCACCTGGGCACAGGGGGTCGTAGCAGTGGAAGGGGCACCTGGCACAGGGGCTATATCAGAGTAGACTGGGCTTTGGGTACAGGATGCATATCAGGAGGGGGCACATTGGGCAGTGATGGTTCAGGCCCCCACTGTCATCACATGGACATACTGTTGTGTTCTTACTCATCATCTTTGCAGACATCAGTGTTTGGGTGTCAGTGAAGCTTTTAAGCTTTTTGCATTGCAGCATAAAGTGTGTGATTGTGTTTATTATGCATGTGTTGGCCTCGTAGAATAAGCCATACCTGCACTGACATTACACTGCACACTATTATCTACACTCTGAGTGTGTCCTATACACTCGTATCTGGTGGCTGCTCGCCTGTGTATTATATATACTGAAACGCAGCAATGTTCTTGGTTGCACCCATTCTAGGTAATCATGTTCTGACAACAGACAGTAAGTGGTAAGTTTAGGTCCATGTTGGTCAGTAGTAGTAGCAGCGGATGGTTGTGCGCTGCGCTTCTGGGCTGTCTGATGCGACGCCGGTATTTGTGGCTGTGCTGTCACTGGCTAGAACGAGGCTTAATCTGGCTTTAGGGATGCAGGCTAGACCTTATACATGTGTGTGTACAGGATGGTGTCTGGTGAGGTCAGCTCTGCGGGGTAACTTCATTGTCAGTTGATGCCTGTGGTATGCTGTTTCAGCAGTGTGGAAATGCAGCAGCAGCGCACGAAATTGCCCTGATTGCACCCCAATTTTGCCCCCAAACAGATTTACATTCACAGCCCCATAGGAATGCGTGCAGAAATCCGCAATCTCTGTGCTGCCATGTGCGGCATATGTGCACACTTAGCCGTAATTACATTGTCCGCTATGCGTCACACCTGTTGGTGAGGTGGTACATGAAAATAAGATGGGATTTGGCTGGTAAGGTCCTAGGGCAACCCATGTTAATGTAGAGCCGCTGATCTTCTAGGGTTGTCTCCTGTCTCCGTACTAGCCTTTTGGTGTCACGGTTTTCATGTAGAATATCTGTTTACAGTCTTGAGATCACATTGATACGGTTTCCTCCTCCCCTCCAGGGGATGTACACCTTCTTAATCTGCAAGGACAAGAGTAGACTTGGGTCCTGTTTGTGTGCAGTCTGAAATTGTTCTTAGGAGGTGATGCCTTCATCAGTGTCCACCAAACCTTACAGTGAGTGCTAATGGTGTGGCCTACACATATATATATATATATATATATATATATATATATATATATATATATATATATATATATATATATAATTAGGCCACTCTGTCAAGGGGGCAATTTTCTTCCTAACCAGCCTGTGTGTTTTACCCTATTGTCTACTACTCAAGTTTATATGTAAGTAATGACATTAATTTTAAATCAACACTTGAATCACCGCCATCTTATTGTACACCGCCTCAATAACAGATCGCATAGATAGTGCACCACCTCACCGACAGAACTCCTAGATAGGTAGTGCACCACCTCACCGACCAGAACTCCTAGATAGGTAGTGCACCACCTCACCGACCAGAACTCCCAGATAGATAGTGCACCACCTCACCGACCAGAACTCCCAGATAGATAGTGCACCACCTCACTGACCAGAACTCCCAGATAGATAGTGCACCACCTCACTGACCAGAACTCCCAGATAGATAGTGCACCACCTCACTGACCAGAACTCCCAGATAGATAGTGCCCCACCTCACCTGACTCATCCCCCCACCCCCCCATACGCACACACGCATCGGGACTAGTCATCTAAATCTAGTCCATTTTGGTTGCGGTTACCAAATGCCGTTGGTGCAACTCTTACACTAAGTACTGTTACCTTCTCCGTGGGCATGACGTGAAACACATTTTAATGAAATTCGGTCATCTCTTTTAATCGTCCATATTTGAACACCGGTGTGAACAGGGCCTAATTGACCTGGCTGTTTGTGCGGGTGCTGGGTGTGGGGAAGCCCTGACTTACCCCCTCACATTGGACCCACATAAAGATTACAGTATTATTATAGCACTTTCTCTATCGTCCTAGTGGATGCTGGGGTTCCTGAAAGGACCATGGGGAATAGCGGCTCCGCAGGAGACAGGGCACAAAAAGTAAAGCTTTTCCAGATCAGGTGGTGTGCACTGGCTCCTCCCCCTATGACCCTCCTCCAGACTCCAGTTAGATTTTTGTGCCCGGCCGAGAAGGGTGCAATCTAGGTGGCTCTCCTAAAGAGCTGCTTAGAAAAAGTTTAGCTTAGGTTTTTTATTTTACAGTGAGTCCTGCTGGCAACAGGATCACTGCAACGAGGGACTGAGGGGAGAAGAAGTGAACTCGCCTGCGTGCAGGATGGATTGGCTTCTTGGCTACTGGACATCAGCTCCAGAGGGACGATCACAGGTACAGCCTGGATGGTCACCGGAGCCGCGCCGCCGGCCCCCTTGCAGATGCTGAAGTCAGAAGAGGTCCAGAATCGGCGGCTGAAGACTCCTGCAGTCTTCTAAAGGTAGCGCACAGCACTGCAGCTGTGCGCCATTTTCCTCTCAGCACACTTCACACGCAGTCACTGAGGGTGCAGGGCGCTGGGGGGGGCGCCCTGGGAGGCAAATGTAACCTATATAAAGGCTAAAAATACCTCACATATAGCCCCCAGAGGCTATATGGAGATATTTAACCCCTGCCTGGATTCACTAAATAGCGGGAGACGAGCCCGCCAGAAAAGGGGCGGGGCCTATCTCCTCAGCACACGGCGCCATTTCCTCTCACAGCTCCGCTGGTCAGGACGGCTCCCAGGTCTCTCCCCTGCACTGCACTACAGAAACAGGGTAAAACAGAGAGGGGGGGCAAATTTATGGCGATATTTTGATATATATAAAGCAGCTATAAGGGAGCACTTATTATAAGGCTATCCCTGTTATATATAGCGCTTTTGGTGTGTGCTGGCAAACTCTCCCTCTGTCTCCCCAAAGGGCTAGTGGGTCCTGTCTTCGTTAGGAGCATTCCCTGTGTGTCTGCTGTGTGTCGGTACGTGTGTGTCGACATGTATGAGGACGATATTGGTGTGGAGGCGGAGCAATTGCCAAATATGAGGATGTCACCCCCTAGGGAGTCGACACCAGAATGGATGCCTTTATTTATGGAACTACGGGATAGTGTCAACACGCTAAAGCAGTCGTTTGACGACATGAGACGGCCGGACAATCAATTAGTGCCTGTCCAGGCGACTCAAACACCGTCAGGGGCTGTGAAACGCCCTTTGCCTCAGTCGGTCGACACAGACCCAGACACAGGCACTGACTCCAGTGGTGACGGTGACGAATCAACCGTATTTTCCAGTAGGGCCACACGTTATATGATTTTGGCAATGAAGGAGGCGTTACATTTAGCTGATACTACAGGTACCACTAAACAGGGTATTATGTGGGGTGTGAAAAAACTACCTATAGTTTCTCTATCGTCCTAAGTGGATGCTGGGGTTCCTGAAAGGACCATGGGGAATAGCGGCTCCGCAGGAGACAGGGCACAAAAAAGTAAAGCTTTACTAGGTCAGGTGGTGTGCACTGGCTCCTCCCCCTATGACCCTCCTCCAGACTCCAGTTAGATTTTGTGCCCGAACGAGAAGGGTGCAATCTAGGTGGCTCTCCTAAAGAGCTGCTTAGAGAAAGTTTAGTTTAGGTTTTTTTCTTTACAGTGAGTCCTGCTGGCAACAGGATCACTGCAACGTGGGACTTAGGGGGAAAGTAGTAAACTCACCTGCATGCAGAGTGGATTTGCTGCTTGGCTACTGGACACCATTAGCTCCAGAGGGATCGAACACAGGCCCAGCCGTGGAGTCCGGTCCCGGAGCCGCGCCGCCGACCCCCTTGCAGATGCTGAAGCGTGAAGAGGTCCGGAAACCGGCGGCTGAAGACTCCTCAGTCTTCATAAGGTAGCGCACAGCACTGCAGCTGTGCGCCATTTTCCTCTCAGCACACTTCACTGGGCAGTCACTGAGGGTGCAGAGCGCTGGGGGGGGGCGCTCTGAGAGGCAAATATAAACCTTATACAAGGCTAAAAATACCTCACATATAGCCCATAGGGGCTATATGGAGATATTTAACCCCTGCCTGACTGGAAAAATAGCGGGAGAAGAACCCGCCGAAAAAGGGGCGGGGCCTATCTCCTCAGCACACGGCGCCATTTTCTGTCACAGCTCCGCTGGTCAGAACGGCTCCCAGGTCTCTCCCCTGCACTGCACTACAGAAACAGGGTAAAACAGAGAGGGGGGGCACATTAATGGCTATATATATATATATTAAAGCAGCTATAAGGGAGCACTTAATATAAGGATATCCCTTGTATATATAGCGCTTTGTGGTGTGTGCTGGCAGACTCTCCCTCTGTCTCCCCAAAAGGGCTAGTGGGTCCTGTCTTCATTAGAGCATTCCCTGTGAGTTTGCGGTGTATGTCGGTACGTGGTGTCGACATGTATGAGGACGATATTGGTGTGGAGGCGGAGCAATTGCCAAATATGCAGATGTCACCCCCCAGGGGGTCGACACCAGAATGGATGCCTTTATTTGTGGAATTACGTGATGGTTTATCTTCCCTTAAACAGTCAGTTGAGGACATGAGGCGGCCGGACAATCAATTAATGCCTGTCCAGGCGCCTCAAACACCGTCAGGGGCTGTAAAACGCCCTTTGCCTCAGTCGGTCGACACAGACCCAGACACGGGCACTGATTCCAGTGACGACGGTAGAAATTCAAACGTATTTTCCAGTAGGGCCACACGTTATATGATTTTGGCAATGAAGGAGACGTTACATTTAGCTGATACTACAGATACCGTAAAACAGGGTATTATGTATGGTGTGAAAAAACTACAAACAGTTTTTCCTGAATCAGAAGAATTAAATGACGTGTGTGATGAAGCGTGGGTTGCTCCTGATAAAAAGTTGATAATTTCAAAAAAGTTATTGGCATTATACCCTTTCCCGCCAGAGGTTAGGGCGCGCTGGGAAACACCCCCTAAGGTGGACAAGGCGCTCACACGCTTATCCAAACAAGTGGCGTTACCCTCTCCTGAGACGGCCGCACTTAAGGATCCATCAGATAGAAAGATGGAAGTTATTCAAAAGAATATATACACACATGCAGGTGTTATACTACGACCAGCTATAGCAACTGCCTGGATGTGCAGTGCTGGAGTAGTTTGGTCAGAATCCCTGATTGAAAATATTGATACCCTAGATAGGGACAATGTTTTACTGTCGTTAGAACAAATAAAGGATGCATTTATCTATATGCGTGATGCACAGAGGGATATTTGCACACTGGCATCTCGGGTGAGTGCTATGTCCATTTCAGCCAGAAGAGCCTTATGGACACGACAGTGGACAGGCGATGCGGATTCAAAACGTCACATGGAGGTTTTGCCGTATAAAGGGGAGGAGTTATTTGGAGTTGGTCTATCAGACTTGGTGGCCACGGCTACTGCCGGGAAATCCACTTTTTTACCTCAAGTCACTCCCCAACAGAGAAAGGCACCGACTTTTCAACCGCAGCCTTTTCGCTCCTACAAAAATAAGAGAGCAAAGGGCTTGTCGTACCTGCCACGAGGCAGAGGAAGAGGGAAGAGACACCAACAGGCAGCTCCTTCCCAGGAACAGAAGCCCTCCCCGGCTCCTGCAAAAACCTCAGCATGACGCTGGGGCCTCTCAAGCGGACTCGGGGACAGTGGGGGGCCGTCTCAAAAATTACAGCGCGCAGTGGGCTCACTCGCAGGTAGACCCCTGGATCCTGCAGATAATATCTCAGGGGTACAGGTTGGAATTAGAGACGGATCCTCCTCATCGTTTCCTGAAGTCTGCCTTACCAACCGTCTCTTCCGAAAGGGAGAGGGTGTTGGAAGCCATTCACAAGCTGTACGCTCAGCAGGTGATAGTCAAAGTACCCCTATTACAACAAGGAAAGGGGTATTATTCCACTCTATTTGTGGTACCGAAGCCGGATGGCTCGGTAAGGCCTATTCTAAATCTGAAGTCCTTGAACCTCTACATAAAAAAGTTCAAGTTCAAGATGGAGTCACTCAGAGCAGTGATAGCGAACCTGGAAGAAGGGGACTTTATGGTATCCTTGGACATCAAGGATGCGTATCTACACGTTCCGATTTACCCCGCACACCAGGGGTACCTCAGGTTCATTGTTCAAAACTGTCACTATCAGTTTCAGACGCTGCCGTTCGGATTGTCCACGGCGCCTCGGGTCTTTACCAAGGTAATGGCCGAGATGATGATTCTTCTTCGAAGAAAAGGCGTATTAGTTATCCCATACTTGGACGATCTCCTAATAAGGGCAAGGTCCAGAGAACAGCTGGAGACAGCTTTAGCACTATCTCAAGAGGTGCTAAGACAACACGGGTGGATTCTGAATATTCCAAAATCCCATTTAATCCCGACAACTCGTCTGCTGTTCCTAGGAATGATTCTGGACACGGTTCAGAAAAAGGTTTTCCTTCCAGAGGAAAAAGCCAAGGAGTTATCCGATCTGGTCAGGAACCTCCTAAAACCAGGAAAAGTGTCAGTACATCAATGCACAAGAGTCCTGGGAAAAATGGTGGCTTCTTACGAAGAAATTCCATTCGGCAGATTCCATGCAAGAATATTCCAAAGGGATCTGTTGGACAAATGGTCAGGGTCGCATCTGCAGATGCACCTGCGAATAACCCTGTCACCAAAGACAAGGGTGTCACTTCTGTGGTGGTTGCAGAAGGCTCACCTATTAGAAGGCCGCAGATTCGGCATTCAGGATTGGATCCTGGTGACCACGGACGCCAGCCTGAGAGGCTGGGGAGCAGTCACACAAGGAAGAAACTTCCAGGGAGTATGGACGAGTCTGGAAAAGTCTCTTCACATAAACATTCTGGAACTAAGAGCAATCTACAATGCTCTAAGCCAGGCGGAACTTCTCCTGCAAGGAAAGCCGGTGTTGATTCAGTCGGACAACATCACGGCGGTCGCCCATGTAAACAGGCAGGGCGGCACAAGAAGCAGGAGTGCAATGGCAGAAGCTGCCAAGATTCTTCGCTGGGCGGAGAATCACGTGATAGCACTGTCAGCAGTGTTCATCCCGGGCGTGGACAACTGGGAAGCAGACTTCCTCAGCAGACACGATCTTCATCCGGGAGAGTGGGGTCTACATCCAGAAGTCTTCAACATGTTAATAGACCGTTGGGAAAGACCAATTGTAGACATGATGGCGTCTCGCCTCAACAAGAAACTGGACAAATATTGCGCCAGGTCAAGAGATCCACAGGCAATAGCTGTGGACGCACTGGTAACTCCTTGGGTGTACCAGTCAGTGTATGTGTTTCCTCCTCTGCCGCTCATACCAAAGGTATTGAAGATCATACGGCAAAGAAGAGTAAGAACAATACTAGTGGTTCCGGATTGGCCGAGAAGGACTTGGTATCCGGAACTTCAAGAGATGCTCACGGACGAACCGTGGCCTCTACCTCTGAGAAGGGACCTGCTACAGCAGGGTCCCTGTCTTTTTCAAGACTTACCGCGGCTGCGTTTGACGGCATGGCGGTTGAACGCCAGATCCTAAAAGGGAAAGGCATTCCAGAAGAAGTCATTCCTACCTTGATTAAGGCACGGAAGGAAGTCACCGTGAAACATTATCACCGCATTTGGCGAAAATATGTAGCGTGGTGCGAGGATCGGAAGGTTCCGACGGAGGAATTCCAACTGGGTCGTTTCCTACATTTCCTGCAATCAGGATTATCTATGGGTCTCAAATTGGGATCCATTAAGGTTCAAATTTCGGCCCTGTCAATATTCTTCCAAAAAGAATTGGCCTCTGTCCCTGAGGTCCAGACTTTTGTCAAGGGAGTACTGCATATACAGCCTCCTGTGGTGCCTCCGGTGGCACCGTGGGATCTAAATGTAGTTTTAGATTTCCTCAAATCCCATTGGTTTGAACCATTGAAAAAGGTGGATTTGAAATATCTCACATTGAAAGTGACTATGTTACTAGCCCTGGCCTCTGCCAGGAGAGTATCTGAATTGGCGGCTTTATCTTATAAAAGTCCTTATCTAATCTTCCATTCGGATAGGGCAGAACTGCGGACTCGTCCGCATTTTCTCCCTAAAGTGGTATCAGCATTTCATCTGAACCAACCTATTGTGGTGCCTGCGGCCACTAGCGACTTGGAGGACTCCAAGTTGTTGGACGTTGTCAGAGCCTTAAAAATATACATTGCAAGGACGGCTGGAGTCAGAAAATCTGACTCGCTGTTTATATTGTATGCACCCAACAAGTTGGGCGCACCTGCTTCTAAGCAGTCGATTGCTCGTTGGATTTGTAACACAATTCAACTTGCACATTCTGTGGCAGGCCTGCCACAGCCTAAAACTGTAAAAGCCCACTCCACAAGGAAGGTGGGCTCATCTTGGGCGGCTGCCCGAGGGGTCTCGGCATTACAACTCTGCCGAGCAGCTACGTGGTCGGGGGAGAACACGTTTGTAAAATTTTACAAATTTGATACCCTGGCAAAGGAGGACCTGGAGTTCTCTCATTCGGTGCTGCAGAGTCATCCGCACTCTCCCGCCCGTTTGGGAGCTTTGGTATAATCCCCATGGTCCTTTCAGGAACCCCAGCATCCACTTAGGACGATAGAGAAAATAAGAATTTACTTACCGATAATTCTATTTCTCGGAGTCCGTAGTGGATGCTGGGCGCCCATCCCAAGTGCGGATTATCTGCAATACTTGTACATAGTTATTGTTAACTAATTCGGGTTATTGTTAAGGAGCCATCTTTAAGAGGCCCTTTCTGTTGTCATACTGTTAACTGGGTTTAGATCACAAGTTGTACGGTGTGATTGGTGTGGCTGGTATGAGTCTTACCCGGGATTCAAAATGCCTCCCTTATTGTGTATGCTCGTCCGGGCACAGTACCTAACTGGAGTCTGGAGGAGGGTCATAGGGGGAGGAGCCAGTGCACACCACCTGACCTAGTAAAGCTTTACTTTTTTGTGCCCTGTCTCCTGCGGAGCCGCTATTCCCCATGGTCCTTTCAGGAACCCCAGCATCCACTACGGACTCCGAGAAATAGAATTATCGGTAAGTAAATTCTTATTTTTTCCTGAATCAGAAGAATTAAATGACGTGTGTAATGAAGCGTGGGTTGCCCCTGATAAAAAGCTGATAATTTCAAAGAAATTATTGGCATTATACCCTTTCCCGCCAGAGGTTAGGGAGCGCTGGGAAACACCTCCTAGGGTGGACAAGGCGCTAACACGCTTATCTAAACAAGTGGCGTTACCCTCTCCTGAGACGGCCGCACTTAAAGATCCATCAGATAGGAGGATGGAAAATATCCAAAAAAGTATATACACACATGCAGGTGTTATACTACGACCAGCTATAGCGACTGCCTGGATGTGCAGTGCTGGGGTAGTTTGGTCAGAGTCCCTGATTGAAAATATTGATACCCTGGACAGGGACAATATTTTACTGTCGTTAGAACAAATAAAGGATGCATTTCTTTATATGCGTGATGCACAGAGGGATATCTGCACACTGGCATCACGGGTAAGTGCTATGTCCATTTCGGCCAGAAGAGCTTTATGGACGCGACAGTGGACAGGCGATGCGGATTCAAAACGACATATGGAAGTTTTGCCGTATAAAGGGGAGGAGTTATTTGGAGTCGGTCTATCAGATTTGGTGGCCACGGCTACAGCCGGGAAATCCACCTTTCTACCTCAAGTCACTCCCCAACAGAAAAAGGCACCGACTTTTCAACCGCAGCCCTTTCGTTCCTTTAAAAATAAGAGAGCAAAGGGCTATTCATATCTGCCACGAGGTCGAGGGAAGAGACAGCAACAGGCAGCTCCTTCCCAGGAACAGAAGCCTTCCCCGGCTTCTACAAAAGCCTCAGCATGACGCTGGGGCTTCTCAAGCGGACTCGGGGACGGTGGGTGGTCGTCTCAAAAATTACAGCGCGCAGTGGGCTCACTCGCAGGTAGATCCCTGGATCCTGCAGATAATATCTCAGGGGTACAGGTTGGAATTAGAGACCGATCCACCTCGCCGTTTCCTGAAGTCTGCTTTACCAACGTCCCCCTCCGAAAGGGAGACGGTTTTGGAAGCCATTCACAAGCTGTACTCTCAGCAGGTGATAGTCAAGGTACCTCTTCTACAACAAGGGAAGGGGTATTATTCCACTCTTTTTGTGGTACCGAAGCCGGATGGCTCGGTAAGGCCTATTCTAAATCTGAAGTCCTTGAACCTGTACATAAAGAAGTTCAAGTTCAAGATGGAGTCACTCAGAGCAGTGATAGCGAACCTGGAAGAGGGGGACTTTATGGTATCCTTGGACATCAAGGATGCGTATCTCCACGTTCCAATTTACCCCTCACACCAGGGGTACCTCAGGTTCGTTGTACAAAACTGTCACTATCAGTTTCAGACGCTGCCGTTCGGATTGTCCACGGCACCTCGGGTCTTTACAAAGGTAATGGCCGAGATGATGATTCTTCTTCGAAGAAAAGGCATATTAATTATCCCATACTTGGACGATCTCCTAATAAGGGCAAGGTCCAGAGAACAGCTAGAGATGGGATTAGCACTGTCGCAAGAAGTGCTAAAACAGCACGGGTGGATTCTGAATATTCCAAAATCCCAGTTAATGCCGACAACTCGTCTGCTGTTCCTAGGGATGATTCTGGACACGGTTCAGAAAAAGGTTTTTCTCCCGGAGGAAAAAGCCAAGGAGTTATCCGAGCTTGTCAGGAACCTCCTAAAACCAGGAAAGGTGTCTGTACATCAATGCACAAGAGTCCTGGGAAAAATGGTGGCTTCTTACGAAGCAATTCCATTCGGCAGATTCCACGCAAAAATTTCCAAAGGGATCTGTTGGACAAATGGTCAGGGTCGCATCTTCAGATGCACCTGCGGATAACCCTGTCTCCAAGGACAAGGGTGTCTCTTCTGTGGTGGTTGCAGAGTGCTCATCTATTGGAGGGCCGCAGATTCGGCATACAGGATTGGATCCTGGTGACCACGGACGCCAGCCTGAGAGGCTGGGGAGCAGTCACACAAGGAAGAAACTTCCAGGGAGTATGGACGAGCCTGGAAACGTCTCTTCACATAAACATTCTGGAACTAAGAGCAATATACAATGCTCTAAGCCAGGCAGAACCTCTGCTTCAGGGAAAACCGGTGTTGATCCAGTCGGACAACATCACGGCAGTCGCCCATGTGAACAGACAGGGCGGCACAAGAAGCAGGAGTGCAATGGCAGAAGCTGCAAGGATTCTTCGCTGGGCAGAGAATCATGTGATAGCACTGTCAGCAGTGTTCATCCCGGGAGTGGACAACTGGGAAGCAGACTTCCTCAGCAGACACGATCTTCACCCGGGAGAGTGGGGACTTCATCCAGAAGTCTTCCACTTGCTGGTAACCCGTTGGGAAAGACCAATGGTGGACATGATGGCGTCTCGCCTCAACAAAAAACTGGACAGGTATTGCGCCAGGTCAAGAGATCCGCAGGCAATAGCTGTGGACGCGCTGGTAACGCCTTGGGTGTACCAGTCGGTGTATGTGTTTCCTCCTCTGCCTCTCATACCAAAAGTATTGAGAATTATACGGCAAAGAGGCGTAAGGACGATACTAGTGGTTCCGGATTGGCCAAGAAGGACTTGGTACCCGGAACTTCAAGAGATGATCACGGAAGATCCGTGGCCTCTACCTCTAAGGAGGGACTTGCTTCAGCAGGGTCCCTGTCTGTTTCAAGACTTACCGCGGCTGCGTTTGACGGCATGGCGGTTGAACGCCGGATCCTAAAGGAAAAAGGCATGCCGGAAGAAGTCATTCCTACTTTGATTAAAGCAAGGAAGGAAGTAACCGTGCAACATTATCACCGAATTTGGCGAAAATATGTTGCGTGGTGCGAAGATCGGAGTGCTCCGACGGAGGAATTTCAACTGGGTCGATTCCTACATTTCCTGCAATCAGGATTGTCTATGGGTCTCAAATTGGGATCTATTAAGGTTCAAATTTCGGCCCTGTCGATTTTCTTTCAAAAAGAATTGGCTTCAGTCCCTGAAGTCCAGACCTTTGTTAAGGGAGTGCTACATATACAGCCTCCTGTGGTGCCTCCAGTGGCACCGTGGGATCTCAATGTGGTTTTGGACTTTCTAAAATCTCATTGGTTTGAACCACTAAAGAAGGTGGATTTGAAATATCTCACATGGAAAGTGACCATGCTTCTAGCCCTGGCTTCGGCCAGGAGAGTGTCAGAACTGGCAGCTTTATCTTACAAAAGCCCATATCTGATTTTCCATTCGGACAGGGCAGAACTGCGGACTCGTCCGCATTTTCTCCCTAAGGTGGTGTCAGCATTTCATCTGAACCAGCCTATTGTAGTGCCTGCGGCTACAAGTGACTTGGAGGACTCCAAGTTACTGGACGTTGTCAGAGCATTAAAAATATATATTGCAAGGACAGCTGGAGTCAGAAAATCTGACTCGTTGTTTATATTGTATGCACCCAACAAGATGGGTGCTCCTGCGTCTAAGCAGACGATTGCTCGTTGGATCTGTAGCACAATCCAACTTGCACATTCTGTGGCAGGCCTGCCACAGCCTAAATCTGTAAAGGCCCACTCCACAAGGAAGGTGGGCTCATCTTGGGCGGCTGCCCGAGGGGTCTCGGCATTACAACTTTGCCGAGCAGTTACGTGGTCAGGGGAGAACACGTTTGTAAAATTTTACAAATTTGATACTCTGGCTAAGGAGGACCTGGAGTTCTCTCATTCGGTGCTGCAGAGTCATCCGCACTCTCCCGCCCGTTTGGGAGCTTTGGTATAATCCCCATGGTCCTTTCAGGAACCCCAGCATCCACTAGGACGATAGAGAAAATAAGATTTTACTTACCGATAAATCTATTTCTCGGAGTCCGTAGTGGATGCTGGGCGCCCATCCCAAGTGCGGATTATCTGCAATAATTGTACATAGTTATTGTTAACTAATTCGGGTTATTGTTGAAGGAAGCCATCTTTCAGAGGCTCCGCTGTTATCATACTGTTAACTGGGTTTAGATCACAAGTTGTACGGTGTGATTGGTGTGGCTGGTATGAGTCTTACCCGGGATTCAAAATCCTCCCTTATTGTGTACGCTCGTCCGGGCACAGTACCTAACTGGAGTCTGGAGGAGGGTCATAGGGGGAGGAGCCAGTGCACACCACCTGATCTGGAAAAGCTTTACTTTTTGTGCCCTGTCTCCTGCGGAGCCGCTATTCCCCATGGTCCTTTCAGGAACCCCAGCATCCACTACGGACTCCGAGAAATAGATTTATCGGTAAGTAAAATCTTATTTTAGTCATTACAGATCTAGACACTGAAGAACATGATAATAGAGCGCTGTCAATTCAAAAGTACATACATTTTTAAGTAAGGTATCCTTTTCTTAAGCAACAATATCATAGACCCTAGGGTGATATGTTCCAGCATGGTGTACGTGGGAACGTAGGCTGGAGGTGTAACTGTGTACTGTCTGTGCCCTACAGTGCCAGAGAACAGGCGTTTCAGCTTTCTTTAGTACGTTATTTAGTTCTTGTTTCAGGCCATTGTTCTGCATGACTACAAAGCGCACCTGTCATCTCCGCATCATAAGGAAATGTTCGTGAGAATGAAGTGTATCAATTATATAGTAGTGATGTTTCTTTGTAGCGTATAATTGCTGATCAATATGATTAGTTTTCTTTTGTTTGTTTTTTGTAAAGAGTTTTCTTAAAAGTCTATGTAGGTTTACAGTCTGTGGTTATTTGTCTGCTAAAGTTAGTTTTGACTTCACACCCTTTATTGATATATGGTGCCTTCAACAGGGTGAGAGGCAGGGGTAAAAATGATTACAGGTAGACACCTTTAAAGTGTGCGTGCGTTGACTATTGCTCTTGTTGCCCTGTATTATTTTACTTCCTTGTATGCGATACAGCCATGTCATTATATAATCGCACTGCGGGTGGTATTCAATTGATATCAAACCCAATCTCCTTTCTAAAGTGAACCCCGTTATCGCGCCCATAGTAATCTGGTTTAGCTGCGTAAAGGGTAGCGAGCTGAAATGATGATACAACGCCCGTCAGCAGAAACAGAACGGGTGTGGAAGGGGGTGAAAAGACTTGAATACCGCTCAATGGGTCTCTGGGTACAGTTGTTTCCAATACATACAGAACAGCATTTTTGTGTCCTATCGAAGGGACAGTGAATATAGGGTGGGGTCATTCCGACCTGTTCACACACTGCCGTTACTCACAGCGCAGCGATCAGGTCACTACTGCGCATGTACCGCAATGCGCAGGTGCTTCGTACGGGTTCAAAGCGGATTGTTGCTGAGCGATGGATTTAATGAAGAATCCATTCGCACAGCGGATCGCAAGGAGATTGACAGGAAGAGGGCGTTTGTGGGTGGCAACTGACCGTTTTCGGGGAGTGTTTGGGAAAACGCAGGCGTGTCCAAGCGTTTGCAGGGCGGGTGTCTGACGTCAATTCCGAGAACCGGAAAGGCTGAAGCGATCGCAAGTGCTGACTAAGTTCAGACCTACTCAGAAACTGCACAAACTGTTTTTGCAGAGCTCGGCTACACATGCGATCGCACACTTGCAAAGCGAAAATACACTCCCCCATAGGCGGTGACTATCTGATCACAGCGCTGGAAAAAGTAGCTAGTGAGCGATCAACCCGGAATGACCCCCATAAGCAGCACTACACTCTATAGGACGTATATGGTTGATAGTCATGGGAGTGAGGTGGAAAAAACCCAGTTTCATAATTATTATAATTCAGCAAAGGCTGAAAACTTGTCGTCTGGTGCATAAGAGAAACAAGAAGTCGGACCACTAGTACTTTTCTAGATCATATTATTAACATAGCGCCAGCATACTGTTGGGGAACAAACCCAGCAATAAAATGAGAAGAGGTGAAAGGGGCATCTGCCTGCTAGCGTGTGCGCTATAGACGTTTGATACACTTTGTCAAGGCAGACTGCAATGGGAATAAGCACTCAGTTGGCTCTGTGGTCCAGTCACACGGCAATGTGGTTTGCGCGGTCAGAGAGCTGGCTGAGTGTGGAAAGTGAACACATGTGAGTTTTGTGTGAGCTATAGAGGGGTGGCAAGAGTGCAGAATAATTTAAGGAGAGTAAAAGGGTGGATTGGGAATATAAAGAGGTAACTTTTCAGGGAGCACTTAACGGTTTGGAGGCTTGTTGTATAGAGGAGTGCATTCGGAAAAGAGTGGGGGGAAACCCCAAGAGGTCTTATAGCAGGTAATGTGCGGATGAGATACACAAGACTTAAGCAGGCCAGAGCAGTCGATTTGGGAGATGTTAAGGAATAAGTGGAGATATGTATGTATGTTGGAGCAGTTAGGGCCTTGTATGTTAGGAAATATATTTTATTGGATGTAATCCTGGCAGCCAGTGTAGTGATTGACAGAGCGGTATAGCAATAGAAGAATGTGTTTGCAGGGATAGATATTTGCCTTCTATCAGGAAGTGCCAGGGTTGTATAGAACAGACAATATTGGGTCTCTCAGTGGTATCCAGTCTCCAGGTCGACAGTAACTAGGTCGACCACTATTGGTCGACGTCTTCTAGATCGACAGGTCAAAAGGTCAACGTGAATTTTTCCCTTTTTTTTCTTTCTTTCCTTTTTTTAAATTTTTTAATACTTTACGATCCACGTGGACTACGATTGTAAATGGTAACCTGTGCCGAATGCAGCGGTTGCGGAGTGAGGCACCTTGCCCGTGAGCCATGCGAGGGGACACTGTGCACTAATTGGGGTTCCCGGTCACTGTATGGGAAAAACTCATGTTGACCTTTTGACCTGTCGACCTAGTTACTTCGACCAATAGTGGTCGACCTAGACACTGTCGACCTAATAGTGGTCGACCTTCCATACCACACCCACGTAGGAACTTGTCTGTCTGTCCGCAGTCTCTTTATTACGGTTTGTTCTCCATTGGAAAACACTGTAGTGTATGCTGGCACTATATATACATACAGGTTGAGTATCCCTTATCCAAAATTCAAAATCCCACATTGTTGGGTCCCCTACTGAGATACTGACCTAAATATTATATGATAGATATATATATATATATATATATATATATATATATATATATATATATATATATATATATATATATATATATTACATATGTCATTGGGGTCGATTAAATTCAGCAACAGTTGAATAGCTCCGGGAATTAGCTCCCGACGCTATTCAATTCAGCTAAAGTTAAGTCGGAGAATGGCCGTTCTTGCCGACTTAACAGGTAGTTTTGTCGGGAGAACGAGCATTCTCCGACTTAACTACCCGCGGCGATGCTGATTCCCGACAGAATCAGCCTCGCGCCGGCCGCTCTTTTGTCAGTTTTCTTCTCTCACCCACCGGGGCTGAGAGAAGAATTCCCGACAATTGAGGGTAACTAGTCGCTGTATTGAATAGCGCCCAGAGCTAATTCCCGGCGCTATTCAACTGTTGCTGAATTGAATCGACCCCATTATCATTAGGGGACCCAAAAATGTGGGATTTTGGATAAGGGATACTCAACCTGTACTTCTTTTTTATAATGGTAAAATGCGCTGTTCAGTGTTACCTTGTTTCTTTAAAAAATAAATGAAATGACTGCCTCCTAGTCCTGTTGCAGACCTTGTCAGTGCCATGCCCGGCTGGGATATAACAGAATGAAAAGCCGAGTAGCGTTTACATGACGTTAGTGCAGGAGACCTCCACAGTGCTTAGTGAGAACCATGGTATGTCGGAGACATTATATAGATGTGTCCTCATACATATAGCCTCAGTACGCCACGCAGCGGGAAACGCCTACTTGGGAGTAAGCCAACGGGTCCTGTGCACCTCCGCTTCTGTTGGGCATCTTGAGATTACCTAAAGGATAAAAAAGGGGCAGGATAGATGGGCCAAGTGGTTCTTATCTGCCGTCAAATTCTATGTTTCTATGTGAAATGCATCTTAAGCCGCAATGTGATGCAACTGGGACGCACCAGGAGACTGCTGTGATTAAATTGTTCTGTGACGCTTGTGTGTGTGTGTGTGTGTGTGTGTGTGTGTGTGTGTGTGTGTGTATATATATATATATATATATATATATATATATATATATATATATATATATATATATATATATACACACACACAGCATAAAGGGGCACTCACCAGAATTTTGCACGTAAAAAGCATTGAATATTTTATTTATACTTATCAAGGTAATTTCACAAGGAGAGTTCTATCAACGTTTCGATCCATCAGGATCATCATCAGGAAAATACAGCATAGGCAGCATGTACAAAAAGTTGCATCCGTTCATGTACACCAGTATCTAATGGTCAATGCCTAACGGGCCTCCTAAAGTACCCCCAGCACATTCAAATCAACCAATCCCAGTGGTCATGCAATCAGTAAAGCTAATTGATTCATTAGGCTATTCCAACTCACAGAGGGGAAGTGCAATACAACCATACCTCACCATCTGAGTGCAACTGCCAGAGACACAGAACCAAAAGACCCCCATATAGATGGTACTTACCAAGAGACAGAGCTGGTAATACATTAAGGGCTGATACCCTTACCAAATGTGCCGGCGTGCGTTCCAAATGTGTCCAAAGCTGAACACATTTGGTTTCCTGTGTAAGTTGCGGGCAGCGTCAGCTGTACGGCTCGTCGCGGCCGCGCCCGCCCATAGAGCACACAGGAAGCACCGCTGTGCGTTCCATTGAGTCCGTATGGAACGCACTGCACTTCCTGTGCCCAAATTGAGTGTTGCTATGACTACAAGTATCCTGTATGCATTCAGTGTCCAGCGGCGCTGTGTAGCCGCTTCCGGAAGTGACGCGGATGTAACAGGAAGTGCAGTGCAGTGGTGTACATGAACGGATGCAACTTTTTGTACATGCTGCCTATGCTGTATTTTCCTGATGATGATCCTGATGGATCGAAACGTTGATAGAACTCTCCTTGTGAAATTACCTTGATAAGTATAAATAAAATATTCAATGCTTTTTACGTGCAAAATTCTGGTGAGTGCCCCTTTATGCTGTCTATCTATACGTTGACGTCTGGACTAACACTCTGGACCTCTTGGGAGCCACCCCAGTCGATGTTATACTCCTGTGTGAGTGCGACCACATTTGGATTTATATATATGTGCGACTGAGTCTGTATATGAAGCACAGCAGGACTTATATTGGAGAAAAAGTTCCGTCCACGGCATTGTAGCTCTTCGTATGCAGATTCAGAGACTCAATCGCACACAGATATACAAGTGTCCTATATCAATCGGCACAGTCTCCCAGTGCTTACTAGTCGTGTTGTGTTGCGTCTAATGGTGCCCAGCGATGTCAGCGGGGGTGAACGGCTTTCCACAGCAGGATGCTATAGAAAGCCGTCCATCCCGCCGTTCATGAAGTGGGAGCGCGCATCATCACTCATCGCCGTGGCATACACACTGGGCGGCTTTGAGCTGAAAGCAGCTCAAAACACCAAAAGTGACCTGCTCTCAGCTCACAATCGCCCAGTGTGTATGGGCCTTAGGATGATTTTCGTCAAAAGAATTTAAAACAAGATGCCCGACGCTAGCAGAGTCTGGCGGGACCTGGCGTCTCAAGAGGGGCTGTTTGCGCGAATGAAGCAAAGTTGTATGGGGAGACACCTGTAGATTAATAAAACAAGTGTTCAGCCCAAGCTTGTGTTTTTGTCTCTCATTGAAGCATGATTATACTGGACGCTCCAACGCCATGCACTTCTATAATTGTCTACCGCAGAGGAACAGAACCAAAGGCAATGTAATCTAGAATTCTGTACAGGGTGAACATATGCATGCTAGATTGCAGCAGCCGCTCCTGCTCATCGGACTGGATATTGCTTGGATTGCACTGAGGACCTATTATTCGGCTGTAATTGAATTCTCTTTGAATGCCCCGGCAGCAGCCTGATGCTTTTAGTTGAAGCCTTTTCCGTATTTCTCTGCACAGATGGTGCCCGGGAAATCCTTCAGCTCACATCTGTGTCTCTGATCAGTGTCAGCGCTGCTAAGGTAATATGAATGGCTCGGTACCCAATAGATTGTGTGCCCAGAATCCTTCTAGAGACCAGCGAGCCAGGCTTAAGCTAGTAACCCCCTTGCCTGTGTGAATTTTATGCATTTCTCTATCGTCCTAAGTGGATGCTGGGGTTCCTGAAAGGACCATGGGGAATAGCGGCTCCGCAGGAGACAGGGCACAAAAAAGTAAAGCTTTTACCAGATCAGGTGGTGTGCACTGGCTCCTCCCCCTATGACCCTCCTCCAGACTCCAGTTAGATTTTGTGCCCGAACGAGAAGGGTGCAATCTAGGTGGCTCTCCTAAAGAGCTGCTTAGAGAAAGTTTAGCTTAGGTTTTTTACTTTACAGTGAGTCCTGCTGGCAACAGGATCACTGCAACGAGGGACTTAGGGGAGAAGTAGTGAACTCACCTGCGTGCAGAGTGGATTTGCTGCTTGGCTACTGGACACTAGCTCCAGAGGGACGATCACAGGTACAGCCTGGATGGTCACCGGAGCCGCGCCGCCGGCCCCCTTGCAGACGCTGAAGAGAGAAGAGGTCCAAAATCGGCGGCTGAAGACTCCTGAGTCTTCATAAAGGTAGCGCACAGCACTGCAGCTGTGCGCCATTTTCCTCTCAGCACACTTCACACAACAGTCACTGAGGGTGCAGAGCGCTGGGGGGGGCGCTCTGAGAGGCAAATAAAAACCTTATTAGAGGCAAAAAATACCTCACATATAGCCCACAGAGGCTATATGGAGATATTTAACCCCTGCCTAACTTCAAAAATAGCGGGAGACGAGCCCGCCGTAAAAGGGGCGGGGCCTATCTCCTCAGCACACAGCGCCATTTTCTCTCACAGAAAAGCTGGAGAGAAGGCTCCCAGGCTCTCCCCTGCACTGCACTACAGAAACAGGGTTAAAACAGAGAGGGGGGGCACTGATTTTGGCGATATTGTATATATATAAAAGATGCTATAAGGGAGAAACACTTATACTGTGCTGGCAGACTCTCCCTCTGTCTCCCCAAAGGGCTAGTGGGTCCTGTCCTCTGTCAGAGCATTCCCGGTGTGTGTGCTGTGTGTCGGCACGTGTGTGTCGACATGTATGAGGACGATGTTGGTGAGGAGGCGGAGAAATTGCCTGTAATGGTGATGTCACTCTCTAGGGAGTCGACACCGGAATGGATGGCTTATTTAGAGAATTACGTGAGAATGTCAACACGCTGCAAGGTCGGTTGACGACATGAGACGGCCGACAATCTATTAGGACCGGTCCAGGCGTCTCAGAAACACCGTCAGGGGTTTTAAAAACGCCCATTTACCTCAGTCGGTCGACACAGACACAGACACGGACACTGAATACAGTGTCGACGGTGAATAAACAAACGTATTTCTCATTAGGGCCACACGTTAAGGGCAATGAAGGAGGTGTTACGTGTTTCTGATACTACAAGTACCACAAGAAAGGGTATTATGTGGGAGTGGAAAAAACTACCTGTAGTTTTTCCTGAATCAGATAAAATAAAATGAAGTGTGTGATGATGCGTAGGGTTACCCCGATAGCAAATATTGGCGTTATACCCTTTCCCGCCAGAAATTAGGGTACGTTGGGAAACACCCCTTAGGGTGATAAGGCGCTCACACGCTTATCAAGTGGCGTTACCGTCTCCAGATACGGCCGCCCTCAAGGAGCCAGCTGATAGGAAGCTGGAAAAATATCCTAAAAAGTATATACACACATACGGTGGTTATACTGCGACCAGCGATCGCCATCAGCCTGGAGATGCAGTGCTGGGTTGGCTTGGTCGGATTCCCTGACTGAAAATATTTTATTCATGTAGAGCATTTAATAGGATGCATTCTATATATATGTATGTGAGATGCACAGAGGGATATTTGCTCTCTGGCATCAAGATAAGTGCGTTGTCCATATCTCCCAGAAGATGTCAGGGACACGACAGTGGTCAGGTGATACAGATCCCATACGGCAGATGGAAGTATTGCTGTATAAAGGGAAGGAGTTATTTGGGGGTCGGTCCATCGGACCTGGGGACCACAGCAACAGCTGGGAAATCCAACCTTTTTTACCCCAAGTTACATCTCAGCTAAAAAAGACACCGTCTTTTCAGCCTCAATCTTTCCTTTCCCATGAGGGCATGCAGGCAAAAGGCCAGTCATATCTGCCCAGACATAGAGGTAAGGGAAGTAGACTGCAGCAGGCAGCCCTTTCCCAGGAAAAGAAGCCCTCCACCGCGTCTGCCAAGTCCTCAGCATGACGCTGGGGCCGTGCAAGCGGACTCAAGGTGGGGGGGGTAGTCTCAAGAGTCTCAGGGCGCAGTGGGATCACTCGCAAGTTGACCCCTAGATCGTACGAGTATTATCCCAGGGGTAAAGATTGGAGAGTCGAGACATCTTCTCCTCGCAGGTTCCTGAAGTCTGCTTTACCAACGGCTCCCTCCGACAGGGAGGCAGCATTGGAAACAATTCACAAGCTGTATATCCAGCAGGTGATAATCAAAGTACCCCTCCTACGACAAGGAAAAGGGTATTATTTTTCCACACTATATTGTGGTACTGAAGCCAGACGGCTTGGTGACACATAGTCTAAATCTAAAATGTTTTGAACACTTACATAAAAGGTTCAAATCGAGATAAAGTCACTCAGAGCAGTGATAGCGAACCGGAAAAAAGGGGACTATATGGTGTCCCTGGACATCAAGGATTACCTCCATGTCCAAATTTTGTCCTTCTCATCAAGGGTACCTCTGGTTCGTGGTACAGAACTGTCAATATCAGTTTCAGACGATGCCGTTTGAATTATCCACGGCACCCCGGGCCTTTTTACCAAGGTAATGGCCGAAAAGATGTTTCTTCAAAGAAAAAAGGCATCTAAATTATCCCTTACTTGCACGACCTAAAAAGGGCAAGTTCCAGAGAACAGTTGGAGGTCGGAAGAGCACTATCTAAAGTAGTTCTTCGACGACACGACTGGATTCTAAATATTCCAAGAATCGCAGCTGTTTTCCGACGATACGTCTGCTGTTCCTAGGGATGATTCTGGACACGGTTCAGAAAAAGGTTTTTCTTCCCGAGGAAAAAGCCAAGGAGTTATCCGACCTGTCAGGAACCTCCTAAAACCAGGAAAGGTGTCTGTACATCAATGCACAAGAGTCCTGGGAAAAATGGTGGCTTTTTACGAAGCAATTCCATTCGGCAGATTCCATGCAAGAATTTTCCAAAGGGATCTGTTGGACAAATGGTCAGGGTCGCATCCTCAGATGCACCTGCGAATAACCCTGTCGCCAAGGACAAGGGTATATCTTCTGTGGTGGTTGCAAAAGGCTCATCTATTGGAGGGCCGCAGATTCGGCATACAGGATTTGATCCTGGTGACCTCGGACGCCAGCCTGAGAGGTTGGGGAGCAGTCACACAAGGAAGAAACTTCCAGGGGGTATGGACGAACCTGGAAAAGTCTCTTCACATAAACATTCTGGTACTAAGAGCAATCTAAAATGCTCTAAGCCAGGCGGAACCACTCCTGCAAGGAAAACCGGTGTTGATTCAGTCGGACAACATCACGGCGGTCGCCCATGTAAACAGACAGGGCGGCACAAGAAGCAGGAGTGCAATGGCAGAAGCTGCCAAGATTCTTCGCTGGGCGGAGAATCACGTAATAGCACTGTCAGCAGTGTTCTTCCCGGGCGTGGACAACTGGGAAGCAGACTTCCTCAGCAGACACGATATTCACCCGGGAGAGGGGGGTCTTCATCCAGAAGTCTTCCACATGCTAATAAACTGTTGGGAAAGACCAATGGTAGACATGATGGCGTCTCGCCTCAACAAGAAACTGGACAAGTATTGCGCCAGGTCAAGAGATCCACAGGCAATAGCTGTGGACGCACTGGTAACACCTTGGGTGTACAAATCAGTATATGTGTTTCCTCCTCTGCCTCTCATACCAAAGGTATTGAAGATTATACGGTGAGGAGGAGTAAGAACAATACTAGTGGCTCCGGATTGGCCAAGAAGGACTTGGTACCCGGAACTTCAAGAGTTGGTCACGGACGACCCGTGCCCTCTACTTCTGAGAAGGGACCTGCTACAACAGGGTCCCTGTCTCTTTCAAGACTTACCGCGGCTGCGTTTGACGGCATGGCGGTTGAACGCCAGATCCTAAAAGGGAAAGGCATTCCAGAAGAAGTCATTCCTACCTTGATTAAGGCAAGGAAGGAAGTCACCGCGAAACATTATCACCGCATTTGGCGAAAATATGTCGCGTGGTGCGAGGATCGGAGTGTTCCGACGGAGGAATTTCAACTGGGTCGTTTCCTACATTTCCTACAATCAGGATTGTCTATGGGTCTCAAATTGAGATCTATTAAGGTTCAAATTTCGGCCCTGTCAATATTCTTCCAAAAAGAATTGGCCTCAGTTCCTGAGGTACAGACTTTTGTTAAAGGAGTACTGCATATACAGCCTCCTGTGGTGCCTCCGGTGGCACCGTGGGATCTAAATGTAGTTTTAGATTTCCTCAAATCCCATTGGTTTGAACCATTGAAAAAGGTGGATTTTAAATATCTCACATGGAAAGTGACTATGTTACTGGCCCTGGCTTCCGCCAGGAGAGTATCTAAATTGGCGGCTTTATCTTATAAAAGCCCTTATCTAATCTTCCATTCGGATAGGGCAGAACTGAGGACTCGTCCGCATTTTCTCCCTAAGGTGGTATCAGCGTTTCACCTGAACCAACCTATTGTGGTGCCTGCGGCCACTGGCGACTTGGAGGACTCCAAGTTGTTGGACGTTGTCAGAGCCTTAAAAATATACATTTCAAGGACGGCTGAAGTCAGAAAATCTGACTCGCTGTTGATACTATATGCACCCAACAAGTTGGGTGCCCCTGCTTCTAAGCAGACGATTGCTCGTTGGATTTGTAACACAATTCAACTTGCTCATTCTGTGGCAGGCCTGCCACAGCCTAAATCTGTTAAGGCCCATTCCACAAGGAAGGTGGGCTCATCTTGGGCGGCTGCCCGAGGGGTCTCGGCATTACAATTCTGTCGAGCAGCTACGTGGTCGGGGGAAAACACGTTTGTAAAATTCTACAAATTTGATACCCTGGCAAAAGAGGACTTGGAATTCTCTCATTCGGTGCTGCAGAGTCATCCGCACTCTCCCGCCCGTTTGGGAGCTTTGGTATAATCCCCATGGTCCTTTCAGGAACCCCAGCATCCACTTAGGACGATAGAGAAAATAAGAATTTACTTACCGATAATTCTATTTCTCGGAGTCCGTAGTGGATGCTGGGCGCCCATCCCAAGTGCGGATTATCTGCAATACTGTACATAGTTATTGTTAACAAATTCGGGTTATATTGTTAAGGAGCCATCTTTAAGAGGCTCTTTCTGTTATCATACTGTTAACTGGGTTTAGATCACAAGTTGTACGGTGTGATTGGTGTGGCTGGTATGAGTCTTACCCGGGATTCAAATTGCCTCCCTTATTGTGTACGCTCGTCCGGGCACAGTACCTAACTGGAGTCTGGAGGAGGGTCATAGGGGGAGGAGCCAGTGCACACCACCTGATCTGGTAAAAGCTTTACTTTTTTGTGCCCTGTCTCCTGCGGAGCCGCTATTCCCCATGGTCCTTTCAGGAACCCCAGCATCCACTACGGACTCCGAGAAATAGAATTATCGGTAAGTAAATTCTTATTTTCTTATTGTCCCATCTATATTAACCAGCTTGTTGAGGCCTGGCCGCCTCTGCCCTCTTGCAATACATCCTTCTATTCATTCTGTCTGTCTTATGAGCACACTTACTGTAATAAGTGCAAGGGCTGGCCAGATCTGGGAGCTTGCCACTTGTTAATCTGCACAATGCAGTTTGGAATTTGTACAACTACATACATTATATATATATATTCGTAAATACTAGAGTATAAGTCGACCCGAATATAAGCCGAGGCACCTAATTTTACCACAAAAACCTGGGAAAACTTATTGACTCGAGTATAAGCATAGGGTGGGAAATGCAGCTGTAGCCGTACACAGCCCTCAGTGCCAGATATGCCCTCATACTGCCAGATATGCCCCACAGTGTCTGATGTGCCCCCACAGTGCCTGATGTGCCAGATATGCCCCTCATGCTGCCAGATATGCCCCTCATGCTGCCAGATATGCCCCTCATGCTGCCAGATATGCCCCTCATGCTGCTGCCAGCTATGCCCCTCATGCTGCTGCCAGATATGCCCCCTCCCCAAGTGCCAAATATGCTGCCCCAGTGCTGTTACTTACCCCTCCGTCGATCCCGCGCTGTCTTCTGAAGGAGGGACAAGGAGCACACAGCGCGCGGCTCTCCTGTGTCCCCCCTGCATCTCCGGCGGCCGCGGCGGGTCTATTACAGGAAGTGCTGGTTCGTGATCAGAGGTCACGAACGGGTACTTCCTGTAATAGACCCGCCGCTGCCGCCGGAGATGCAGGAGGGACACAGGAGAGCCGCGCGCTGTGCGCTCCGTGTCCCTCCTTCACACTGCAGTCCCTGTCACTGTGCACTGACTCGAGTATAAGCCGAGGTGGCTTTTTCAGCACAAAAAAAAGTGCTGAAAAAAATAAATAAATAAATAAAATGTGTGTGTATGTATGTATGTATGTGTATATGTGTGTGTGTGTATATGTATATATATGTATATATATATATAATATATATATATATATATATATATATATATATATATATATATATATATATATAATTTTATTCGGGTACACTACGATATGCTGGCGGTCGGGCTCCCGGCGACCAGCATACCGGCGCCGGGAGCCCGACCGCCGGCTTACCGACATTGTGGCGAGCGCAAATGAGCCCCTTGCGGGCTCGCTGTGCTCGCCATTCTCCCTCCAGGGGGGTCGTGGACCCCCACGAGGGAGAATAAGTGTCGGTATGCCGGCTGTCGGGCTCAGTCACCGTGAGCCCGACCACCGGCATACTGAAGACCACCCATATTATTCTCGTATATTGGGGGGTGGGGGGTTGCTTAGTACCTTGATTCTACCAATGGAGATAATTCTTAGGTGGACATCAGTCATTGATAGCTACCAAGCGATGAACAATTTCTTTTCCACTTGAAATAGGTTTCACATTTGATTATAGCCCATTCTTTATGGAGATTTGTCCTGAAATAATTGCATTGGTTCAGTTGAACTTGTCTGCATCTTCTCCCATAAATGTCACCTTCATTCGTGCCCATTGCTTTGTCCAGTTGAGTCCACGTCTGAGGGTTGCATAGCAGAATCCGTGTCCAGTGTGGTCACATGTAGGGGGCAATTTTACAAGACTTGGCAGTTAGGCGCATTGGGCTGAGAAGCTGGGTCAGGTCCAATGTGACTGGGCAGAGACAGATAGTAGCGACCGTCTGCCGTCATTTCTGACATTTACCAACATGCCTGATCATAATCTGATCACAATACTATAAGGCCCCATAGTAATTTTTTTGCCACACACTTCAATATTGAACTCTGTGGGGCCGACTCAATTGTTTTACCCTGTGGCTACCACCAGGGGGCGCAGAACGGGTCAATTCAATTGTTGCTCTGTTTAGGCATCCAGTAAACGCGAGGGTGACTTATTTTTTTTCTTGCAGCCTCCTGAGGTGTGAGAAAAAAATGTGTGATAACTTTTCACTTTGGGTGTCCAAACAGAAGTTTGGGCACCCAAAGCAGGGAGTTTAGATGGCTAAACCCGGTTTGTTTGGGCGCGATGTGCATGGGGCCCAAAAAAACAATTGTTTGGGCGTCTAAAAAGTCCCGCTTAGACTTGCCTTTTAGACGGACAAAACAATTGAATCTGCTCCTGTGCATCCTGCAGTACTCCTTTAGAAATATTTAAAATTTGTTTAATTTTACAATTTACCTTAAAGGGACCAAACGATCAAAAAATGTTTTTGAAAAGCTTATCTCACGCTTGTAAAGTCAGGGGTGGCATTTGGTATTTATTTTATATTTTGCCATGAATTCATTATTTTATTCATTCATATTGGGTTTACGGTGGCCTACAAATTATTTAAATTTACAGGGATGACCTGAATCTAGTATTAACTTATCTGTCTAATTGTAATGACAATTTGTAATATGAAGACATTCCAACCAGTGGATTGGCAACCTTGATGCATTTGTCTTCTGTTAAAGCGTTTGTCTTGTTGGGAAAAGTTTGTCATTTTATTGTTGCTTTCGTATCACCTCTGTACCCCACTGTTGTACTAATAAAGATGTAGAGCTTTGAAATGACACACCTACGGGTGTGCTTCGGGAGTTTCCACTGAACCTGATTGGGTTGCTATACCCTCCAATCAGATTTCTTTCACTCGCAGTCAATGTCTCTTGTCGGGCTGTGTGCGATTCTAAAGAGCAGTGTTGTTTTAAATGTCATAAACCCTTTTATGGAAATGAAGTATCTCACATAATCCGGTGTAACCAGGATGCAGCTGCAAATTTCCTCTTATGCTTAATGTACCTTTTTTGTGCCGTTGCAGACTATTTCTTCCTTGACGGAGAGTTTAGCCACAGAGAGTCGCCAAGATAGCTGGCCCAGGTAGAAAACGGAGAACCCCTGACCCAGACACCGTTACAGACCCAGGGGGCCCATTGGTTTCCACCAAGCGGCAGAAGATGTCCCATCCTGCCGGTGGTGCTGGTCAGAGAAGGGTGACGCGTGGAACTGAGGATGCCGTCAACAAAAAGAAGCAGAAAGATCGCGTCAACCAGGAGAGCAAAGAAGGCAAGATGGCGGCCAGCGGTGAGCCCAGGAAAGGTCAGTTACGGAAATACTTCTTTCCTTTTGAATGTTCTATGACTCTTTCAAATAGATGAGCTTTGTATCCGATTGCGAACGTGACTCCTCGTTGGAAGGTTGCATTTTGGGCCTAATTCAGACCTGATCACAGCAGCAACTTTGTTAGCTAATGGGCAAAACCATGTGCACTGCTGGGGGGGGAGAGCAGATGTCACATGTGCAGAGATAGTTATGTAGCCCATACACTTGTGAGATATCAGGTACAATCCTTCGATTTTGACCGCATCTGTGAGATAAATCGAAGGATTGTATGCACATTTTAGGTACCATGCGATGCGCGGGCACGCCGGTCGAATGTCGCGCCGCAAGATATTAAGTGCTGCGCTTCATATTTATGTTTAAAAACACATGCGATATATCGCACTGCGATGGGCACCCGCCGGCCGCTCCCACTTGGCGGTGAGGTGCCCGTCACTTGATTTACCATGCAATCTATCGCATGATCACATGGTAATCACTTTGGCAGGGTCACGTCGTGGGGCACCGCACAAGTGTTTGGACACCATAAGATTTGGGTGGGTTTATTTTGTTTCTGTGCAGGGTAAATACTGGTTGTTTTATTTTTCTGTCAGCCACTAGAGGACACTGGCACAACTTCAAATCCGTGGTGATGATGGTGGCTTTACAGGGAGCTGGCACTTTAAATCTAAAAAGTGAAACAGGCTCCTCCTCCTCTATCCCCCATCACCCCTCATCTGCCCCCCCCCTGCAGTGCACATGGTTTTGCCCATTAGCGAACAAATTTTGCTGCTGCGATCAGATCTGAATTAGGCCCTTTGTTTGGACGGCACTGAGGTGCGCAAATGATTTTACCTGAATCGCGTAAGACCTGATGACCGCACGTTGCTGAAGCGAGAGTCCGCAGTGTAGCATTTAATGCTGCCGGTGAAATATCAAAACATTCCAAAAATGTTACGTATCCCTAACGCAGAGACTGAAGCTATATATAACCAATATTCAGCCTGACCATTCCTGGAAACTAGTGACCCTCATCGAGGCTCCAGGCACACAGTGGCTCACGCATAGATGTTGTCGCTGCTTAAGATTGCATTGGGCAGAGTAGTTTAAAACAGCTGCCTATACCAGGCGTAGGTGATGCCCATGGTTTCATTTTATTGGTTTCTTGTATTTTAGGGGTGAAGAAGTCTTTAGCATACAGTGACGAGGCTAGCTGGCACCGTTTCCTTTCTAACTGCTTAACTGTTGGAGATTATGGTTCATGAGGCTTAGCGCACCCTACCTCCGTATTGTTCTTTCTGTGCTCAGTAACATATGGCAGACATGTCCGATCAGCCTGCTGTAAGCAGAGTTTATTAGATATTTCTCTGGTTACCAAATGTGTGAATGAAATGTGAGAAAATCAGACGTACTGCATCTATTTCAGCTATATATAACTGACTGCAGTGCAGCGGAATCTGCATCGGGTTGCAAGAGAGCTGGTCTCCTCTTTGTGAGTCTCCGGTTCTCTTCCCTTAGGGCTGCAAACTTCTCGGCATTCTAAAAAGGCCACTGCCCTCTACTTATGACAGGTGTCGCTTAGTAAAGCAGTTGTCTAAATTGGCACATATGGTAATGGTGCAAAGTTGTCCAAAAAAGCGGGATTGTATAACAGTCTCATATTTATCAAGCCCAAAGGTTTGGTTAAGAGATTGTGGGCAAAGTAGCATGCCTTATTTAGCATCCTTTTTCCCATAGCCCCGCCACGGCCTGGGGTGATGACATACATATGGAAGTGAGAGCCGCCCAATGCGTGACTATTTTATACTGGGTGAGCTCCTACTAAAGTCTTCCTGGCCAAACCGTAGGCCTGATTCTGATTGAAAGTAAAGAGCGAAAAAAATCAGCAAGTGCACCTGGACTAAACCATGCTGCACTGCAGGTGGGGCAGATGTAACATGTGCAGAGAGAGTTAGATTTGGTGGGGAGTGTCCAACCTGAACTCTAAATTGCTGTGTAAAAATAAAGCTGTCTAACGTGGGCTACATGCAAAAGCAGCCGGTATTTGCCCTGCACAGAAAAAATATAAATACATTGCATGGAACCGCGGTTTATTCCATACACAAAGGTACCTGCTTTTTTTTTTTTTTGCTTTACTTCCAACTAGGAGACCGACCCAGAGCTAGCAAAAATCCTACAATGATAAAATCATCTAACCTGTTTATTTGAATAGCAGTTTTACAATAGGATTTGATGCAACTGTTTACTTCTACTATTAAGTGGGGTGCCAGTACTACAACTCCCAGCATTGTAAAGCAGTGATGTGATTTTCATGGGATAGGTGATGGTTTTCCATATTGCTGGACTGCTCCTTGGGATGATGTTTTCCTTCCTCCTTGGCGTGTACTGAGGGTATGAGTGTAGGATGAGTAGTGTAACTGTTCATTGACCCATCTAGGAGTGGTTGTTGAACACTCGCTGCAGTCTGTGTGTACTCACCACTGCTTAGTATCGGCCCCTTAAGAAAGTTTGGGTGGTAAAAAAAAACAAAGCAGCATGTTGTCAATGCTCCACCCTTGTACTTTACGGGGTATATTCAATAAGAGTTGGGCCCATTCCGGCATGCAGTTGTCGAAATGGACCCGACAACCCCTATTCAAAGAGCGGCCAAATCCGACTGTCGGATTTGGCCATCCCCGGTGTCCTGTCCTGTTGCTGCTGTCAGCGGCTGCGGGTGCGCAGACAGCGGCAGCAGGGGGAGCGGTCAGCGGCGCCGGGGGGGAGATGTCTACGGCGGTGGGGAGAGCAGTGGAGGAGACCGAGCGGACGGTGGGGAGGAGACGGGGGAGCAGCAGCGTAACTGGAGCCTCACGGCAGCGTCCACCCGGCTCCAGCAATCGGGACCTCGCTTGCTGGAGCCGGGTGGATGCTGCCGCTGGGTTCCTGCTCTCATCGCTGCTCCCCCGTCTCCTGCTCTCAGCTCCCTCATTTTTTTGAAAGTCGGCTTGAGATTGTTGGAAACGGGGCTAAAACCTGTCGGGCTTGGCCCCGCTTCCGACAATGCACGCCGATCAGCATGCATTCCGACAAGTTGGGTTTCCCGACTTGTTGGGAAAAAATGGGGCCGTAATGAATAGGTTGGAACCCTTGCCGACCTAAAACTGTCGGAAGCTGCCGTCTTTCTGACAAGACGGCAGCTTCCGACAGTTACTGAATATACCCCTTAATAGAGGAGGGGCTTCGACAACTTCGATGCCTCGTTAATATTCAGATGTAATATGCAACCAGTGTGAACGAGTCGGTAATATGAGCTTCATTTGTCTGACCTCTGTACAGATTGCCAGTGTTTCCTATCACCAGCGGTTTTTCTACAGTCTCGCACCACAATCAGAACCGCCGGCTCTGACGACTCTAGGGAGAGTCCTGTAAATGTGTATCCACTGGCATCTTTTTGAAGCATGTTGTTGCTATAGTAACAAGACACCTACGTACACATACTTATAGCATGCACTTGTCACTAAGCAACTGTAAACAAGTGATGTAATTACACAGCGATTCCACGACACAATTAAGGTTTCATTACAGAAAGTCCCTTTATGTGTGGGTGGTAATTAGATTGTAAGCTCTGCTGGAGCATGGACTGATGTGAAGGAATATGAACTCTGAGCGTGTAGCTCTGCGCTACTGTATATAAAGAGTAATAATAATGCTAGAGATTTTTCTACCATAAAGGGAAACCGATGCAAACAAATTGGGCCTAATAAATGTAAAACTGCTAACTCCCCCCCCCCCCCCCCCCCCCCCCCCATAACACCCCCCAACCCCTTTCCCGTTATTAACTTCTCTATATGCGCATGAACTATGTTCCCCGGTTTTTAAGTCTCAGTTTAATAGAGACTATACATTATACCCGGGGTGAATTCAATTCAAAGCAATGTGCCGTGTGCCCGGCTGCGCATATATCGGCTGTTTAGGATAGTGCCGACATAGAGACCGATATCTGCCACCAGTATGGGGTACAAGGGGGCACTTGCAATACCGGCAGGTGCCATGTGCAGTTTAGGAGCGGCAGTACGGATGGTGTAATGGTTAGCATTACTGCCTCACAGCAATGAGGTCATGGGTTCGATTCCCACCCTGGCCCTAACTGTGGAGTTTGTATGTTCTCCCCGTACTTGCGTGGGTTTCCTCCGGGTACTCCGGTTTTCTCTCACAATCCAAAAATATACTGGTAGGTTAATTGGCTTCTAACAGAATTAACCCTAGTGTGATTGTGTATATGTGTACATGTGGTAGGGAATATAGATTGTAAGCTCCACTGGGGTAGGGACTGATGTGAATGGTCAAAATATTCTCTGTAAAGCGCTACGGAATATGTGTGCGCTATAAAAATAACTGGTAATAAATGAATAATATTGCGTCCATCGCATAGAAAGGAATCGCCCCCTCCCCTTTTAATGGGATAGTTCTTGTACAGACTTATTATATGTAGATGTTTTGCTTCATTAAAAGGACTGCATTCATTATATATTATACCTGAGTGAAATTAAAGAAGTAGTAACTAGTGTGAAAGCAAAAAAAGATGGTATTTAGGAAGCATAAGCAGACTCAAAATAATGAGGACTACGAGGTGTATCTTATCAAATGGAAGGAGGCTAAGGTAATTGGATTTGTAAAGGCAGATGCTGAAGAGAAAATGGCCCAGTCCATAGGTGTGGGGGGAGGGGGTGCAAAACCTTTGCTGTATATAAGTGAAAGGAGAAACTCAAACAGGAATGACAAGACAAAGAGTGAGAGTTTGGTTGAGGGAGACAATGTAATAGCAGAGTATCTAAATATGAGGTAGATAAAAGCATATTTACAGAGGAGAAGCTCTTAACAGAACACAAAACTGAAAGTTGCTAAATCAATGGGGCCAGATGGAATACATACAATGATACTAAAAGAGCTTAAAGGGGTGCTGGTATCACCATTTACAGAAATATTTAACCTGCCACTAGCTACAGGAGTAATTCCAGAGGACTTGAAATAGCGCAGGTAATCCCACTGCACAAAAGTGGAAGGAAGGAAGAGGCAAGTAACTACTGACCAGTAAGCCTTACATCAGTAGTGGAGAAAGTAATGGAAACACTATTAAAAGTAAGAGTTGTGGAATATCTCAAATCCAGCAATTTACAGGATCCAAAACAAAATGGATTTACCGAGGGGAGATCATGCCAAACAATTTTTCTCTAGCATCCATAAGGGATATTGGGGGAGACTTGGTATGATGGGGTATAGACGGGGTCCAAAGGAGCCAGTGCACTTTACATTTTCTTCACTGGGTGTGCTGGCTCCTCCCCTCTATGCCTCCTTCCACAGGCAGTTTAGAAGAAAGTGCCCCCAGGAGAGGATGCACATCTCTGAGCTCCAGAGAGTTTTCTTCAATTTATTTGTCTTGTCTGTTATTTTCGGTTTGCTGTTTGGGCAACAGCATACGTGCACCGTGGGAGTTGGGGGGGGGTCGGCCTCTGGCCTCTTGAGGTGCAGGGCTGCTTCTCCGCTGCAGGACCATCGTCCTGAGGGGTTGTTCAGCAGGGCACTGCGCCTTGGCTGTCACAGCCGCAACATGCTGCACACCCCTAACACTGCCTGAGTTTGTAAGCTTGCGAGCAGGGCCTTCCTACCTCTATGTCTGTCTGTTTTGTTGTATTACTGTTGTTCTAATTGTAAAGCGCAACGGAATATGCTGCGCTATATAAGAAACTGTTAATAAATAAGAACGTCTGTGGTGAGTACAAACCGGGGGTCCCCGCTACGGGGGACCCCCGGTTCATAGTGTGGCTGAACGCGGGCGCGGCATACGGGACACTACTGGGGAGGTCCCGCTAGAGCCCCTCGTGTAGACTGGCTATAAATTGCTTGAACTAGCACTTGTGTGATATTTTTAAGCAAAACGGAGGCATTACCAGTAGAAATATTCACTGTAGCTTCGGCGCCCTTGGGGGGGGGGGGGGGGGGGGGAGCTACCTCAGAGCGGGACGAGAGCCGTTTTGGTACCTTTCTCTGCTTAATACAGCCACAGACAGCACACACAGTGCTTCCTGCCTCACAAGACACGCTGGAAAACTGGTACAGGGTGTAGCAAAGGGGGAGAGCCGCTATTGTACACAATCTGTGTCCTCTGAAGGACTGAATTTCTTAGTGGTTACTGTGATATAGTGAGCTGACAACCTCACTGGGGCTGTGCTGGTGTCCTTCTCTCTCTGTGTCTCCTGTCACCTACAGTAGGGCAGGCGTGCTATTACTGTCTGTGTGTATGTTATTGTGTTTTACTGTGAAACATGGGTAAACAAAAACTGTGCCGTGTCTGCCACATCAGATTCTCTCCATTATCATCTGATTCTGTTTCATGTAACCAATGCAGCCAATCTTCACAACTCGGTGAAGAGGCTGGGGGAGAGTGTTCAGAGGCCACATGGCTAGGGTCTCTTAAAAGTATGAAGTCTGATATGTCATCACAACTCACTGCTAATGTGTTGAAAACTCAGCTACTACAACAGGCTGTTGCAGATTTAGCTTCTAGGGCTGATGTTAGACAGCCCCCTCCTCTCATGCAGGGCCACAAGAGAGTGGTTTACCTGCTCTACTATCTGACACACATGAGGATATACAAGAGGATGGATGGGGAGGACTTGGACCCCGTTAGTGGGGATACCGATTCTGCTCAGGGTATTGAACCCCTAATTCTGGCTATTCGGGGCGTGTTAAAGCTCCCTCTAGAGGACACTGCGTCACAGCAGTCGTTTTTCTTTACACAAAACAAGCCTAATGTCGCTTTCCCTGATTCTGCAGAGTTAGATGACCTATTTAAGCTGGCCTGGAAAAATCCAGATAAAAAATTTCAAGTGTCAAAAAAGTTTTTGCGCACTTTCCCATTTGCTCCTGAAGGTAGGACATTTTGAGAGGAACCCACGGGGGTTGATGTATCAGTCTCTCGTCTGTCCAAAAAGGCGGTGATGCCTGCCCCAGGCTCCTTTACCATAAAGGATCCTGGGGATATGAAAATAGAAGCTACGCTCAAATCTATTTACATGGCAGTGGGTGTCTCGCAAAGACCGGTCATTGCAGGTTGCTGGATGACCCATCCTATTCATTCCTGGGTCACTCAAATTCACGCATCCTGTGTGATTCGCTTAAGGAGATGGGTAATAATAATGCTAGGACTTCTGCCATGGCAGTGTCGGCGCACAGGGCCTTGTGGTTGCGTCAGTTGATAGCGGATGCGGAATCCAAATGCAGTGTGGAAACCCTCCCCTTTTCTAGGGAATGAGTTGGATACATGGATTTCCAAAGTTACGGCTGGGAAATCCACGTTTGTTCTCTCTGCGTCCCTGCCGGCGAGACCCTCCTATACGGGGCCATCTCTTCAGTCCTTTTCGGTCTAATAGATTTTTATTTAAGGCCAGAAGGCACCAGAGGTAAGTCAAGAAAGCCTGCCAGCACCAGCTCTCAGGAACAGACCACCAGTTCTGCTTCCGCTAAAGCCTCACCATGACGGTACCCGCCCACCAAGAGGGGATCTCTAGGTGGGAGCTCCACTGCGCCACTTTGGCCGCATCTGGGAGACTTCCTGCCAGGATACTTGGGTCAGGGATCTCGTTTCTCACGGCTACAAGCTGGAGTTCAACAGTGCTCTTCCCCAACGATTTTTCAAATCAAGCTTACCAGCTTTGGAGGATTTGCGGGTTACGTTGCAACAGGCCATCATAAGGTTTGCCCAGTCCCACGTCATTGTTCCAGTACCAATTCCACAACGAGGCAAGAGTTATTACTCCAACCTGTTTGTGGTGCCGAAACCGGATTGTTCGGTAAGGTCCATTTTGAACCTAAAGTCCTTGAACCCTTACCTGAAGGTGTACAAGTTCAAAATGGAATCCTTGGGAGCAATGATTGCGGGCCTGGAGGACCAGGATTTCATGGTTTCCTTGGATATCAAGGACGCCTGTCTCCATATTCCGATTTGGCCGCCTCATCAGGCGTACCTGAAGTTTGCCCTGCTGGACAATCACTACCAATTCCAGGCACTACCCTTCGGCCTGTCCACAGCTCCGAGGGTGTTCGCGAAGATGATGGCGTAGATGATGTTCCAGCTCCGAGTCCAGGGAATAAATATTGTTCCTTACCTGGAAGATCACCTGATCAAAGCAAGATCCAGGGAGCTTTTGCTGCTCCATATCGAATGCACTATCCAACTTCTGTCACACCATGGGTGCATCCTCAACTTACAGAAGTCCCACCTGGAGCAGTCTCAGTGGCTCCTGTTCCTGGGAATGTTGCTGGATACTGTGGCCTGGAAGGTGTTCCTACCAGAGGATACGGTGAGAACACTTAAGGAGTTGGTCCGCATGGTGCTGCGACCTACTCGAGTGCTCATCCATCGTTGCATAAGATTGCTGGGAAAGATGGTCGCCTCGTACGAGGCGATCCAATATGGGAGGTTCCATGCCAGGACTTTTCAGCTGGATCTCCTGAGCAAATGGTCTGGATCACTTTTTCAGATGCACCGGATGATACGGCTGTCGCCTCAAACCAGGATTTCCCTCCTGTGGGAGCTGCAATCCTCCAATCTCCTGGAGGGCCGGAGATTTGGGATTCAGGATTGGATCCTCCTCACAACGGAGTCTGAGAGGATGGGGAGCTGTCTCCCAAGGGGCGCAGTTCCAGGGCAGGTGGTCAGCCCACGAAGCCCTCCTTCTGATCAACATTCTGAAACTTTGGGCGATCTACAATGCTCTGCTTCAGGCTTCTCCTCTGCTCAAGGATTGCACGATCCAAGTACAGTCGGACAACGCAACAGCAGTGACGTATATCAATCGACAAGGAGGAACAAAAAGCAGAGCCTGCATGCGAGAGGTGTCAAAAATACTCCTCTGGGCAGAAAGAAATGCAAGAGCAATGTCGGCAATCTTCATTCCGGTTGTGAACAACTGGGAAGCAGATTTCCTGGGTCTCCACCAGCAGGTGTTCCAACAGATCATCCACCGGTGGGGCTGCTTACAGATAAACATGATGGCTTCTCGTCTCAACAAGAAGCTTCATTAGTATTGCTCACATACCAAGGACCCTCAGGCGAGGGCAGTAGATGCACTGACGTCACCTTGGCCTTACCGGCTGGTCTACCTGTTTCCTCCGATTCCGTTGCTCCCAAGGGTGCTCAAGCGCATCAGACATCAGGGAGTCCAGGCAATTCTGATTTCCCTGGATTGGCCTCGGAGGGCATGGTATGCGGATCTTCTGGACATGTCCATAGAAGACCCTTGGCCTCTACCTCTCAGAAGAGATCTTCTACAAAGAATGTTCGTCTACCTGGACTTACGGTGATTTCGTTTGACGGCATGGAGGTTGAGCGGAACATCCTAGCTCACAAGGGCTTTTCCAAAAAGGTTATTGCTATCATGGTTCAGGCCAGGAAACCTGTGACGTCAAAACTCTATCATCTTATCTGGAGAAGATATGTCTCTTGGTGCGAAGAACTCCACTTGGGACGTTTTTTTTAACGTTTCCTGCAGGATGGTGTGGATAAGGGCTTACGTCTGGGTTCCATTAAGGTCTAGATTCCGTCTCTCTCCATTTTCTTCCAGAAAAAATTGGCAGTGTTGCCAGAAGTTCAGAACTTCTTACAGGGGGTACTCCACATACAACCTCCTTTTGTGCCGCCTACGGCGCCCTGGGATTTTAATGTACAGTTGGAATTTCTACAGTCCTGCTGGTTTGAACCTCTGATGACGGTAGAGGAGAAGTACCTCACGTGGAAGACGGTGATGTTACTGGCCCTGGCTTCTGCTAGGCGTGTCTCAGAATTAGGGGCCTTATCGTGTAAAAGTCCGTACTTGGTCTTTTATGAGGACAGAGCGGAACTCAGGACTAGGCAGCAGTTCCTACCGAAGGTTGTCTCCGCGTTTCACCTGAATCAACCTATTGTGGTTCCGTCCAGTTCTGATACTTCTACTCTTCCAAAGGCGTTGGATGCTTTGCGTGCCTTGAAAATCTATATCAAGCGAACAGCTCGGATCAGAAAGACTGTTTCCTTGTTCGTGCTCTATGATTTGCAGAAAAAAGGGTTGTCCTGCTTCAAAGCAGTCCATTGCTCGTTGGATTAGGCTTACTATCCAACAGGCCTATGTCGGCAGCCTTACCTGTTCCTAAGTCTCTGAAGGCCCCCTCTACGAGATTGGTGGGCTCTTCCTGGACGGCTGCCCGTGGAGTCTCGGCCTTGCAACTATGCCGAGCTGCTACCTGGTCGGGGAAGAACACATTTTGTGAAGTTCTACAAGTTTGATACCCTGGCCAAAGAGGATACCCAGTTTGGGCAGGTGGTGCTGCAGGTGTCTCCGCACGTTCCCGCCTGTACTGGAAGCTTTGGGACGTCCCCATCGTACTAGATTCCCCAATATCCCTTATGGATGCTAGAGAAAATAGGATTTTAATTACCTACCGGTAAATCCTTTTCTCGTAATCCATAAGGGATATTGGGCGCCCGCCTCAGTGCGTTGACTTTTCTGCTGGTTCTCTTTTATGTCGTTACCTGTTCAGCTGTTGTTGTTGTTGTTGTTGTTTCCAGCCGTTGCTGGTTGTTGTATGTTAGTGGTTTGCTGGTTTATAAATCTCACCACTCTTTGTTGTCTTGTTTCCTTCTGTCATATATGTCCTTTCTCCTTTGGGCACTGTTTTACCTATAACTGCCTGTGGGAGGGGGCATAGTGGAGAGGAGCCAGCACACCCAGTGAAGAAATTTAAAGTGCACCGGCTCCATTGGACCCCGTCTATACCCCATCGTACTAGATTCCCCAATATCCCTTATGGACTACGAGAAAAGGATTTACCGGTAGGTAATTAAAATCCTATTTTCTATCAGTCCCTTATGCGGTGCGAGCATAAATCAACGTTAACTGGTGCATCGGGTGTGTGCGCGCGATCGTTGGCGTATACAATATAAATTATTTCTTAATATAGCGATCTACATATACATCTCTTGCTATACATGTTTATATTTCATAAGATAGTGCCGATCACTGTGCTCTTGGAATCTGAATACCATTCTTGCGCGTATGTAAATGAAGTGTTAGTGTAGACTTTAGTAAAATGTATCATTAATGTGGTTTTTTTCCTTCTGACTGCAGATATGATGATTGACTGGAAGCAGAATTCCGGGGAAGTGATTGTAAAACTGAACCCTGGGCTGGGAGCTTTAAATGTGGACGAGCTGAAGGCTGAGTTTACAGATACAGACTGTGTGATCAATTTCCCAGGTAACAGTCTGGAGTCTGAAAGGCTTTGTGAAACAAGTAATCATTACTGGGGTCAGAGATCCAACTTTTCTTTATATCTGTAATGCTGGCCTCACACCACGATACGGGCAGAAATATTGTGCATTGTCCTAATTGCGCAGCGCGTCTGGTCCCCAGCACTAGGCCAAATACTTTTTATTGTTTTTTAAATACAATAATTCTATTTGCAGCGGTGGTTATGCATAGGGTGGGCTATGTTTCACACTTTAGGTGGCCACTTGCTACGAAAGGAACAGACTGTTCCTTCCAGTAACCCCAGCAATTTTTTTCCATGTGTTCAGGGCTCCCCTGCTTGGAGGGTGCAAAACCAGCCCAGGAGAGAGCACCGTTGCTCCAGTTCCACTTTCATCCCTCTCCATTTTGCCTTTCCTGGTGGGTATATTCCCTAATTCAGCCCATCACAGCCCCGATGAGACTCTTGTTTTCAGAAAGTCCGTAGTGGACGCTTCCTTGAGTGAAAGGAAGATAAAACCAGGGAGAAGTATGAGACTGTGGCCCTATATAAAATGGAAAGTGCTTTTGCCTCTGAGTCTTCATGACTTTCAATACCAGGACCACCACCTGCGCAGCATTATCAGAAAGCGGACACCTTTTGCCACAGATTTAATGAGCTTGTATCTGGGTAATTTATGAACAAATATTTGCTTCTGTGTCTGTCTCTTGGAGCCCTTTCCTCAGGAAGGTCTGGAGGTGGGACCCTATCCAGCTGTGGACACTTCAGCTCCGTGGCTCTCTAGGAACTATCTAAAAAAATAAAAAATAAAATAAAATAAAAAACCCTTTTGTCCACTACATGGAGCGAAATGTAATATTGAGCAAATAAAGAAATTGTGCAGAATTGGCAAATGCTCTGCTTTAATGTCATCCCCAATCAGTGCTAGGCTAACTTCTGCATGGTGCACATTAACATTGTGTGTGTGTTTGTGTAGCTAGGGTCTGAGCTCTGGTGAGTAAAGTGAAATGTTGACACTTGTTCAAGCCCCGAGATTATGGTCCTTATCCTGTGTGTGTGTGACGCAGGTTACGCTTTTTTCTATGTGATCTGTGTTTTGCCTGAATTCATTGAGCACGCGTTTTGTATTTTACAGAAGGCAATCAATGGAATTGTCATTTTCATGAAGAAATCGAAGGCTCTTGCAGTAAAATTCAGTATAAAGAAAAAGGAAACTTCCTGCAACTAATTTTTCAGAAGAAAATCCCAATGAACAAATGGCCAAGTCTCCAGGTAACGCTGATCTTATATCTTGTTAGCTAAATAGCTTTGCCTAAAATAGTTTTACTTAACACTTCTGGAGAAATGGCTGCGTGCTGCAGATCCAATGGCTCTAGGGAGAGGAAGGAGCAGGTTAGTAACCCTTTAGGGGAGATTGATTTGTAGCCAAAGAGCAGAAGGTGCCTGCCAAAAGGGTCAGATGAACCTGCATAGGCTAACCTTCCATCGCACCTCTTAGATGTGCACAGGAAACTCAGCAGTGTTGGCCTACCACGTTCTACTGCGATGTGTGCGCATCCGACTATTGCAACACGCATAACGGCCGCCGTAATTATCAGTGCATCCTTGCACCAGTCCTACCCTGGGTACAAAAGCTAGGTCTAAAAGCACATGTAATTACGCGTACGCATAGCCCACCATTGTACTGATACTCCCTCTCTGAATTAGATTACGTACAAACACACTGTTACCACCTCGTTAGGCCTCTTCAGCCACTACTGGCGTTCCATATGACTCTGCGTTGCTCGTGTTTGTGTGCGCTCCTCTCCAAACTATGCACAGTGCGTTCAGCTCAACATCAGCCCAGAGTACATTACTGGTTCTTTATCTAAAGCTGCCGTAAGTCTCATAGGGGGTCATTCCGAGTTGATCGCTAGCTGAAAATGTTCGCTGCGGTGCGATTAAATGAAAAACCGGCACTTATGCGCATGCGGCGCAGTGCGCACGCGCAACGCACTTTCACAACGAACAATGTCGTTTCACACAGGGTCTAGTGAAGCTTTTCAGTCGCACTGCTGGCCACAGAGTGATTGACAGGAAGTGGCTGTTTCTGGGTGTCAACTGACCGTTTTCAGTGAGTGCTCGAAAAAACGCAGGCGTGCCAGGAAAAACGCAGGCGTGGCTGGGCGAACGCAGGGCGTTTTTGTGACGTCAAAACAGGAACTGAACAGTCTGAAGTGATCGCAAGCGCTGAGTAGGTCTGAAGCTACTCAGAAATGGCACAATTATTTTTTGTAGCCGCTCTGCGATTCTTTCGTTCGTACTTCTGCTAAGCTAAAATACACTCCCAGTGGGCGGCGGCATAGCGTTTGCATGGCTGCTAAAAACTGCTAGCGAGCGATCAACTCGGAATGACCCCCATAATTCGTTACTAGCCAGTCAAAGTGACGGAACAACATAACAGTAATGGATAGAAAAAGAATGATACTGCGCTCTCTGTGCGATAATGGGCATCTGTGAGAAGAATGCAGCTGGGGGCGTGGCTGTACTACGTCAGCCCAATTTAAAAGTGTCAACAAACGGATAATAGCTCCCTGCGCAAAACTCCACAGTAAATACAATAAACTCAATATAATAAATTAAAATGATTTATTTTGATATTTATCTTCATTCAACTGTTATATAATATACTGAATAAAACAGCTCCTATGTCATATGATATGTGCCAGTTAATGTATCATGGATATTCCTATATCTGCGTGTCTACAACCTAGTACCGGCACACCAAACAAAAACATTCATACATGTGAAACAGACAAAGACAAAAACAAATAGTTGCAAGCGTTTATAAGCTTATATGTGGTAGGGCGAAGCGCCTTGTAGCGTCTTACTCTCATCTACCCGTTTGAGTATATAGTATTGACCCAATTACCAAAGTCTGTCTGTATAAAAGTTGTTTTTCATATGTGAAATCACAGTCTTATGCGGTGATGGTTAAATTAAATACCGTGTGAGGAGAGTCCCATAAGGTCCTGGGTGCAGTGTCTCACCTCCTCCGTGCACTTATATATCTGCTGTGGGATTTTCCGTGCAAAAAGGAATGAGTCCTCTCCGTTCGGCATAAGGCAGAGATGATCTGCTTACCTCCCCCGTTCTGTGCTCTCACTATCCGGTTTTCCCTTGATGGCATGCGTCCTTCTCCGGGAAAGGAATAGATATCTGCCGGCAGACTAACTTGCAGTGCGCTTCCGTATTCGACGCCGCTGTCAAGGAATCAGTGTTATCGGCAATCGACGCGTTTCGCCTGAAAGGCTTCATCAGGATGGAATGTAATGTCAGTGCCGGCGCCTGTGTGTGCGTCCGAACGGAGAGACAGTTGACTTGCTCCGTCGGATGCCATCTAGTGGCAGATGGCACACGAAAACACTTGAATTCCATCCATAGAGGTGAGGTGCACAGTGTCTTGTCTCTACGCCAGCTACCAGTAGAAGAGAAGGTTCAGTCTCTGTCCTTCCAGCTCTGAGGGGAGAGGAGGGAGCGGTATAGCACTGCTGAAGTGGGGGGACGAGGTCACCTACCCCACACCTGGTCCCTATTATGGTGCATATCCTGAATTAGAAGGACAAGGGGTTGGTATTATTACAAGTCCATTTTCAGGCGGCGATAGGCTTTATTATATAAAACACTTCTAACAGTAGATCCGTAGTTGCTTTATTACGGATTTATTGCCCGTGGCTCTCATGAATTACACTATGATCTTTATTCAGTGCTTCAGTTCTTTTAAGACATTCTCTATAGTCAAATAACCACTGAATGAAATGTTTTAGTTTAAACTGAAATGTGTTTTTCTTATATTCCTGGGCAGAAGAAGAAGAAAGATCTTGTGAAGGAGCCGGGAAAGCTGGCTGCAGTTAAGGAAAGTATAAAGGTAAAAATCCCTTTGAAATTGTCTGTATCTGATGCACATCAGGCGAAGCCCACTGCGAACGCAGAGACGAGAAAGATTAAACCAGAAGTGAAGAGCGCGAGACGGGAGCAGGACACGGGCGAGCTGAAAGCTGGTGCGAGGAGTCCTCTTACACGGAGATCTGCTGCTACCTCTGCCGTGCAGAGCGGGACACAAGCTAAGAGAGGCTCGCCCCCTAAGACGCTTCCCTCAGCCTCTGCTCGTGACGCCAGTCCCAGAAGCCAGAAAGCTGTCAGCTCCGACGAGTGCCCTAAAAGTGTCAGCTATAAAGGGCCAAACAAATCTGTGGACAGAGTCCAAGCTGGGGACGTCTCAGTGCCGCCCAAACCTGCAAGTCACGGAGTAGAACTGCACAATGGCACAGGAAGCCAGGTAGGGGCGTCTGAGCACCGATCTCTGTTGTGTTTTACGTGATACCCGTCGTCTGCATTGCTCACTCAGTCTGTCTTTACTCTTCAGCTTTGTTTTTTTTCTAGGTGTTAAAGTATTATATTGAATTTGCAAATGTTTTTTGTCAAGGGAACCATATTATTTTCACATTCCAAACTTCCAAATCTGCTCCCCCTCGTTTCTTCCCAGTTACACCCTGACTCCCCTAGACTGTAAGCTCTTCCAATCAGGTCTCTGTGACCTCTTCCCGATCAGCTCCTGTGATCTTTTCTGTCTGAGGATGCCGGGTCACTTAGCTCCCCTGTCAGTCACTTGGATGTCTTTATTTTTCGCTGATTGACACCCCCATCAGCCCTTGTACTTTTATATGAAATCATTTTTGTTTCCCTGTAATTTTTGCCCCCTGTACATTGCTACGGACACTCGAACTACACGAGGTCATCTGTTTCACTAAGTGCCGGTGGCGAGATGACGTATGGTTTCTAAAATTACTCATCTACACGTTGTCCTTTTGGCTCAGATTACCAAATGTAAAGTGGAGCTCCTTCTAAATATAGAGCCTAATCCCTCTCTTACGGCGTTTGTTTTTTTGAAGGGTGGGTGGTGGGGCACTTTCCTAAGACAAGTAGGTTTAACCACCTAATTGGTGAGGTCTTGTGGGATGCAACAGCAGCCAGCTGGACTTTCACTTTCCATGTGACCGGTCATCCACCGTTGTTCCCCTGGCTTTTAAACTGGAAATCCATTCAGCACAAGATTTCCTCCTGCTTCTCATTAGTGTCAGTGATGTAGCGGCCTGTGACCGCCAGTGCCACTAGTGGTTGGGGGGGGGGGGGGGGGGGGGCGGGGCGCGTTCGTGGAGCAAATACCTTGTGGCTAAATGAGCATGCAGTCCACCAATTCATGAAGGACCATTGACAACCTGTACTGTACTCTTGTGAAATAACCTTTGTAGACCATGTTGGGAGAGGGCCATACTTTGCCAGCAGTGTACTTCCAGTGCTTTGTCTGTGCTTGCTGCATCATGGTGGCACTCTGGAGGAGATACAGGGGTTGGGGTCATCTCTGCACAAATTTGTCCATAATAGAAAATGGCTATTGGGTGCTCTCCCTAAGTAAGGGATGGTTGCTGAATGGGTGTGGGGTGTATTATTACTAGTGGACCTACTTTTAGTAACTATAGTTAGGTTGGCTTGGATCACTTTGGCAGGCATGTACAGTCCTAAAACAAAAACACATTTGCCCATTTCAATCCAGGAGTATGGCCACAAGTGCCCCATTGTCCGGTCTAGACCCAATTAATAAATTACAGTTTTCTTGCAGATTGGTACTTCTGAGAGAGGAAAAGGTCACCTTCCAGATCCGCAGACGTTGCTCCAACCAGCCATACCACTAGTACAGCCGGTATGTTCTAGCGCACAGAGCCACAATATGCCAGTTGACGTCGCTTTGGACATCGGAATGCCGGCTACAAAGGTTCCCCTACCTTCTTCAGAGCGGGTAACTGAGGACCAGTGTCAGGAGGAGCTTCCAAAGACCCAACCGGTGCTTGACGATGAGGAAACTGTGTTTGGCTCCCAGTCAATGGTTACGCCACAAGGTGACAGCTGCCAGTTAGAGGACACGGCTGAAAAACGAGTTCCTTCCAGAGATTGCAGTCTAGAAGATACACCAGAAGGTAATGATGATTAATGATGATGGCTTGGGTGATTGATTCATTGCATCTCTGCACTTTATTTATTGTACCTTTTTATGAATATTATTGCCCAGTTTTGCTTTAGGAATAACGTTTTTACCGCTCGCACGTTACCCTAATTGGATTTTGGTGCCAGATGGAAATGGGTGTGCTGGAACGTGCAAAAGCAAAGTGTATCTCAGGCCCACTGCTACTCTGAATTCCCCATGTGTGTTCTTTCACTTATCCAATGTTAAGGCGCTGAAAAGTATATTGATTGTTTTAATGGGGACTTGTTCCCACGGGATGTAGATATGTGACCGGCGGTCCCCCCCCCCCCCCCCCGGCTGGATGCCGGCGTCGGTATGCTGACACCGCCGGTCACGCATACCACACCCGTTCCCACCATTGCTATTTAAAGTATTAATGCCGCATTTAAAATGTTTCAAATGCAATAAATTAAAAGGCAGAATTTAGTTCTCTAATTTATTTTACAATGCTGTAGCCATTAGGTGGCGCTATTCTGTTTGTCGAACAGTGACCTCCAAACAGCAACTCTATAGCTCGGACTAATAACTACATTTCATTTTCTTTTCTTTTTTTCTCTTTCTTTTTTTTTTTTTTTTTTTCATATTGCAACCGATTTGGACAGCCTGTTGCTGTGCATCGGACTGTAAATCCCAGGACATGTTGGGACTTGTAGTTCCACATCAGTTGGAAAGCCACAGTTCGCTTATCTTTGCTACATCACAGTTTACCCCCTCCCTCTTCCCCGTCAGTATGAACTTCCGTCTGTACCTAATCGTGAAACAATCCATGGCCCAGCTCTGGCTGAAGTGAAAAGGTTACTCCGTCCCAGCCCCCAGCAGTACTCCTTCCAGATTATATTACCAGCTGCGTAGCTTTCTTGGAGACGGCCGGAGGGACTGTGTGTTTTTCCCCATCTTGTCTACAAGTTTGTTTCCTTGTGTTCGCGTTGTGCCGCAGCGTAGTGACATTTGGAGGGTTCTGAGCTTTGACCCTTCTGCTGTGTAGTTCTAGTTAGAGGAATCCATATTTGTCCTTAGCGGCCATAGCTGATAACATTCTGGATAGTATGCTTTGTCCCTGGGACAGCTGGCACAAACCCTGCCCTGAAGGTAACGGAAGCCGTCGCTGGGTAGTATGTGCACACTGAGATGTTTAAGCGGACAGACTTTGTCGTGTGTAATTACTGTTTGTGTGTCCAAGACTATATCTGGGCTTTAAAGAGAGGTACATTATCGTGTTTTGGGTCTTAACGTGTGATTTATTTCATAGGTCTCTTGGTGACACTTCTACAGAAGAGCGAAGTAGTTTGATTAGTTTTATGTCTCGTGCTGTAGTTTTCCTGATTTTATTTACCAAACTTTTATTTTTCCACCCGTCGTTACTCATAGCCTGTGTGTGTGTGTGTGTGCGGTATTCTGCAGATTATGGGTGCTTGGTACGATCAATGGATAATTGTGTCTGTAACCTTGGTAGTCTTTCTAAATGAATGAAGCCGGGGATATACTTTGGCGCTGTAGAAATGCGCCTTGCCTGGCATCTTATTGTTGTAAGCGTAGCGTTTGACAAGGGTCCTGCTCTCAGTCTGTGCCCTGTGTATATGCAGCAATCACAGCAGCAGGAAAGAAGTGTGTAGATGTTGTGGGAGACACTGACCCAGGGACGGACTGCAGCCCTGACACATAATTGTGCGCATGCCCAAAAAAAGGGGGCGTGGCTATTGCTCGCGGGGGCGAGTCACTGGGGAGTGGCCTTGCGGAGCACCCCTGTTTCTCTATGCCGGATGGCTGAGCTGCTTGGCCCTATGAGTGCAGGGAGGCTGAACGTCTGTGTGGCCGGATCAGCCCTTCTGGTGTTTGCCAGAAGTCTCTGATGGTCAGTCTGGCCCTGGCATGCCCTATCCCTTATACCCCTTTTCTCTGACGTCCTAGTGGATGCTGGGACTCCGTCAGGACCATGCTGGGACTCCGTCAGGACCATGGGGAATAGTGGCTCCGCAGGAGACAGGGCACAAAAGTAAAAGCTTTAGGATCAGGTGGTGTGCACTGGCTCCTCCCCCTATGACCCTCCTCCAAGCCTCAGTTAGGTTTTTGTGCCCGTCCGAGAAGGGTGCAATCTAGGTGGCTCTCCTAAAGAGCTGCTTAGAAAAGTTTAGCTTAGGTTTTTTATTTTACAGTGAGTCCTGCTGGCAACAGGATCACTGCAACGAGGGACCTAGGGGAGAAGAAGTGAACTCACCTGCGTGCAGGATGGATTGGCTTCTTGGCTACTGGACATTAGCTCCAGAGGGACGATCACAGGTACAGCCTGGATGGGTCACCGGAGCCGCGCCGCCGACCCCCTTGCAGATGCCGAAGTAAGAAGAGGTCCAGAAACCGGCGGCTGAAGGCTTTTCAGTCTTCATGAGGTAGCGCACAGCACTGCAGCTGTGCGCCATTGCTCTCAGCACACTTCACACCAACGGTCACTGAGGGTGCAGGGCGCTGGGGGGGGCGCCCTGGGCAGCAATGTTAATACCTTTTCTGGCTAAAAAGAATACATCACATATAGTCCCTGAGGCTATATGGATGTATTGCACCCCTGCCAGGTCTCAGAAAAACCGGGAGAAGAGCCCGCCGGAATAGGGGGCGGGGCCTATCTCCTCAGCACACAGCGCCATTTTCCCTCACAGAACTGCTGGTGGGAAGGCTCCCAGGCTCTCCCCTGCACTGCACTACAGAAACAGGGTTAAAACAGAGAGGGGGGGCACTTATTTGGCGATATGATTATATATATTAAGATGCTATAAGGGAAAACACTTATACAGGTTGAGTCTCCCTTATCCAAAATGCTTGGGACCAGAGGTATTTTGGATATGGGATTTTTCCGTATTTTGGAATAATTGCATACCATAATGAGATATCATGGCGATGGGACCTAAATCTAAGCACAGAATGCATTTATGTGTCATATACACCTTATACACACAGCCTGAAGGTCATTTTAGCCAATATTTTTAATAACTTTGTGCATTAAACAAAGTGTGTGTACATTCACACAATTCATTTATGTTTCATATACACCTTATACACACAGCCTGAAGGACATTTAATACAATATTTTTAATAACTTTGTGTATTAAACAAAGTTTGTGTACATTGAGCCATCAAAAAACAAAGGTTTCACTATCTCACTCAAAAAAAGTCCGTATTTCGGAATATTCCGTATTTCGGAATATTTGGATATGGGATACTCAACCTGTATAAAGGTTGTCCCTGTATAATTATAGCGTTTTGGTGTGTGCTGGCAAACTCTCCCTCTGTCTCCCCAAAGGGCTAGTGGGGTCCTGTCCTCTATCAGAGCATTCCCTGTGTGTGTGCTGTGTGTCGGTACGTGTGTGTCGACATGTATGAGGACGATGTTGGTGAGGAGGCGGAGCAATTGCCTGTAATGGTGATGTCACTCTCTAGGGAGTCGACACCGGAACGGATGGCTTATTTAAGGAATTACGTGATAATGTCAACACGCTTCAAGGTCGGTTGACGACATGAGACGGCCGGCAAACAAATTAGTACCTGTCCAGGCGTCTCAAACACAGTCAGGGGCTTTAAAACGCCCATTTACCTCAGTCGGTCGACATAGACACGGACACTGACTCCAGTGTCGACGGTGAAGAAACAAACGTATTTTCCTTTAGGGCCACACGTTACATGTTAAGGGCAATGAAGGAGGTGTTACATATTTCTGATACTACAAGTACCACAAAAAAGGGTATTATGTGGGTGTGAAAAAACTACATGTAGTTTTTCCTGAATCAGATAAATTAAATGAAGTGTGTGATGATGCGTGGGTTTCCCCCGATAGAAAATTATTGGCGGTATACCCTTTTCCCGCCAGAAGTTAGGGCGCGTTTGGGAAACACCCCTTAGGGTGGATAAGGCGCTCACACGCTTATCAAAACAAGTGGCGTTACCGTCTCCAGATACGGCCGCCCTCAAGGAGCCAGCTGATAGGAGGCTGGAAAATATCCTAAAAAGTATATACACACATACTGGTGTTATACTGCGACCAGCTATCGCCTCAGCCTGGATGTGCAGCGCTGGGGTGGCTTGGTCGGATTCCCTGACTGAAAATATTGATACCCTTGACAGGGACAGTATTTTATTGACTATAGAGCACAGAGAGATATTTGCACTCTGGCATCAAGAGTAAGTGCGATGTCCATATCTGCCAGAAGATGTTTATGGACACGACAGTGGTCAGGTGATGCAGATTCCAAACGGCACATGGAAGTATTGCCGTATAAAGGGGAGGAGTTATTTGGGGTCGGTCCATCGGACCTGGTGGCCACGGCAACAGCTGGAAAATCCACCTTTTTTACCCTAAGTCACATCTCAGCAAAAAAAGACACCGTCTTTTCAGCCTCAGTCCTTTCGTCCCCATAAGGGCAAGCGGGCAAAAGGCCAGTCATATCTGCCCAGGGATAGAGGAAAGGGAAGAAGACTGCAGCAGGCAGCACATTCCCAGGAACAGAAGCCTTCCACCGCTTCTGCCAAGTCCTCAGCATGACGCTGGGGCCGTACAGGACCCCTGGATCCTACAAGTAGTATCCCAGGGGTAAAGATTGGAAATTCGAGACGTCTCCCCCTCGCAGGTTCCTGAGGTCTGCTTTACCAACGTCTCCCTCCGACAGGGAGGCAGTATTGGAAACAATTCACAAGCTGTATTCCCAGCAGGTGATAATCAAAGTACTCCTCCTACAACAAGGAAAGGGGTACAAGGAAAGGGGTATTATTCCACACTATATTGTGGTACTGAAGCCAGACGGCTCGGTGAGACCTATTCTAAATCTGAAATATTTGAACACTTACATACAAAGGTTCAAATCAAGATGAAGTCACTCAGAGCAGTGATAGCGAACCAGGAAGAAGGGGACTATATGGTGTCCCGGGACATCAGGGATGTTTCCTCCATGTCCCAATTTGCCCTTCTCACTAAGGGTACCTCAGGTTCGTAGTACAGAACTGTCACTATCAGTTTCAGACGATGCCGGTTGGATTGTCCACGGCACCCCGGGTCTTTACCAAGGTAATGGCCGAAATGATGATTCTTCTTCAAAGAAAATGGACGATATCCTGATAAGGGCAAGGTCCAGAGAACAGTTGGAGGTCGGAGTAGCACTATCTCAAGTAGTTCTACGACAGCATGGGTGGATTCTAAATATTCCAAAACCGCAGCTGTTTCCGACGACAATTTGCTGTTCCTAGGGATGATTCTGGACACAGTCCAGAAAAGGGTGTTTCTCCCGGAGAAGAAAGCAAGGGAGTTATCCGAGCTAGTCAGGAACCTCCTAAAACCAGGAAAAGTGTCAGTGCATCATTGCACAAGGGTCCTGGGAACAATGGTGGCTTCTTACGAAGCGATTCCATTCGGCAGATTTCACGCAAGAACTTTTCAGTGGGATCTGCTGGAAAAATGGTCCGGATCGCATCTTCAGATGCATCAGCGGATAACCCTGTCTCCAAGGACAAGGGTGTTTCTTCTGCGGTGGCTGCAGAGTGCTCATCTACTAAAGGGCTGCAGATTCGGCATTCAGGGCTGGGTCCTGGTGACCACGGATGCCAGCCAGAGAGGCTGGGGAGCAGTCACACAGGGAAAAGATTTCCAGGGAGTGTGATCAAGTCTGGAGACTTCTCTCCACATAAAACAATGCTCTAAGCTTAGCAAGACCTCTGCTTCAAGGTCAGCCGGTATTGATCCAGTGGGACAACATCACGGCAGTCGCCCACGTAAACAGACAGGGCGGCACAAGAAGCAAGAGGGAAATGGCAGAAACTGCAAAGATTCTTCGCTGGGCGGAAAATCATGGGATAGCACTGTCAGCAGTGTTCATTCCGGGAGTGGACAACTGGGAAGCAGACTTCCTCAGCAGGCACGACCTCCACCCGGGAGAGTGGGGACTTCATCGGGAAGTCTTCCACATGATTGTGAACCGTTGGGAAAGACCAAAGGTGGACATGATGGCGTCCCGCCTGAACACAAGAGACCCTCAGGCAATAGCTGTGGACGTTCTGGTAACACAGTGGGTGTACCAGTCGGTGTATGTGTTCCCTCCTCTGCTTATCATACCCAAGGTACTGAGAATTATAAGACGTAGAGGAGTAAGAACTATACTCGTGGCTCCGGATTGGCCAAGAAGGACTTGGTACCCGGAACTTCAAGAAATGCTCACAGAGGACTCATGGCCTCTGCCGCTAAGAAGGGACTTGCTTCAGCAAGTACCATGTCTGTTCCAAGACTTACCGCGGCTGCGTTTGACGGCATGGCGGTGGAACGCCGGATCCTAAGGGAAAAAGGCATTCCGGAAGAGGTCATTCCTACCCTGGTCAAAGCCAGGAAGGAGGTGACCGCACAACATTATCACCACATGTGGCGAAAATATGTTGCGTGGTTTGAGGCCAGGAAGGCCCCACGAAGAAATTTCAACTCGGTCGATTCCTGCATTTCCTGCAAACAGGAGTGTCTATGGGCCTCAAATTGGGGTCCATTAAGGTTCAAATTTCGGCCCTGTCAATTTTCTTCCAGAAAGAATTGGCTTCACTTCCTGAAGTCCAGAAGTTTGTCAAGGGAGTACTGCATATACAACCCCCTTTTGTGCCTCCAGTGGCACTGTGGGATCTCAACGTAGTTCTGGGATTCCTCAAATCACATTTTAAACCGCTCAAATCTGTGGATTTGAAATATCTCACATGAAAAGTGACCATGCGGTTGGCCCTGGCCTCGGCCAGGCGAGTGTCAGAATTGGTGGCTTTGTCTCACAAAAGCCCATATCTGATTGTCCATTCGGACAGGGCAGAGCTGCGGACTCGTCCCCAGTTTCTCCCTAAGGTGGTGTCAGCGTTTCACCTGAACCAGTTTATTGTGGTACCTGCGCTATTAGGGACTTGGAGGACTCCAAGTTACTAGATGTTGTCAGGGCCCTGAAAATATAGGTTTCCAGGACGGCTGGAGTCAGGAAAACTGACTTGCTGTTATCCTGTATGCACCCGACAAACTGGGTGCTCTTGCTTCTAAGCAGACGATTGCTAGTTGGATGTGTAGTACAATTCAGCTTGCACATTCTGTGGCAGGCCTGCCACAGCCAAAATATGTAAATGCCCATTTCACAAGGAAGGTGGGCTCATCTTGGGCGGCTGCCCGAGGGTCTCGGCTTTACAACTTTGCCGAGCTGCTACTTGGTCAGGAGCAAACACGTTTGCAAAATTCTACAAATTTGAAACCCTGGCTGAGGAGGACCTGGAGTTCTCTCATTCGGTGCTGCAGAGTCATCCGCACTCTCCCGCCCGTTTGGGAGCTTTGGTATAATCCCCATGGTCCTGACGGAGTCCCAGCATCCACTAGGACGTCAGAGAAAATGGGTTGGCCAGCCCTGACCTAGACCAACTTTCATCTGACCAGTTGGTTGGAATGGAGATCTGGTAATGTATATAAAAAAATGTCAATCTGCAATTTGCTTGATAAATCTCTCCCATAATTTTGTATGTATGTGTTATGATATGCCGACATGTAATAGCAACATGAGAATATCATCACTGTCTACATTGTGGTGCTGACATCCTGAATGTTATGGCACACAGTATTGTAGTTATGATAGATGTAACAAAGGAATCGCTTCAAGGTTCTCCAGCTCAGTATTAAACTTCCAAATACCTGGAAGTGTTGTCAGCATCCGCCTCCTGTATCGCACCTGTGTTGATGCAGCCTCCTGTGATGCGGATGGGCTGGACACTTAAGGGGGTGATTCAATTCCCCCCCCCCTCCCCCAGCGGCTTCCACTTGTAGGCATCCGACAATGCAATTAAATTGTTGCCCCATTCGGACGCAACAGTTGCGGCAGGCCACATTTCTCTGCTCGCTGCCTGCTGAGGTGGCCAGCAGAAATGTGCGACAACTGCGTGGTTTGGGCGCCCTAACCAGGTGTGTAGGTATGTTTTATAGCCGCTATACGTTACCTAAACCCGGTCTAATTGGGCACCACATGCGTAATAATTAACGGACGGCCGGATCAATTGATTTGCTCAGTCCGATGCTCAATAATTATCATGACTGTGAAAAGGATTGAATCGCCCCCTTACTGCCTTTTACGCACTCCTGATGTACTAGATAAAATCTCTAACGTCTTGTCATTGCTGCCTTCAACAAACTTGTACATTGAGAAAAGAGAGGTTCCTGGGGAAAAAACACCTGTTGTTACTTAAAGAATATTTGGGACAATGTATCTACAGACAGCTGCAGTTGGCACCACTCCAGGGGGAGCCTAATATCTGTGCTTGCAAGCTTGCTAAAACAAAAAAGGAAAAAGTCCATGTGACAACTCAGTTGAGGTGTTTTTGCAACGGTTCACCAAGAAGGCCTTTAAGCCTTAGTAGGGAAGTGAACCTTTTGTCTCCTGTATAGATCCATCCAAAGACTTACAACCACTGTGCGCTTTTTGGCAGGGGCGCCAGAATGTGTTGTGGTTGGGGGGGGGGGGGGGGCAGGGCGTAGATAAAAAAATATATTTTGGCGCTCTGCCCCCCCCCCCCGCCCCCACCATGATTACCCCACACTATGCAGGGAGCGTGTACCCCCAGATCACCGCAGAGACTGACTTCAAAACTCTGGCACCACCGCGTGCTGCCCTGTGTCCTGTCTTAGCCGGCTCTCACAGAGGCATTACTGGGAAGAGGTGTCTCCATACTGAGTTTGCGGGGCCATCACGTTGGCTTGTTCGCAGGACAGGAAGATCCGTGCCTCCAGATTTATGCATTACTTACAGAAGTGTGTGTGTAATTTGAAATACTATATATATTTGTGCAAAAACTTTTTCTTTTTCATCCACTAGGGGTCACTGGAGTACTCTTGGGATATGGACGGCTTCCATAGGAACAGCACTGAATATTTAAATTTAGAACACTCCACCCCTCCATATCCCCGAGTACCTCAGTGTTTTTTCTGTGCTCGATAGCAACAGTTCGTTTGTGGCTGGGTCCACAATTACTTTGAATATTTCATTTTTATTTTTATATTTTTCTATTTTATACACATCCCTTTCCCCCTTCCAACAGGCAGGGTCAGGGATAGTGCAAGCTGCTGATAGCAGCAGGGGCGTGTCGGTCCTCTCTAAAAGAGCACCCTCACAACCACACACACACAGCTCTCCTGCAGGCTGGCCGGCGCTTACTGAGAAGCCCCGTCGGAGCCTCATCACAAGAAGTGCAGGTATGTGAGCGGGGCGGTCAGCTTCCGCTGCCGCCCCGAGGTGTGGGGAAGGCGCTGAGTTCCCTCTGCTGACGGAGCCGCCGCTGCTCCGGCCGCCGTGTCTAATAGCCCGGCCGCTGCTCCGGCCGCCGCCTCTCATAGCCCCACCGCTGCTCGGCCGCCGCTTCTCATAGCCCACCGCTGCTCGGCCGCCGCTTCTCATAGCCCCACCGCTGCTCCGGCCGCCGCTTCTCAGAAGCCGTCCGCTGCTCCGCCCGCCGCTTGTCCATCATAGCGCTTCACAGCGCGCTCCCCGTCCCGCTTACAAGTCCTGCTGGCGGCCCCACGAACTCGCTGGCCGGGCCGCACTGCATTCACAACGGAGCAGACGCGCGGGGGGCGAGAGGTACAGCAGCAACATCAGCAGTGAAATATATATATATATATATATATATCTATATATCTGTTTTACTAACAGGGATGGTTACACAGCCGGTTTATAATATCAGTATGAATACAATAGCCTACACTGTGATTATAAGTTAAGCATGGCAGCCATTTTAACCATGCTTCCTGTGTCTTCCTGCTGTGATTCCAGAACGTTCCAGTACTACATCTCTACTCCACCGGAGGCGCAGGGGTGTTAGTGGGAATTTGGGATCACATTTCATAGTACTGGCCACGTGTACTGCACTTGGCCAGATATATATATATATATATATATATACAGAGACACCTTACTACTATTTTACTGAGTCGTGCAAGTGTCTGTTTTTTGTGTATTGTATTGTCTGTCGCCATAATGAGTAAGGCACCAGCAAAAACTAAAAAGCATAATTGCAAAGTCTGTAGCAGTGTGTTACCGGATGGATCTACCACATGTACAGTATGTTTTGTGGATTCGGTTCAGAATACGATTTCTGCTCCAGTTTTACAGCCAATTTCCTCACCGAACCCTCCGTGGGAAATGTTAGTAAATGTACTGGATAGGTTACAATCAGAATTGACCGCCGCTCGACAGGAGCGGGAAACGGCAAGATCTGAGTCTAGGGTGAGACCGCCAGAACTACCGGAGGCGTCTCAGCCTTGCGTAAGGTCCAAATCCATTTTGGGTAAACGGGATAAATTTCATATGTCTTATGATTTTCCGGTTTCTGCTATGTTGCATTCTGACGATTCCATGCCAGATCTCACGGAACAAGATGAGGGTGAGGAGGGCGAAGTGGAGTCAGATGGTGAGGATTTTAACAGTTCCGGCATTGATGATCTCATCAGAGCGGTACGTCAGTCTCTGAAGTTTACTGAAACTGAGGAGCCTCTCACAAATGATCAGGTCGTATTTACTAAACGACAAAAAACTCCAATAAGTTTTCCTGTCTCGGAATTTCTGAATCAGATGTTAGTAGAAACACGACCGAATCCAGATAAACGGTTTTCTATACCTCGCAGATTTAAGTCTAGTTACCCGTTTCCAGACTCTGTAACATGTACATGGGAGAATCCACCAATAGTTGATTCGTCAGTGTCGAAGCTTACCAAGAAATTAACCATACCAGTGCCAGCAGCTACTACGCTTAAAGACCCTTCAGATCGCAAGATAGAAACTATGCTTAAGTCCATGTATGTAGCAGCAGGTGTGATGCTGAGACCTGGATTGGTTGGCATCCAGGTCACTAAGGCGCTCATAATATGGATTACAGAACTCAAATCTGCTTTACATGACGAAAACCTGATACTTCTTGCAAATCAAATGAGTGAGGCTGTAGAGTATCTCTGTACAGCGTCTACTGACGTCTGTCAACTCACTTCTCGTATTTCATCGTCGCTAGTTACGGCACGAAGAGCACTCTGGCTGCGTGCTTATCATGCGGAGGCAGAGGTCAAACGAGGTATAGAGGCGTTGCCTTACGATGGCAAGAAGTTGTTTGGTCCTGAATTGGACGCATGGATTGCTGAGGCTACGGGAGGCAAGTCTGTTTTCTTACCATTGCCTCCACCGGTATCAAGAAGGAGGTACGCTGGACCTTCGTTCAAATCCTTTAGACCTCAGTCCTTTCGAGGACGTGGCAGAGGAACAGCCACGCCTGCTAGACGTGGACGTGGTTTCCAACAAACCAACACAAGTCGCCAGGACGCTAAGGTTACCGACAAACCAGTGGCATGACGGGCTACCAGTCCATCTCGGTTCTCCGATTGTGGGAGCACGCCTTCAGACGTTCCATTTGGCGTGGTTCCACACATCCGCGGATGGGTGGATCCGCAATTTAGTGTTAAAAGGTTACAAAATAGAGTTCGACTGTCTTCCGCCTCTGCGGTTTTTCAAGACAGGATTGCCTCTGTCGGACGACAAGAGGGCGGTTCTGCAAATTGCCATTCAGTCCCTACTGGATTCAGCAGTTTTGATTCCGGTCCCTGTACATCAGCAGGGTCAGGGTTATTATTCCAGTCTGTTTGTGGTACCGAAGTCGGATGGCTCAGTCAGACCAATATTGAACTTAAAGGGTCTCAATCAGTACGTAACTTACTACAGATTCAAGATGGAGTGTCTGCGTTCGGTGATTGCGGGTTTAGAGCCAAAGGAATTTATGATTGCGCTAGATCTCAAGGATGCGTACTTACACATTCCAATTTGGCAGCCTCATTAGAAATTCTTACGGTTTGCAATACGCCAGAACCATTACCAGTTTCAGGCTCTACCGTTTGGCCTGTCGTCAGCGCCTCGGGTATTGACCAAAGTGATGTCTGTGATGATAGCTCATCTCAGATCCCTGGGAGTGACAATAGTTCCGTATTTAGACTATCTGCTCATCAAAGCTCCGTCTCAACAGATGCTTCTCCAACATGCGCTGCTAACGTACGATGTACTGGTTCACCACGGTTGGATTGTCAATTTCAAGAAATCACATCTAATTCCGTCTCAACGCCTTCAATTCCTAGGTATGATTCTCGATACGGTCAATCAAAGAATTTACCTACCACAACAGAAAGTACAAGTTCTACGCCATCTAGTACAGTTAGTGCTCAAGCCACGCACAGTGTCTGTACAATTGTGCATTCGGCTCTTAGGCACAATGGTGGCTGCTTTCGAAGCGCTTCAGTTCGGAAGATTTCACTCGCGTCCATTTCAACTGAATGTGCTCGCCCAGTGGTCGGGCTCGCATCTGCAGATTCACCACAGGGTGAGGTTGTCGCCAAGGGCAAGAGTATCTCTGCTCTGGTGGCTCAAGGAACACAATTTAACCGCAGGAAGACGGTTCGGAGGCTGGAATTGGATAATTCTAACTACGGACGCCAGTCTCAGAGGTTGGGGAGCGGTAATTCAAAATTGTCAGCTCCAGGGTCTCTGGGCGGATCACGAAAGATTGCTGTCTATAAATGTCCTGGAACTCCGTGCAGTTTACAATGCGCTACGACAAGCTCTCAGCCTGTCCAAGTGCAGTCAGACAATGCGACGGCGGTCGCATACATCAACAAACAAGGAGGAACGAGAAGCCGCATGGCAATGCGGGAAGTAGTTTGAATCCTCAATTGGGCGGAATACCACCAGGTGATATTGTCGGCCGTGTTCATTCCGGGAGTGGACAACTGGGAAGCGGATTATCTCAGTCGTCGGGATTTTCATCCAGGCGAATGGGCATTAAATCCAGAAGTGTTTTCACATGTTGGTTCAGCGATGGGGTTATCCTCAGGTGGACCTGATGGCGTCTCGACACAATCACCAAACGTTCCAGTATGTGTCCAGAACAAGAGATCCAAAGGCAGTGGCGGTGGATGCTCTCACTGTCGCGTGGCCGTACAGTCTTGTGTATCGGTTTCCACCGTTTCCGTTGCTCCCTCTGGTGCTAAAACGGATCAAAAGAGAGTCTGTCACAGTCATACTAGTGGCGCCTCATTGGCCTCGGAGAGCTTAGTTCTCGGATCTCCAAGGACTACTCGCAGACGATCCTTGGCCGCTCCCACTACGTCCAGACCTGTTACAACAGGGTCCGTTCCTTTACCCCGATTTAGCGCGGCTGCGTTTGACGGGGTGGCTGTTGAGACTGCCCTCTTAAGAAGAGAGGGCATTCCAGAATCGGTTATACCAACCATGTTACGAGCTAGGAAGCCGGTTACGGCAGCTCATTATTACAGAATATGGCGTGCCTATATAGGTTGGTGTGAAGCTCGGAAGTTTCCGACATCATCTTTCAAGTTATCCCGCCTTTTGTTGTTTCTACAAACAGGGTTGGATGGAGGACTGCGTTTATCTACACTAAAGGTGCAGGTATCTGCTTTGTCAATTAACTTTCAAAGACTATTGGCTCTATTGCCGTCTATACGCACTTTTCTCCAAGGTGTCCTCAGAGTACAGCCTCCATTCATTCCGCCTACAGCGCCATGGGACTTGAATCTGGTTTTAGATTTCTTACAGTCTTCATATTTTGAACCCTTACAGCAAGTGGATATAAAGTTTTTCACTTGGATAACAATTTTTCTTCTAGCCTTAGCTTCGGCAAGGCGTGTTTCGGATTTGGGTGCCTTGTCATGCAAGTCACCGTATTTGGTGTTTCATGATGACAGAGCGGAACTTCGGACGAATCCCGCTTTCTTACCAAAGGTAGTGTCATATTTTCACATCAATCAACCAATAGTAGTTCCTGTGTTGACAGCACATTCTGGAACTCTGGATGTGGTACGCGAATTACGCGTTTATGTATCCCGAACGTCTTCAGTTCGGAAGACGGATACGTTGTTTGTTCTCTATGATGCTGCCAAGATGGGTTGGCCAGCGTCTAAACAAACCTTATCCAGATGGATAAAACTGACCATACGTCAGGCTTACCTTCATGCTAGGTTACAGCCGCCTACATCAGTAACCGCTCATTCCACACGTTCTGTGGGAACTTCATGGGCAGCTGGTCGGGGAGCTTCTACGACGCAGCTTTGCCGTGCGGCTACATGGTCTTCAGTGCACACGTTAGTGCGCTTTTACAAGTTTGATACGTTTGCGGCATCAGCATCTAGCTTTGGCCGCCTAGTGTTACAGGTGCCAAACAGCTCTCCCGCCCACGGGGGAAGCTTTGGTACGTCCCAAGAGTACTCCAGTGACCCCTAGTGGATGAAAAAGAAAATAGGATTTTGGTACTTACCAGGTAAATCCTTTTCTTTGAATCCATAGGGGGCACTGGACGCCCACCCAGAGCAGTTTTACCTAGTTGTGGTGAGTTCTGAGGATCTTATGGTAACACACTCTCACCGACTGGTTCAAATTATCAAGTGCTGGTTAGGGTGTCAACTGTTTAGTTGTCAGTAACGTTATGTGTCAACTTCGTTATTGTCCGTTATGTTATATGTAATTCTCCATTGTCAACCTCTCTATAGTTCCTGTTAGGCTCCGTAAAAAACACTGAGGTACTCGGGGATATGGAGGGGTGGAGTGTTCTAAATTTAAATATTCAGTGCTGTTCCTACGGAAGCCGTCCATATCCCAAGAGTACTCCAGTGCCCCCTATGGATTCAAAGAAAAGGATTTACCTGGTAAGTACCAAAATCCTATTTTTGCTAACCTGCAGATCTTGAGCCTTATGTGAACCTCACCTTTGTGAAGAATGACCACTATGAGAAGGGGAATGACGTGGTAGTTGTACATGTGTACGTGAAGGAAATCTGTAAGCAGACCTCACGGGTGCTGTTTCGGGAGCAGGATTTCACGCTGATCTTTCGGACAAGGTAAGAGCCTTCTGTCTAAAGGCGAGATCTATCAAACCTAGTAACAGGTCAAGTGCAGTAGTCGCCCAAAACAGCCAATGAGCTGCTGATAGTGATTGTTGAGTTACCTGCTTCCATACGGAACGGGTCTGGGAATACCTTCCAGCTGTAAACGTTGTCCTTTATCTCTGCAGCGACCCAAACTTTCTTCGGCTCCACGCTGGTTGCGGCCCTGACACGGTGTTCAGGTGGCAGGTAAAACTCAGGTAAGCAGATGTCCTGTCCAGAGTGCTTTGTTTTGTTTTTTTTTTCCTTTTTTTTTTGCTTGCTTGTTACACTCCTGTAATTGATGAACAGCAATTCTCTCCCTGTGCAATTTTGCAGGAACCTTATTGAGCCAGACTTGTGCAGATACAACTTCACAGGGTCCCGCATTGATATCTCCCTGCAGAAGCGCCAGTGCCAGCGCTGGGGAGGCCTGGAGGCACCGGCCACACAAGGTCTGCACCTGAATTCCACCTTCTGCCTGGAGGGGGGTGGCTCGTTAGCGATATGTACGGATTATGTCTGTGATCAGGAATTCCCCTCAGCATTTTTTTTTTTTTTTTTAAACTGTAAACGTGAAATGGGCTAGTTTCACAAAGAGTGTCCCTCCCTGTAATAAGCCGAACATCAGGAAGGAAGATATACAATTGCACAAAGTGCCGTTATGGAAAAGGAATGGTCTGCCGCTGTACCGGTCCGTATAGCGATGATCTAGATCAGGGGTGGGGAACCTGCGGCCCTCCAGCTGCTGTTGAACTACAGATCCCAGCATGCCCTGCAGCAGTTTTAGCATGGCCAAATAGCAAAACTCGCAGGGCATGCTTGTATGTGTAGTTCAACAACAGCTGGAAGGCCAAAGGCTTCCCCACCCCTGATCTAGATAAACAGGCAGCATGGTGTATTGTACCATCCTGGACACAGATGAAGAATGCTGAATATTATAGGGAAATCTGCTTCACTATCATTTTAACTGATACAGATTAGATTAATGTGTTTTACGTGTTTTGTGAGTCTGGTTTAGGTCAGCATTTGACCGTTAATCCTTATGCTATCAATACCGCATAGGATGTGCTTTGTACATGCGTGCTTTTTAAGTTTTAAGGGCCCTACAGACTTGGCAACAAAAAGCCCCCCCCCCCCCCCCCCCGCGTGTATAAGCGGCGGGGCACCAACAATTAAAGAGTGCGGGGCCGCGCATCGTTCATCGTTGGTGCCTACACACTGCACGATATGAACGAGTTCTCGTTCATTAATGAACGAGAACGTTCATATCGTGCAGTATTATCTGCCAGTGTAGTAGGGCCCTTCGGGGATGCCATGGTTATATTTGTGTCTGTGCTCCTCTCCGGACACTGTAGAAACACTGCGTGATTTGTTTATGTTGGATTGGGACAACGTGGCATTTGCAGGTGCAGATAGCTAGACGCACACCGAGCGATTTTACTCCTGATTCCACTGACTTTGCCATTTTCAGAGCGGAGAAACAATCTCTGGGACATCAGCTTGTAAATTTACACACTAGCCAGTTATCCTATCCAAGGTTCTGAAATGTTATCACTTGGAAATATTGTGTGATACGACCAGTAATCTCTTAGGCTTTTATTTTTTTTCTGTACACCTTTATTCAAGATCTATAAATTGGGGTTTAGGAGAAGATGTATGTATGCCAGATGTTTTATCTGCGTCTCCAGGGACAGGATCGTAAAAATAAGATTTTACTTACCGGTAAATCTATTTCTCGTAGTCCGTAGTGGATGCTGGGGACTCCGTAAGGACCATGGGGATAGACTGGCTCCGCAGGAGACATGGGCACTTTAAGAAAGAATTTAGATTCTGGTGTGCTCTGGCTCCTCCCTCTATGCCCCTCCTCCAGACCTCAGTTAGAGAAACTGTGCCCGGAAGAGCTGACAGTACAAGGAAAGGATTTTGGTAATCCAGGGCAAGATTCATACCAGCCACACCAATCACACCGTATACCAAGTGATAACAACCAGTTAACAGTATGACAAATAACAGAGCATCAGGTCAAACCCTGATGCAACCATAACTTAACCCTTATTGAAGCAATAACTATATACACGTATTGCAGAAAGTCCGCACTTGGGACGGGCGCCCAGCATCCACTACGGACTACGAGAAATAGATTTACCGGTAAGTAAAATCTTATTTTCTCTAACGTCCTAGTGGATGCTGGGGACTCCGTAAGGACCATGGGGATTATACCAAAGCTCCCAAACGGGCGGGAGAGTGCGGATGACTCTGCAGCACCGATTGAGCAAACACAAGGTCCTCCTCAGCCAGGGTATCAAACTTGTAGAACTTTGCAAAAGTGTTTGAACCTGACCAAGTAGCTGCTCGGCAAAGCTGTAATGCTGAGACCCCTCGGGCAGCCGCCCAAGAAGAGCCCACCTTCCTAGTGGAATGTGCCTTAACTGATTTTGGCAGCGGCAATCCAGCCGCAGAATGAGCCTGCTGAATCATGTTACAGATCCAGCGAGCAATAGTTTGCTTTGAAGTAGGAGCACCAAGCTTGTTGGAAGCATACAGGATAAACAAAGACTCTGTTTTCCTGACCCTACCCGTTCTGGCTACCTAAACCTCCAAAGCCCTGACCACATCAAGCAACTCGGAATCCTCCAAATCAGTAGTAGCCACAGGCACCACAATAGGTTGGTTTATATGAAAGGATGAAACCACTTTCGGCAGAAATTGTGGACGGGTCCGCAATTCTGCTCTATCCGCATGGAAAACCAGATAGGGGCTTTTATGTGACAAAGCCGCCAACTCTGACACACGCCTAGCCGAAGCCAAGGCTAATAGCATGACCACCTTCCACGTGAGATATTTCAACTCCACCGTTTTGAGTAGTTCAAACCAGTGGGATTTCAGGAAACTCAACACCACGTTAAGATCCCAAGGTGCCACTGGAGGCACAAAAGGGGGCTGAATATGCAGCACTCCCTTTACAAACGTCTGAACTTCAGGTAAAGAAGCCAACTCTTTTTGAAAGAAAATGGATAGGGCCGAAACCTGGACCTTAATGGAACCCAATTTTAGGCCCAAATTCACTCCGAACTGTAGGAAGTGAAGGAAACGGCCCAGCTGGAATTCCTCCGTAGGAGCATTCCTGGCCTCACACCAAGCAACATATTTTCGCCATATACGGTGATAATGTTGAGCTGTCACGTCCTTCCTAGCCTTAATCAGCGTAGGAATGACCTCATCCGGAATGCCTTTCTCTGCTAGGATCCGGCGTTCAACCGCCATGCCGTCAAACGCATCCGCGGTAAGTCTTGGAACAGACAGGGCCCCTGTTGCAACAAGTCCTGTCTTAGAGGAAGAGGCCACGGGTCATCTGTGAGCATTTCTTGCAGATCTGGATACCAAGTCCTTCGTGGCCAATCTGGAACAATTAGTATTGTTCTCACTCCTCTTTTTCTTATCCTCAGCACCTTGGGTATGAGAGGAAGAGGAGGAAATACATAGACCGACTGGAACACCCACGGTGTCACCAGGGCGTCTACAGCTATCACCTGAGGGTCTCTTGACCTGGCGCAATACCTCTGTAGCTTTTTGTTGAGGCGGGATGCCATCATGTCCACCTGTTGCAGTTCCCACCGACTTGTAATCTGTGCGAAGACTTCCTGATGAAGTCCCCACTCTCCCGGGTGGAGGTCGTGTCTGCTGAGGAAGTCTGCTTCCCAGTTGTCCACTCCCGGGATGAACACTGCTGACAGTGCGCTTACGTGATTCTCCGCCCAGCGAAGAATTCTGGTGGCTTCCGCCATCACCACTCTGCTCCTTGTGCCGCCTTGGCGGTTTACATGAGCCACTGCGGTGATGTTGTCTCACTGAATCAGAACCGGTTAGTCGCGAAGCAGGGTCTCCGCTTGACGTAGGGCGTTGTATATGGCCCTTAGTTCCAGGATGTTGATGTGAAGGCAAGTCTCTTGACTTGACCACAGACCTTGGAAATTTCTTCCCTGTGTGACTGCACCCCAACCTCGGAGGCTTGTGTCCGTGGTCACCAGGACCTAGTCCTGAATGCCGAATATGCGGCCCTCGAGAAGGTGAGCGCTCTGTAGCCACCACAGGAGTGACACCCTGGCCCTGGGGGATAGGGTGATTAACCGATGCATCTGAAGATGTGATCCGGACCACTTGTCCAGTAAGTCCCATTGAAAAGTCCTCGCATGGAACCTGCCGAAGGGAATGGCCTCGTATGATGCCGCCATCTTTCCCAGGACACGAGTGCAGTGATGCACTGACACCTGTTTTGGTTTTAATAGGTTCCTGACCAGTGTTATGAGTTCCTGAGCTTTCTCCATCGGGAGATAAACCCTTTTCTGGTCTGTGTCTAGAATCATGCCCAGGAAAGGCAGACGAGTCGTAGGAACCAACTGCGACTTTGGAATATTTATAATCCAGCTGTGTTGCCGTAACACTTCCAGAGAAAGTTCTACACTGATCAGCAACTGCTCTCTTGATCTCGCTTTTATGAGGAGATCGTCCAAGTATGGGATAATTGTGACTCCTTGCTTCCGCAGGAGTACCATCATTTCCGCCATTACCTTGGTAAATATTCTCGGTGCCGTGGAGAGACCAAACGGCAACGTCTGAAATTGGTAATGACAATCCTGTACCACAAATCTGAGGTACGCCTGATGAGGTGGATAAATGGGGACATGAAGGTATGCATCCTTTATGTCCAGAGACACCATAAAATCCCCCTCTTCCAGGCTTGCGATGACCGCTCTCAGCGATTCCATCTTGAACCTTTTCAGGTATATGTTCAGGGATTTTAAATTCAATATGGGTCTGACCGAACCGTCCGGTTTCGGGACTACAAACATGGTCGAATAATAACCCCTTCCTTGTTGAAGGAGGGGAACCTTGACCACCACCTGTTGAAGATACAATTTGTGAATTGCAGTTAACACTATTTCCCTCTCGTGGGGGGAAGCTGGCAGGGCCGATTTGAGGTATCGGTGAGGGCATCTCCTCGAATTCCAGCTTGAATCCCTGAGACACAATCTCTATTGCCCAGGGATCCAACTGGGAGTGAACCCACTTGTGGCTGAAATTTCGAAGATGTGCCACCACCGGGCCTAGCTCCGCTTATGGAGCCCCAGCGTCATGCGGTGGATTTTGTAGAGGCCGGGGAGGACTTCTGTTCCTGGAAACTAGCTGTGTTGTGCAGCTTCTTTCCTCTGCCCCTGCCTCTGGCAAGAAAGGACGCACCTCGGACTTTCTTGCTTTTCTGTGATCGAAAGGACTGCATTTGATAATACGGTGCTCTCTTAGGCTGTGAGGAAACATATGACAAAAAATTTGACTTTCCAGCAGTAGCTGTGGAGACCAGGTCCGAGAGACCCTCCCCAAACAATTCCTCACCCTTGTAAGGTAAAACCTCCATAATATGCCTTTTTGAGTCGGCATCACCTGTCCATTGCCGAGTCCACAGGACCCTTCTGGCAGAAATTGACATAACATTTATTCTAGAACCCAGTAGACTAATGTCTCTTTGAGCATGTCTCATATATAGGACAGCGCCTTTAATATGCCCCAAGGTCAACAATATAGTATCCTTGTCTAAGGTATCAATTTCCTCAGACACGGTATCCGTCCATGCTGCTACAGCACTACACACCCAGGCCGACGCGATCGCTGGCCTCAGTAAGGTACCTGAATGTGTATAAATGGACTTCAGGGTAACCTCCTGTTTGCGATCCGCAGCATCTTTGAGGGTAGCCGTATCCTGTGACGGCAGGGCTACCTTCTTGGATAAGCGTGTTAAAGCTTTGTCCACCTTAGGGGAGGAATCCCAGCGTAACCTGTCCGTTGGCGGGAAAGGATACGCCATAAGAATCCTTTTGGGAATCTGCAGTTTTTTATCTGGAGATTCCCAAGCCTTTTCACATACCTCATTTAGCTCGTGTGAGGGGGGAAAGGTTACCTCTGGCTTCTTTTCCCCATACATATGTACCCTCTTGTCAGGGACTGGGATTTCCTCTGTGATGTGCAACACATCCTTAATTGCTATAATCATATAACGGATGGATTTAGACAATTTTGGCTGTAACTTTGCATCATCGTAATCGACAGTGGAGTCAGAATCCATGTCTGTATCTGTGTCAACAATTTGGGATAGTGGGCGCTTCTGAAACCCTGACGGCCTCTGCGACATAGGATCAGGCACAGGTTGGGACCCTGACTGTCCTGAGGCTTCAGCTTTTTCTAACCTTTTATGCAAGGAATTAACATTATCATTTAAAACCTTCCACATATCCATCCAATCAGGTGTCGGCGCCGTCGGCGGAGACACCACATTCATTTGCTCCCGCTCTGCTTCCACATAGCCTTACTCATCAGACATGTCGACACAAGCGTACCGACACACCACACACACAGGGAATGCCCTTTTTGAAGACCGTTCCCCCACAAGGCCCTTAGGAGAGACAGAGAGAGAGTATGCCAGCACACACCCCAGCGCTATAAACCCAGGAATAACACAGTAACTTAATGTTAACCCAGTAGCTGCTGTTTATATATTGTTTTTTGCGCCTAATTATGTGCCCCCCCCCTCTCTTTTTACCCTCTTCTACCGTGTAACTGCAGGGGAGAGACTGGGGAGCTTCCTCTCAGCGGAGCTATGGAGAAAAAAAGGCGCTGGTGAGTGCTGAGGAAGAAGCTCCGCCCCCTCGGCGGCGGGCTTCTGTCCCGCTTAAATATGCAATTTTTGGCGGGGGCTCATACATATATACAGTGCCCAACTTGTATATATGTTTAACTTTTGCCAAAAGAGGTCCCAAATGCTGCCCAGGGCGCTGCACCCTTACAGTGACCGGAGTATGTGAGGTGTGTGGGAGCAATGGCGCACAGCTGCAGTGCTGTGCGTTACCTCGGTGAAGAACGGAGTCTTCTGCCGCCTGTGAAGTCTTCTTTGCTTCTTATACTCACCCGGCTTCTGTCTTCCGGCTCTGCGAGGGGGATGGCGGCGCGGCTCTGGGATCGGACGGCGAGGGTGAGATCCTGCATACGATCCCTCTGGAGCTAATGGTGTCCAGTAGCCTAAGATGCAGGACCTAGCTTCAGAGAGTAGGGCTGCTTCTCTCCCCTCAGTCCCACGATGCAGGGAGTCTGTTGCCAGCAGAGCTCCCTGAAAATAAAAAACCTAACAAAATACTTTCTCTCAGCAAACTCAGGAGAGCTCACTGAAAAGCACCCAGCTTGTCTGGGCACAGTATCAAACTGAGGTCTGGAGGAGGGGTATAGAGGGAGGAGCCAGTGCACACCAGAACCTAAATTCTTTCTTAAAGTGCCCATGTCTCATGCGGAGCCCGTCTATCCCCATGGTCCTTACGGAGTCCCCAGCATCCACTAGGACGTTAGAGAAATATTTTTGAGTAAGTACAGGTGCAAATTTGCTGCTAAACAGAAAACCTTCTTTCCCCCTTTTTAAGGTGCAGTGGGTGGTGCAAAGGTTGCGATGCCTGCAAGTCCTACCCCCCTTGACAAAACACAGTCTGGTAGTAACCAGCACCCGTTGTCCAGCAAAGAAGAACCTAGAGTGGTGGAGAAGGAGAAGCCCCGGGTGGAGGACACAAACATGGATAACGTTTCGCCAAGAGCAGCGACTGAACATGTCTCTGTGAAAACGGAGCAGCTTCTGGCTTCGGTAGGAGACTGTGAGGGTTAAAACACTGTTTCACACTATGGGGCCGGTTGTAATGAAGTCAGAGTTGGCCGGAGCTGCTTGTTCCCAGCCAAACAGGCACTTTTTTTTTTTTTTGGATCTCCATTTTATCTCTCTTCAAGGCTTAGTACATATTCCTCGTTATTTTTAAATGAGTGTGAATCTTTTGGCGTCATTTTTTTCAGGATAGATTAGATCCCAACTGTGAATAGTAATATAGTAGGGGGTCTATTCATGAAGCAGTGAAAAGAGTGGAGAAGTTTCCCATGGCGACCAATCAGCATTGAAGTAACATAATTTGCATACTATACCATTGTACGGAGCAGCTGATTGGTTGCCATGGGCAACTTCTCCACAGTCTCACTTCCTCCACACTTTTCACTGCTTCATGAATAGACCCCTAAATGTTAGAGCCTTAAAAGAAAGTAAACCTGCAAAAATGTTGTTCATATATCAAATGATGGCAGAGATTGTCCTAAGGAGACACGGGTGGAACTAATTTATGTGACATAGCAATAATCTTAGTTTTAATGAATGTTTTGTGGATTTTGTCCACCGACTCAGTTTATTTATATGGTACATCTAAATGATGTATACGGCTGGAGGAGGTGTTTATTAAACTAATTTATATCCTCCTGCGGATGTTCTATCTCCCTGTGATTTCAGCCCAAGCCGACCTGCATGGTACCCCCGATGACGCACAACACAATGAGCAGCGACAATGCGCAGGTGGAAGAGGAGAAGAGAGTGTGTGTGCCGGGTTTTACCGGCCTGGTCAATCTGGGAAACACCTGCTTCATGAATAGCGTCATACAGTCCCTGTCTAATACGCGGGAGCTCAGAGATTACTTCCAAGGTCAGTGGCTACGCGTGTGCCGGAGGCGCTTGGCTTAGTCATGCAGTCTGACTTTTTCTAGTGATTTGATGACCTCCCCAGCCCTGCAGTGCAGAAATACGTTTTCCATAGTTTGATGCTGGTTTGGTCTTCCCTGTTTCTCAACATCTGATTGTAATTCTTATATTCTCTCTCGTTCTCAAGACCATTCATTTGAATCCGAGATCAACTGCAACAACCCACTGGGGACTGGTGGGCGTCTTGCCGTCAGTTTTGCAGTCTTGCTGAGGACGCTTTGGAAAGGAACTCATCACGCCTTCCAGCCGTCTAAACTCAAGGTAAGGATATTGCAGATCTACCTTACATGATATGAAGAGAACTCCTTGTTGTAACCACAGAGAATATACATTTGGGGTTTTATTTATAGAAAATGTGACCGGATTGCTTTGTGTTTGTATAAAGTGTTAGGAAAACCCAGTATACCATTATCGGGATACGGTCGTTAAGTCGACAGTCATTAGGTCGACTACTGAAGGCCGACATGGTCATTGGGTCGACAGGTCAAAAGGTCGATTTTTTTCATAGTTAGCGATCCACGTGGACTACGATTGGAACAGTAACCTTAGGGGTCTTTCCAAGTTGATCGCACCTAGCAACTTTTTGCTGCCCGTGCGATCAACTAGACGCCGCCTATGGGGGGAGTGTATTTCTGCATAGCAGGACTGCGATCGCTTGTGCAGCCTTTCTATGCTAAAAACGTTTCCTGTAAAAGAAGACCAGGGTGAGAGTTACTTACCCTGTGCGATCGTTCCAGCGATGCAGGGCCCGGAATTGACGTCCGACATCCACCCTCCAAACGCCTGGACACGCCTGCGTTGGACTCACCACTCCTCGAAAACGCCCGGTTCCGCCTTCCTCCTGTCAATCTTCTTGCAGTCGCTGCTGCGACCGCTTTCCTCGCTAGCGGCGTCGCTGCCTGGCGACTGCCGTCGCAGGGCAACGATGCGCCTGCGCAATGCGGCCGCCGCGCACATGGCTGCGACGAAGCGCAGCGTGCGATCGGGTCGTAATGACCCCCCCTTGCCCGAAGCATGGCGAGCCATGTGAGGGGACACGGTGCACTAATTGGGGTTCCCTGTCACTTTACGAAGAAAACGACGCCCCAAAAAAAGTAAAAAATAAATAAAAAATAAAAGTCGACCTTTTGACCTGTCGACCTAATGACCATGTCGACCTATTGTCCCTGTTGACCAAATCATGTCGCCCTTCCATGGTCGACCTAATGACTGTAGACCTAAGTTGTGTCTACCCAACGACCCAAACCCCCATTACCTATCCCCATTACTAGGATTATTGATATTCAGGGACTTAAAAAAAACTAGTACTTACCATTAACCTTGTGTAGCGTAATGTGCAATACAGGTCTATAGTCATACTGTAGATCCTGCCTCCTGGGGCTTTAACGCGAAGGAGAAAAATGTCACACACTTCCTCCTGCGGACTGGATCTTGTAATGTCCTCAAGAAGTCAATTCACACCAAGAAAAACAGAGTATGCACATAAACCAGACAAATCATTGGGCAACAGCTCAGCCTCAGAATAAAATATCTAGAGATGTGCGAGTTTCAAACCTCCTTAGGAGAAAAACATTGGGAGGGGTAAACTATCAAAAGCAACAAAAAATAAAAAAGAACGTTTACACCCAACGCTGATGACCCCTGAAGCCACGGAGTAAGAATGTTTGATGGGCTGTTTGGAGAAATTTGAGGAAAAATTACTTCAGAAAGGTTAGTGGACAAGTGGAATAGCCTACCATCAGAGGTGGTAGAGGCTAAGACAGTAGAGCAAGTTAAACTTGCATGGGATAGACATAAGGATATCCTTACAAAGAAATAAGGATCAAATAAGGTTCGAGATAAAAATATGGTAAAAAAAAGGGGCAGATTAGTTTGGCCAAATGGTTCTTATCTGCCGTCAAATTCTATGTTAAAACCGCGTGGATTCCTTGCACAGATTATTCTCAGAAGGCCTGGGGCATGCCTATCACCTGGACCAGGCAGGCGCTTGACCAAGGTAGTTAAAAAACAAAACAAAAAAAAAACACCCCACCCAGTTTAATATAAACATAACACTTAAATTGACACAAATACACACATACTAGACACAATTACAAAATGTATGATAATCAGCCTGAATCACAAAATGTTGTAGTGACCAAGCTGATACAAATAATTTGTAGCTTTTGGAGTCTCTGGAGTGAAAGATAGAAATTGATTACGGAGTATAATTACCAGTGCAGCATGTACTGAGAGGAGACTCTCTATCACCTGGACTGTCTGGAGCACCTTTGTCTAGCTTGACGATCTCTTCAAAGTATACAGTGTAATAATCAGCATTAATTCCAAAAGTTGAACATCCAGTTCCCAAGGATGGGACCAAAAAGGGTGAAAGGAGAAGGGAATACAGAGTTCTCATTCAGGTGTAAGGAAGACTTCCTCTGATTTGCCATTGTGGATAAAAGGGCTGCCAACTTGGAAGGGAACTTTCCACACAAGTCTAAAGATCTGCTAAGAGTGTGAAGGTAATCGTAAGCCTTGTGAGACTTTCTCTATTGAAGGTTAGGCAACCCAGGCCAGGGTGTGCTGAAATAGTCTCCCACAAACTCAGGGCTTTAGGGAATGGAGGCTTTGCCTTTAAATCCAGTTCTAGATGCAGGATGTTCTGGAACTATGTAGAGAATTTCCTTTGACAGTCATTGAAGTAGGAACGCCATACCCCAGTGGTACACCTCACTGGTTAAGCCGCAGTTTTGTCGTGATGCCATCCTGTCCACATTTGGGGTACCCCAGTTGGAAATGATCTGGACAAATTTGTCCGAATTAACTAGGGTTTCTCATTTAAGACTTTTCTCATCTTAAATTTAAGCCAGTTCTCATCTCCTGAACTGTGGATGACAATGATGAATGGGACATGGGCTTACAAGGAGTTGATACTTGACCTGGAACCTACAGCTTATCATAAGAAGCTTGCATCTTTATACACTAGACTTCAGTTTGTGCAAAAATAAGCAAGACTAACTGGGCCATGTACCAGGGAAGATGCCTGCAGACTGCATGGCAGAGGAGTGAGATGGTCCAGCGAATATGGAGAGCTTTTCCATCACCAGTGATTGTTAAACTGAGGAAATGGAACCATAACTAGCCACAAAAAATGAGCCTGAAACCTAAATGCAGCAGGATTAGAGCAGACACTTGGCTCAAAAGTGGAGAGAGATAATTTCAGGAGACCTTGGCCTAACTTGTCATCGATCCATCCAAGGAAAGCCATTCTCTGCAGGACCGTAGAGGGCCTCCGCATGTTGAACAATCTATGAAGATTTATAGGCTGTTCAGGGCTGGTTGCTTCCTGGCTGCCAACTCCTCTGAATGAGCCCTTAGTCACCTAAAGGTAATCACTGAAGGACCACCACCTTTGTTAACCCCTGTGGCGGTGATGCCAGGCCATACAGAAGGGCTTTTTCTGGACTGCCCACCAAATGAACTCCTGTTTGAGATACTGATGGAGATGAACTCTTATACCAACTGGAGGAGTGCGACTCCCATTTTAACATAGATACAGCCATGAACAAAGTGATTCCATCTTTAAGTAGGATGTCTTTGGGACTTTGTTCCAGGAACTGGGTGAGTCTTCCAGACCTTTTACTCCTCTGAGAGTCCATTGGAATTATGTACAGCACACTTCAGTGCCATCCTAATTTGCCCATCCACCTGCCTGTGGCACTAAAAGCAACATGTACAAAGGCTGGGTAAAAAAGCTTCATAGACCAGGTCTTGGAGGTGTGTTGTCGAATTGAGTATTGACATTAATTAAATGCTCTGTGACAAGGAGTATACTTAAAGCCTCTTAGATTCTTCTGGGTCTAGTAGTCCCTCTATATGACCTAACATCCACATGTATGCATCTGCGTGACCCTTTTCTCTTCTGCAGCCTACATAAAGTATGTTTCTCTAGCATCCATAAGGGATATTGGGGAGACTTAGTACGATGGGGTATAGACGGGGTCCAAAGTCGCCGGTGCACTTTAAATTTCTTCACTGGATGTGCTGGCTCCTCCCCTCTATGCCCCCTCCCACAGGCAGTTTAGAAAAAAGTGCCCTCAGGAGAGGATGCACACTCTGCAGCTCCAGAGAGTTTTCTTCAATTTCTTTTAAACTTTTATTATTTTCGGTATGCTGTTTGGGCAACAGCATACCTGCACCGTGGGAATTAGGGGGGGAGCGGTCACCGGCCTCGCGAGGTGTCAGAGCCCTTTCCCCGCAGCAGAACCACCGTCCTGAGGGTTTGTTGTTCAGCGGGGCACTGCGCCTTGGCTGTCAAAGCCGCAACATGCTGCACACCCCTAACCCTGCCTGAAGGTGAAGTCTGTGGTGAGTACAAACAGGGGGGGCCCGCTACGGGCGGGGAGGGGGCGGTGGGGGGGTGTGGGTTCCCTGGTTCAAAGTGCGGCTGACAAGCTGTTGCAGACTCAACTGCTAGGGCAGATGTTACACAGCCCCCCCTCTCTAACTCAGGACCACAAAAGCGTGGTTTACCTGCTCTACTCTCTGATTCAGATGAGGAAATACAGGAGGATGGGGATGACTTGGATCCCGTTGGTGGGGATTCCACTTCTGCTCAGGGTATTGAACCCCTCATTCTGGCTATACGGGACATGTTAAAGCTCCCTTCTTGAGGACGCTGCGTCACAGCAGTTGTTTTTCTTTACACAAAACAAGCCTAATGTCACTTTCTCTGACGTCCTAAGTGGATGCTGGGACTCCGTAAGGACCATGGGGAATAGCGGCTCCGCAGGAGACTGGGCACAACTAAAGAAAGCTTTAGGGACTACCTGGTGTGCACTGGCTCCTCCCACCATGACCCTCCTCCAGACCTCAGAATCTTGTGCCCGGCTGAGCTGGATGCACACTAGGGGCTCTCCTGAGCTCCTAGAAAAGAAAGTATACTTTTAGGTTTTTTATTTTCAGTGAGATCTGCTGGCAACAGACTCACTGCTACGAGGGACTAAGGGGAGAAGAAGCGAACCTACCTGCTTGCAGCTAGCTTGGGCTTCTTAGGCTACTGGACACCATTAGCTCCAGAGGGATCGAACACAGGCCCAGCCTCGGTCGTCCGGTCCCGGAGCCGCGCCGCCGTCCCCCTTACAGAGCCAGAAGCAAGAAGATGGTCCTGGAAATCGGCGGCAAAAGACTTCGGTCTTCAACAAGGTAGCGCACAGCACTGCAGCTGTGCGCCATTGCTCCTCATGCACACCTCACACTCCGGTCACTGATGGGTGCAGGGCGCTGGGGGGGGGGCGCCCTGAGCAGCAATATTAAACACCTTGCTGGCATAAAACTCACATAATATAGTCTTAGAGGCTATATATGTGAAAAATACCCCTGCCAGATATCCATAAAAAAGCGGGAGAAGTCTGCCGAAAAAGGGGCGGAGCTATCTCCCTCAGCACACTGGCGCCATTTTTCCCTCACAGCTCCACTGGAAGGATCGCTCCCAGGCTCTCCCCTGCAGTTTCAAGACTACAAAGGGTAAAAAAGAGAGAGGGGGGGGGGGGGGGGGCACTAAATTTAGGCGCAGTAGTATACATATAAGCAGCTATAAGGGAAAATCACTCAGTTATAGTGTTAATCCCTGTGTTATATAGCGCTCTGGTGTGTGCTGGCATACTCTCTCTCTGTCTCCCCAAAGGGCTTTGTGGGGTCCTGTCCTCAGTCAGAGCATTCCCTGTGTGTGTGCGGTGTGTCGGTACGGCTGTGTCGACATGTTTGATGAGGAGGCTTATGTGGAGGCGGAGCAGATGCCGATAAATGTGATGTCACCCCCTGCGGGGCCGACACCTGAGTGGATGGACTTGTGGAAGGAATTACGTGAAAGTGTCAACTCCTTACATAAAAGGTTTGACGACATAGCAGATGTGGGACAGCCGGCTTCTCAGCTCGTGCCTGCCCAACTGTCTCAAAAGCCATCAGGGGCTCTAAAACGCCCGCTACCTCAGATGGCAGACACAGATGTCGACACGGATACTGAATCCAGTGTCGACGACGATGAGACTAATGTAACTTCCAATAGGGCCACACGTTACATGATTGAGGCAATGAAAAATGTGTTGCACATTTCTGATGTTACCCCAGGTACCACAAAAAAGGGTATTATGTTTGGGGAGAAAAAACTGCCAGTGGTTTTTCCCCCATCTGATTAATTAAATGAGGTGTGTGAAGAAGCGTGGGCTTCCCCCGATAAGAAACTGGTAATTTCTAAAAAGTTACTAATGGCGTACCCTTTCCCGCCAGAGGATAGGTCACGTTGGGAAATATCCCCTAGGGTGGATAAAGCGCTCACACGCCTGTCAAAGAAGGTAGCACTACCGTCTCCGGATACGGCCGCCCTGAAGGAGCCTGCTGATAGGAAGCAGGAGGCTATCCTGAAGTCTGTATATACACACTCAGGTATTATTTTAAGACCGGCTATTGCTTCAGCATGGATGTGCAGTGCTGCAGCTGCGTGGTCAGATTCCCTGTCGGAAAATATTGATACCCTTGACAGGGACACTATATTGCTAACCATAGAGCATATTAAAGACGCAGTCTTATACATGAGAGATGCACAGAGGGATATTTGCCGGCTGGCATCTAAAATAAGTGCTATGTCCATTTCTGCCAGGAGTGGGTTATGGACTCGGCAGTGGACAGGGGATGCAGATTCTAAAAGGCATATGGAAGTTTTGCCTTATAAAGGTGAGGAGTTGTTTGGGGATGGTCTCTCGGACCTCGTTTCCACAGCGACAGCTGGGAAGTCAGCTTTTCTACCCCATGTTCCCTCACAGCCAAAGAAAGCACCGTATTATCAGGTACAGTCCTTTCGGCCCCAAAAAGGCAAGCGGGTTAAAGGCGCGTCCTTTCTGCCCAGAGGCAGAGGTAGAGGGAAAAAGCTGCAGCATACAGCCAGTTCCCAGGAACAAAAGTCCTCCCCCGTTTCCTCGAAGTCCACCGCATGACGCTGGGGCTCCACAGGCGGAGCCAGGTACGGTGGGGGCCCGTCTCAAGAACTTCAGCAATCAGTGGGCTCGCTCACGGGTAGATCCCTGGATTCTTCAAGTGGTATCTCAGGGGTACAAGCTGGAATTCGAGACGTCTCCCCCTCGCCGTTTCCTCAAATCTGCCTTGCCAACAACTCCCTCAGACAGGGAGGCTGTGCTAGAGGCAATTCACAAGCTGTATTCCCAGCAGGTGATACAGGTTGAGTATCCCTTAACCAAAATTCAAAATCCCACATTTTTGGGTCCCCTACTGAGATAATGACATATATATTATATATTATGTGTATATATAGATATATTATATAGATATATAATATGATATATAAATATGTGTGTCATTATCTCAGTAGGGGAACCAAAAATGTGGGATTTTCAATTATGGATAAGGGATACTCAGCCTGTAGTCAAGGTGCCCCTCCTTCAACAAGGACGGGGTTACTATTCCACAATGTTTGTGGTACCGAAACCGGACGGTTCGGTGAGACCCATTTTAAATTTGAAATCCTTGAACACTTATATAAAAAAATTCAAGTTCAAGATGGAATCGCTCAGGGCGGTTATTTCAAGCCTGGACGAGGGGGATTACATGGTATCACTGGACATCAAGGATGCTTACCTGCATGTCCCCATTTACCATCCTCACCAGGAGTACCTCAGATTTGTGGTACAGGATTGTCATTACCAATTCCAGACGTTGCCGTTTGGTCTGTCCACGGCACCGAGGGTATTTGCCAAGGTAATGGCCGAAATGATGATACTCCTTCGAAAAAAGGGAGTTTTAATTATCCCGTACTTGGACGATCTCCTGATAAAGGCGAGGTCCAGGGAGCAGTTGTTGGTCGGGGTAGCACTATCTCGGGAGGTGCTACAACAGCACGGTTGGATTCTAAATATTCCAAAGTCACAGCTGGTCCCTACGACACGTCTACTGTTCCTGGGGATGGTTCTGGACACAGAACAGAAAAAAGTGTTTCTCCCGGAGGAGAAAGCCAAGGAGCTGTCATCTCTAGTCAGAGGCCTCCTGAAACCAAAACAGGTGTCGGTGCATCACTGCACGCGAGTCCTGGGAAAAATAGTAGCTTCCTACGAAGCAATCCCATTCGGCAGGTTCCATGCAAGGACCTTTCAGTGGGACCTGTTGGACAAGTGGTCCGGATCGCATCTTCAGATGCATCGGCTGATAACCCTGTCTCCAAGGACCAGGGTGTCTCTGCTGTGGTGGCTGCAGAGTGCTCATCTTCAAGAGGGCCGCAGATTCGGCATACAGGACTGGGTCCTGGTGACCACGGATGCCAGCCTTCGAGGCTGGGGGGCAGTCACACAGGGAAGAAACTTCCAGGGACTATGGTCAAGTCAGGAGACTTCCCTACACATAAATATTCTGGAACTGAGGGCCATTTACAATGCCCTAAGTCAGGCAAGACCCCTGCTTCAAAACCAGCCGGTACTGATTCAGTCAGACAACATCACGGCAGTCGCCCATGTAAACCGACAGGGCGGCACAAGAAGCAGGATGGCGATGGCAGAAGCCACAAGGATTCTCCGATGGGCGGAAAATCACGTGTTAGCACTGTCAGCAGTGTTCATTCCGGGAGTGGACAACTGGGAAGCAGACTTCCTCAGCAGGCACGACCTCCACCTGGGAGAGTGGGGACTTCATCCAGAAGTCTTCCAGCTGATTGTGAACCGTTGGGAACGGCCACAGGTGGACATGATGGCGTCCCGCCTAAACAAAAAGCTAGAAAGATATTGCGCCAGGTCGAGAGACCCTCAGGCAATAGCTGTGGACGCTCCAGTCGGTTTATGTGTTCCCTCCTCTTCCTCTCATACCCAAGGTACTGAGGATAATAGGAAAAAGAGGAGTAAGAACTATACTCATTGTTCCGGATTGGCCAAGAAGAGCTTGGTACCCGGAACTTCAAGAACTGATCTCAGAGGACCCATGGCCTCTGCCGCTCAGACAGGACCTGCTGCAGCAGGGGCCCTGTCTGTTCCAAGACTTACCGCGGCTGCGTTTGACGGCATGGCGGTTGAACGCCGGATCCTGAAGGAAAAGGGCATTCCGGAGGAAGTCATCCCTACGCTGATTAAAGCTAGGAAAGAAGTGACCGCAAACCATTATCACCGCATATGGCGAAAATATGTTGCGTGGTGTGAGGCCAGGAAGGCCCCAACGGAGGAATTTCAGCTGGGCCGTTTTCTGCACTTCCTACAGTCAGGGTTGACTATGGGCCTAAAATTGGGTTCCATTAAGGTCCAGATTTCGGCTCTGTCGATTTTCTTCCAGAAAGAACTGGCTTCACTGCCTGAAGTTCAGACATTTGTTAAGGGAGTGCTGCATATTCAGCCCCCTTTTGTGCCTCCAGTGGCACCTTGGGATCTCAACGTGGTGTTGGATTTCCTAAAGTCGCATTGGTTTGAGCCACTTAAAACCGTGGATTTGAAATATCTCACGTGGAAAGTGGTCATGCTGTTGGCCTTGGCTTCGGCCAGGCGTGTGTCAGAATTGGCGGCTTTGTCATGTAAAAGCCCTTATCTGATTTTCCATATGGATAGGGCAGAATTGAGGACTCGTCCCCAGTTTCTCCCTAAGGTGGTATCAGCTTTTCATTTGAACCAACCTATTGTAGTGCCTGCGGCTACTAAAGACTTAGAGGATTCCAAGTTGTTGGACGCAGTCAGGGCCCTGAAAATTTGTTTCCAGGACAGCTAGTGTCAGGAAAACTGACTCGCTATTTATCCTGTATGCACCCAACAAGCTGGGTGCTCCTGCTTCAAAGCAGACTATTGCTCGCTGGATCTGTAGTACGATTCAGCTTGCACATTCTGCGGCTGGACTGCCGCATTCTAGATCAGTGAAAGCCCATTCCACGAGGAAGGTGGGCTCTTCTTGGGCGGCTGCCCGAGGGGTCTCGGCTTTACAACTTTGCCGAGCAGCTACTTGGTCGGGGTCAAACACATTTGCAAAATTCTACAAGTTTGATACCCTGGCTGAGGAGGACCTAGAGTTTGCTCATTTGGTGCTGCAGAGTCATCCGCACTCTCCCGCCCGTTTGGGAGCTTTGGTATAATCCCCATGGTCCTTACGGAGTCCCAGCATCCACTTAGGACGTCAGAGAAAATAAGATTTTACTCACCGGTAAATCTATTTCTCGTAGTCCGTAGTGGATGCTGGGCGCCCATCCCAAGTGCGGATTGTCTAAAATACTTGTATATAGTTATTGTTTAACTAAAGGGTTATTGTTGAGCCATCTGTTGAGAGGCTCAGTTATGTTTCATACTGTTAACTGGGTATAGTATCACGAGTTATACGGTGTGATTGGTGTGGCTGGTATGAGTCTTACCCGGGATTCAAAATCCTTCCTTATTGTGTCAGCTCTTCCGGGCACAGTATCCTAACTGAGGTCTGGAGGAGGGTCATGGTGGGAGGAGCCAGTGCACACCAGGTAGTCCTAAAGCTTTCTTTAGTTGTGCCCAGTCTCCTGCGGAGCCGCTATTCCCCATGGTCCTTACGGAGTCCCAGCATCCACTACGGACTACGAGAAATAGATTTACCGGTGAGTAAAATCTTATTTTCCCTGATTCTGCAGAGTTAGATGACCTATTTAAATTAGCCTGAAAAAATCCAGACATAAAATCTTTTTGACACTTGGTATTTTTGCACACTTTCCCATTTGCTCCTGAAGGTAGGAAATTCTGGGAAGAACCCCCAAGAGTTGATGTATCCGTCTTTCGACTGTCAAAGAAGGCGGTACTGACTGCCCCGGGCTCCTCTACCATAGAGGACCCTGGGGACAGAAAAACAGAGACTACACTAAAGCCTAGCTACACAGCAGCAGGTATATCGCAAAGGCCGGTCATAGCGGGTTGCTGGATGACCCATGCCATTCATACGTGGGCTACTCAGATTCAGGGGAGCCTCTCCGGGGATATGCCTCTGGTCACTACAGTGACTCTCCTGAAGCACATTCAGGACACTGCACGTGTCCTGTGTGACTCGCTCAAGGAGATAGGCAATATTAATGCTAGAACTTCTGCCATGGCAGTGTCGGCGCACTGGGCCTTGTGGTTGCGTTGGTGGATAGCGGATGCAGAATCCAAGCACAGTGTGAAATCCCTCCCCTTTTCTCGGGAATGGCTCTTTGGGGTTGAGTTGGATACATGGATTTCCAAAGTCACTGCAGGAAAATCTACGTTTCTTCCAACTGGGGCCCCGCCGGCGAGGCGTTCCTACCCTGGGTCGTCTGTTCAGTCCTTTCGGTCTAACAGATTTCGATCTAGGGCCAGGGGTGCCTTCAATGCAATTAGCGGCACCAGAGGTAAGAGAAAAAGACCTGCAAACACCGGTTCTCAGGAATAGAGCACCAGTTCTGCTTCCACTAAGTCCTCAGCATGACTGTGCCCACCCACCCCGAGGGCATCTCGAGGTGGGAACTCGACTGTCAGTTCAGCCACATCTGGGAGGTTTCCTGACAGGATACCTGGGTCAGGGACCATGTTTCTCAGGGCTACAAGCTGGAGTTCGATGGTGCTCCTCCCCAACGCTTTTTCAAATCAAGCTTACCAGCTCCGACCTGCTCGAGTATCCATCCATCTCTGCATAAGATTGTTGGGGAAGATGGTCGCCTCATATGAGGCGATCCAATATGGGAGGTTCCATGTTCCATGCTAGAACATTTTCAATTGGATCTCCTGAGCAAGTTGTCCGGATCACATCTACTGATGCATCGGATGATACGGCCGTCACATCAGGCCAGGATTTCCCTCCTGTGGTGCCTGCAGTCCTCCAACCTCCCGGAAGGCCGGAATTTTCGAAATTCAGGATTGGATCCTCCTCACAACTGATGCGAGTCTGAGAGGATGGGGAGCTTTCACCCAAGGGGCGCAGTTCCAGGGCAGGTGGTCGGCCCACGAAGCCCTCCTTCTGATCAACATTATGGTACTTCGGGTGATCTACAATGCTCTGCTTCAGGCCTCTCCTTTGCTCAAGAATCACGCAATCCAAGTACAGTCGGGCAACGCCACAGCAGTGGCTTACATCAATCGGCAAGCAGGGACAAAAAGCAGAGCCTGCATGCGAGAGGTGTCAAGAATACTCCTCTGGGCGGAAAGAAATGCAAGAGCAATGTCAGCAATCTTCATTCTGGGAGTGGACAACTGGGAAGCGTATTTCCTGAGATCTCCACCCGGGGGAGTGGGGGCTCAACCATCAGGTGTTTCACCAGATCATTGACCAGAGGGGTTGCCCACAAATAGACATGATGGCTTCTCGACTCAACAAGAAGCTTTACTGGTATTGCTTTACTGGATGCACTGACGTCGCCTTGGCCTTACCGGCTGGACTACCTGTTAACTCTGATTCCTTTGCTCCCAAGGGTGCTCAAGTGAATCAGAAATCAAGGTGTCCAGCCAATTCTGATTGGCTCGGATTGGCCTCAGAGGGCGTGATACACGGAACTTCTGGACATGTCCATCGAAGACCCTTGGCCTTTACCACTAAGAAGAGATCTTCAACAAGGACCGTTCATCTACCCGGACTTACGGCGACTTCGTTTGACAACATAGTGGTTGAGCAGAACATCCTAGCTCACAATGGCCTTTCCAAAAAGGTTATTGCTACCATGGTTCAGGCCAGGAAACCTTTGACATCAAAACACGATCATATCTGGAGAAGATATGTCTCTTGGTGCAAGGAACGCACGTATCCACCTGCAGAGTTCCACTTGAGTCGTTTCTTACATTTCCTGCAGGCTGCTGTGGATAAGGGCTTACGTCTGGGTTCCATTAAGGTCCAGATTTCAGCTCTCTCCATTTTCTTCCAGAAGAAATTGGCAATGTTGCCAGAAGTTCAGACCTTCTTGCAAGGGGTACTCCACATACAACCTCCTTTTGTGCCACCTACGGCGCCCTGGGATTTGAATGTGGTGTTGGAATTTCTACAGTCATCCTGGTTTGAACCTCTGACGACGGGAGAAGACAAGTACCTCACGTGAAAGACTGTGATGTTACTGGCCCTGGCCTCCGCTAGGCGTGTCTCAGAATTGGGTGCCTTATCATGTAAAAGTCCATACTTGGTCTTTTACAAGGACAGAGCGGAGCTCAGGACTAGACAGCCAAGGACAGAGCGGAGCTCAGGACTAGACAGCAGTTCCTGCCGAGGGTTGTCTCAGCGTTTCACCTGAATCAACCTATTGTGGTTCCGTCAAGTTCTGACGCTTCTGCTCCGCCAGAGGCATTGGATGCGGTGCGAGCCTTGAAGATCTTTGTCAAGCGGACGGCTCGGATCAGAAAGACTGATTCCTTGTTCGTGCTCTATGATGCACAGAAAAAGGGTTGTCCTGCTTCAAAGCAGTCCATTGCTCGTTGGCTTAGGCTTACAATCCAACAGGCCTATGTATCGGCAGCCTTACCTGTTCCTAAGTCTCTGAAGGCCCATTCTACAAGATCAATGGGCTCTTCCTGGGCGGCTGCCCGTGGAGTCTCGGCGTTGCAACTATGCCGAGCTGCTACCTGGTCGGGGAAGAACACCTTTGAAGTTCTATAAGTTTGATACCCTGGCCAAAGAGGATACCCAGTTTGGGCAGGTGGTGCTGCAGAAGTCTCTGCAAGTTCCCGCCAGTTCTGGAAGCTTTGGGACGTCCCCATCGTACGAAGTCTCCCTAATATCCCTTATGGATGCTAGAGGAAAAGGATTTTAATTACCTACCGGTAAATCCTTTTCTCGTAGTCCATAAGGGATATTGGTCGCCCACCTTAGTGCGTTGTTCTGCAGGTTCTCTTTTATGTGGTTACCAGCTGTTGCTGGTTGTTGTATGTTAGTGGTGTGCTGGTATATAAATCTCACCACTCATTGTTATTCTGTTCCTTCTCTCATATATGTCCTTTCTGCTTCAGACACTGTTTTACCTATAACTGCCCGTGGGAGGGGGCATAGAGGGGAGGAGCCAGCACACCCAGTGAAGAAATTTAAAGTGCACCGGCTCCTTTGGACCCCATCTATACCCCATCGTACTAAGTCTCCCCGATATCCCTTATGGACTACGAGAAAAGGATTTACCGGTAGGTAATTTAAAATCCTATTTTGGTTGACGTGTCTAGTTGGTAAATGTAATGCTTGCCTTAAATACTGTCATATTGTAGTATTTAATGCATCACCTGACACTTTGTTTCCAGGCTATAGTTGCCAGCAAGGCCAGCCAGTTCACAGGTTATGCCCAGCACGATGCCCAGGAGTTCATGGCTTTTCTGCTGGATGGACTCCATGAAGATCTGAACCGGATTCAGAACAAGCCATACACAGAGACCGTGGACTCGGACGGGAGGCCTGATGAGGTACCATAATACACGATTTGCATAGAGACATTCCAGACTGGTCTATGGAAAAGTCTCAGTCTGCATATGGCTTCTGAATTTTGCGTGTTATGCCAGCCGTTTGGTGTTCCCTACAGAATGTTCCTACACTCTCACCTTCGACCCCAACCACGCCCCAGTAAAGTGACACCACTGTACGTTTTTGAATGCTGGGCGTGTTATCTTAGTTGCATTGCCCTTTGAAGTTACTGAAATCCCCACTCTGTAACCGCTTCTGTATTCTCTCCTCACAGGAGGTGGCAGATGAGGCCTGGCTCCGGCATAAGATGAGGAATGATTCCTTTGTGGTAGACTTGTTCCAAGGCCAGTATAAATCCAAGCTGGTCTGTCCAGTCTGTGCTAAGGTGAGACTAGATGCCATTAGGGAGATGGCAATTCATCTAGTTTGTCAATGGGTTGTGGCATTAAGGAATATATCTCTATGGCTTTGTCTTTTCTCCCATTGTTCTAGCTTACCCATTCTCAAGAAGGTAAAAAAAAAAAAAAAGAGTTCAGTTGCTTCTGGACGGCACCAGTTCTAAATGTTACTGTACACTGACATTCTCAAGAGGGAAGCTGGCCCTGTGTGGCATCTTTTCTTTTAAGACGGGACTAGTTACATCAGGGAATGGCAAGCTGTTTGCCCGGGGGGCTTCACTTATGTTTACATAGTGTAGCAACAGCACACACCTACCCTCTGCCCTCTAAGCTTTAAGGTTCTGAGAAAAAAAATATATACAAAAATATAAAAATAAAATAAAAAAATATAAAAATTTATATATATATATTTATTTATTTATTAACCTTCTTATTTGGGGTCCATGGTCTCCACAGGGTTAACCTTGAGTATGATCTGGTGGAGACCAGGACTGGCACCAAATAAAACTTTGTGAGGATCCCAAGATGCAGTGGGGTCCTCTGCTTTCATACCCCATCCCCATGCTCAGTTGGGGGCCTCCAGAAGCAAACACCATACTCAGTGAGGTCTCATAGCTCCCTCTTCCTGTGACTACTCTTCCTATACAGGGTAAGTATTATACGGACTATTCCACCGCATGCTTACCTTCATATAACATGGGAACTATAACTCAAGGGTCCCGTTGCCACGGTTACATCACTATTCATTATCTTGTCTGGATTTTAGATTTGTGTCATAAGCTTTTTTCTTCTTTTTTTTTTTTTCCTCTTTTCATTTTTGCTTCTTCAGTTTAGTCCATTGCTCTTTTTATTTTAATTTAATTTTTCTAAGGAGGATATCTTATTAGCCCCAGTAATTTGCCGGTGGCTTATCGGGGGTTACCTGAAGCTGCACCGGGTGCCGGCTCCTGACAGCGCCCGGTGCAGCGTTGCTGCTCCGGCTACCCCGGTCACATGGCCGCTCCTCTGTCATGTGACCGCTGCCGGGGGTGGAGGAGAGGGGAGATGAGGTCACGGCGCTGCCCCGGCTTCTCTGCCGGGGGTCACCGCGCCGAGCACAGCTTCTGGATGCTTGCAGTCCCAGCCTGCTGCTGCAGTGGGCATGGGACGTTGCAGGTTGTCCCGCTCATTGGGGATTTTGTTTTGCCTGCTTCAGGCAGGCAAAACCAAATCCCCAGAAACTGGCCCGTTTCCGTGCGAAAACGAGGCTGTTTTTACCAAAAACACCCAGGTTTCATTGAACCTGTGTGTTTTCGGGAGAAAGGACTTTTTTTTTTTTTTTTAATACAGGCGATCAATCTGGATAGCCTGTAAAAAAATAAAAATAAAAAAAAATATCAGTGAAAAATCGCGAAAAACATACATTTTTCGCACCCAATGTTTTCCTGGGCCCAATAGGATATCCCCCTAAATCTCTATTTGTCCTGCACTGCCTTTGAATGTTAACCGTGTTACAAACCTGCAAAGTGACCACAAGTAATAATCATTAACGTATACATAAAAAAAACAAGACCCTGAACCTGACCCTGGAGGTTCTTCACTGGTTACCAACCCCTCCTCTTACACCAATGATTAAAGAGTGCTTCTCAAACTCTGTCCTCAAGACCCACAACAGTCCACGTTGTAAGGATATCCATGACCAGTGTTTAAAATACATAAACAATTAAGGTCCATCCTGTTTAACTCTTTTAATTAGAATGTAGCCCATAGAGTCATTATTGCATATAGGGAGGCCAATCCCGGGATCGGGATCGGCGGGATCCCGGTATTTGGGCTCAAAAATGCCGGGATTTGAATCCTGGTATTGGAGCATCAAATCCCGGGTTTCACGGGATTACATTGCGCATGTGCAGGAGGGTGGGTGTGTAAGTTGTACTACTTACAAATAGGCGGGCGGCAGCCATAGACAAACGCTGAACACGGTGGCACTTCAAATGTGGCGCCGGCCACCAGCCAATCAGAGCTGGCGGGCCGGCAGCCAATCAGGGAAGCGGCCGCAGCAGTCGCTCCTGATTGGCTGCTGCGTCAATCAGGAGCGACTGCTGCGGCCGCTTCCCTGATTGGCTGCCGGTCCGCCAGGTCTGGTTGGCTAGCGCTTCATTTGAAATGCCGCCGCGTTCAGTGTGTCCATGGCTGCCGCCCACCTAATAGTAAGTGGTATTACTTACACCCACCCTCCCTCCGTGCAGTTCTAACAGCCTCCCTCCCCGCCCAGCTACCTACACCCTTCCGCCCAGCTACCTACACCCTTCCGCCCAGCTACCTACACCCTTCCGCCCAGCTACCTACACCCTTCCGCCCAGCTACCTACACCCTTCCGCCCAGCTACCTACACCCTTCCGCCCAGCTACCTACACCCTCCCGCCCCGCCCAGCTACCTACACCCTTCCGCCCAGCTACCTACACCCTTCCGCCCAGCTACCTACACCCTCCCGCCCAGCTACCTACACCCTCCCGCCCAGCTACCTACACCCTCCCGCCCAGCTACCTACACCCTTCCGCCCAGCTACCTACACCCTTCCGCCCAGCTACCTACACCCTTCCGCCCAGCTACCTACACCCTTCCGCCCAGCTACCTACACCCTTCCGCCCAGCTACCTACACCCTTCCGCCCAGCTACCTACACCCTCCCGCCCCGCCCAGCTACCTACACCCTTCCGCCCAGCTACCTACACCCTTCCGCCCAGCTACCTACACCCTTCCGCCCAGCTACCTACACCCTCCCGCCCAGCTACCTACACCCTCCCGCCCAGCTACCTACACCCTCCCGCCCAGCTACCTACACCCTTCCGCCCAGCTACCTACACCCTTCCGCCCAGCTACCTACACCCTTCCGCCCAGCTACCTACACCCTTCCGCCCAGCTACCTACACCCTTCCGCCCAGCTACCTACACCCTTCCGCCCAGCTACCTACACCCTTCCGCCCAGCTACCTACACCCTTCCGCCCAGCTACCTACACCCTTCCGCCCAGCTACCTACACCCTCCCGCCCAGATACCTACACCCTCCCGCCCCGCCCAGCTACCTACACCCTCCCGCCCAGCTACCTACACCCTCCCTCCCGCCCCGCTACCTACACCCTCGCTCCCGCCCCGCTACCTACACCCTCCCTCCCGCCCCGCTACCTAGACCCTCCCTCCCGCCCTGCAGCTACCTAGACCCTCCCTCCCGCCCCGCAGCTACCTAGACCCTCCCTCCCGCCCCGCAGCTACCTAGACCCTCCCTCCCGCCCCGCAGCTACCTAGACCCTCCCTCCCGCCCCGCAGCTACCTAGACCCTCCCGCCCCGCAGCTACCTAGACCCTCCCGCCCCGCAGCTACCTAGACCCTCCCGCCCCGCAGCTACCTAGACCCTCCCGCCCCGCAGCTACCTAGACCCTCTCTCCCTTCCACGCCGCTACCTGCCCTCCAGCGCTGCTCCCTACACCCTTCTTCACTGATCCCTACTGCAATCCCGGGAATCCCGGAATTGAGCGTTTTTCAATCCCGAATCCTGGGATTGAAAAAACGGCCCGGGATTGGCCTCCCTAATTGCATATTTGTCTGATCCATCCAGACACCAGGATACACTGTCTGGGAATTGCTGATCTAGGGGATACAGGGGGCTTTATGGTCAATATTGCAGGATAACATCACTGTGTTACATTATTGCCTTTCTCTGCTGCTATTGAAATATTATTCTTGAAAAGACTGAGCCGGTGTTTGCTTGTGCAGGGCTGATCTTTCCTTGTATCCACATGTAATCCTGATTAATAGTTCCGTTTGTGTTGAATAAACAGGACAGAATGATCATGTAAATCTCTGGCCGGTAATACAAGGTCCCATCGGGGATTTGCTGTCCAAATACTTCAGTACCCACTCTAGTGCAAACTAAACTGAAAATATGTTTTTTGTTAAAGCAGACAAAGACTGGAATTCATTTTTTTTTTTTTTTTTTGCTGTACCTTTATTTTTTACAATATTCATTATTAGGGCTTTATTCAGTATTTTTTTTTGTAAACCAAAAAAGCAACTGGGCAAAACCATACTGCACTGCAGGTGGGGCAGATGTAACATGTGCAGAGAGAGTTAGATGTGGGGGGAGGGTGTTCAAACTGACATCTAAATTGCAGTGGTTTTGCCCAGTTGCTTGCTTTTTTGGTTTATATAACAAACCTGAATAACCCCCTTAGAACGGGTGTACTAAAAGCTAAATGTGGCCAAAACTCCTAAATCTGCTGTTTTGGCCTCGTCCTCATATGTACCAAGCTTTGGAATGCGGTACTTCTTGGAGCTTGGACTCAGTAGGCAATACTATCTATAGATGGCATTGCCTAATAAAAGCCTATGTGCTTCTTTTCACCTGCTTCCCAGAGGAGGGTCCAATCGGATCCCTCCCAGTGTCCCCTCTGCGGCACCCGGAAGTCCTCTCATCGCAAAGGACGACTCTTTAGAAAGAGCTGTACTTTGCGCTTTTAATCTCAATTCTAGGTACGTACCAGCGTTACTAACGCCACTATGCACCCAATAAGTGGTGGGATGTATTGCATCCAGAATGCAATGCATAGTACATCCCGCCCTTAGTCTGCCTGGTTTTACAGTGCACTAGTTGCTGACACTCGGTGAAATTAGGTAGCCATTTTGTTCAGCTTCATATTATGTTCATAGAAAATGCAGCCTATCAATTCACTGTTCTTACAGTATGTTCAGGGTTACTTGAAAGAATGTTGTATAATGGCTGGGGTGGGACATCGGTATGTAGTCATTAAGTCGACATTGTTTAAAATGTAGACCCTGATGTAGTGGCTCCTAGTGACATCACTGTGCCCCTTCATGCCTAGCAATCCTGAGGTACTGGCTCCTAGTGCCATCACTGTGCCCCCTTCATGCCTAGCAATCCTGAGGTACTGGCTCCTAGTGACATCACTATGCCCCTTCATGCCTAGCAATCCTGAGGTACTGGCTCCTAGTGACATCACTGTTACCCTTCATGCCTAGCAATCATGAGGTACTGGCTCCTAGTGACATCACTGTTACCCTTCATGCCTAGCAATCATGAGGTACTGGCTTCTAGTGACATCATTATGCCCCTTCATGCCTAGCAATCCTGAGGTACTGGCTCCTAGTGACATCACGGTTACCCTTCATGCCTAGCAATCATGAGGTACTGGCTTCTAGTGACATCATTATGCCCCTTCATGCCTAGCAATCCTGAGGTACTGGCTCCTAGTGACATCACTATGCCCCTTCATGCTTAGCAATCCTGAGGTACTGGCTCCTAGTGACATCACTGTTACCCTTCATGCCTAGCAATCCTGAGGTACTGGCTCCTAGTAACATCACTATGCCCCTTCATGCCTAGCAATCCTGAGGGACTGGCTCCTAGTGACATCACTGTTACCCTTCATGCCTAGCAATCCTGAGGTACTGGCTCCTAGTGACATCACTATGCCCCTTCATGCTTAGCAATCCTGAGGTACTGGCTTCTAGTGACATCACTGTTACCCTTCATGCCTAGCAATCCTGAGGTACTGGCTCCTAGTGACATCACTATGCCCCTTCATGCCTAGCAATCCTGAGGTACTGGTTCCTAGTGATATCACTGTGCCCCCTTCATGCCTAGCAATCCTGAGGTACTGGCTCCTAGTGATATCACTGTGCCCCCTTCATGCCTAGCAATCCTGAGGTACTGGTTCCTAGTGATATCACTGTGCCCCCTTCATGCCTAGCAATCCTGAGGTACTGGCTCCTAGTGATATCACTGTGCCCCCTTCATGCCTAGCAATCCTGAGGTACTGGTTCCTAGTGATATCACTGTGCCCCCTTCATGCCTAGCAATCCTGAGGTACTGGCTCCTAGTGATATCACTATGCCCCTTCATGACTAGCATTTCTGAGGTACTGGCTCCTAGTGACATCACTGTTACCCTTCATGCCTAGCATTCCTGAGGAATACTCTGCAGCATTCAGACAACCACTGCCATTTCATCCACATTAAAGGGTTCACTACGATATGCCGGCGGTCGGGCTCCCGGCGACCAGCATACTGGCGCCGGGAGCCTGACCGCCGGCTTACCGACAGTGTGGCAAGCGCAAATGAGCCCCTTGCGGGCTCGCTGCGCTCGCCACGCTACGGGCCACGCTATTTTATTCTCCCTCCAGGGTAGTCGTGGACCCCCTCGAGGGAGAATAAGTGTCGGTATCCCGGCGCCGGTATACTGTGCGCCGGGATCCCGTCAGTCGGCATACTGAAGACCACCCACATTAAATACACGTATACAGAGTGTTCTGAGTCTGTCATTTTATTCCAGTGGTATAAATGTAGTGATGGGTAATAAGCGACATGTTAAAGCAACAGTTACTGGTTTGCTCATTGTGGATAAGACAGGTGTGTGAGACGGCTTTTTAGAAACACGTCGGGGCCACCGTACATGCAACGCCCTGTTATTGTTTTTGTTTGCCTCCAGTTGAAGGTTGAACTGTGCCACAGTGTAATTTTATAATGCTGCCCTGTTCTACACATTGATAGCTGTGGTGCTTTTATGTGAGGGGTAATCTGTGTGTCCCATTTACTGTCACGTTCCAGTGCAGTCGTGTCTAAAATTCCCACCTGACCCCCCCAGCCTTCTTGTAATGGCAGCGTAACACACGAATGCGCATAGCTGTTGTCAGCAGTTTCCTATATAGCAGATATAATAGTGCATGTGTCAGCAAATCTTCCAGTCTTGCACCTTCTCCTTACTATAATCTGTGTGCTGCAGGTGTCCATCACGTTTGATCCCTTCCTCTACTTGCCGGTACCCCTACCACAGAAACAGAAGGTTCTCACTGTGTACTACTTTGCAAAAGAGCCGCACAAGAAACCCGTAAAGGTGAGGCTTGTTATATGGCGCGGTCAGTGCAGCTATTATACCAGTGATTTACACTGGAACCGTCATCTTCTCTCCTTTTCTAGTTCCTGGTCAGCATTAGTAAGGAGAACTCAAACGCCGCAGATGTCCTGGAGTCCATCTCTCAGAGTGTCCGGGTGAAGACGGAAAATCTAAAGCTAGCAGAGGTATGTATTGCTATAGGGTGTATATGTATGTGGCTATAATAATATTATAGGACGTACCTATAGACTGACGTTGCCCTGCTAGTAGAGCAACCACCCATCAGATCCTGTGTTTCGGCACACCAATATACTGTATTATAAACTGGCACTTCACAAGCAGTAACAGGTTTGCAATATATTTTCCTCTTGCGTCCTGTCTGGGGGACAGTGCAGACTGGGTTTAGAGGAGGCTGAGGACTAGGCACTCAATAGTTAATCTGAGCTAGTTACTTGGAATATGGTCATTGCTGCTTAAGCTTTACAGTGAATGAAAATGTAATTGCCAGCTGTGTCGGTAACAAAGATTGGGTATCCGTTCACATGGTCGACCATGTTATGGTCGACAGTCATTAGGTCGACCACTATTGGTCGACATTGACATGGACACATGGTCGACACGTGAAAATGGTCGACACATGAAAAGGTCGACATGAGTTTTTTAACTTTTTTTTCTTTTGGGGAACTTTTCCATACTTTACGATCCACATGGACTACGATTGGAACGGTAAAGTGTGCCGAGCGAAGCGGTAGCGGAGCGAAGGCACCATGCCCGAAGCATGGCGAGCGATGCGAGCCATGCGAGGGGACGCGGTGCACTAATTGGGGTTCCCAGTCACTTTACGCGAAAAACGACACCCAAAAAAGTTAAACTCATGTCGACCTTTTCATATGTCAACCTTTCATGTGTCGACCATGTCAATGTCGACCAATAGTGGTCGACCTAATGACTGTCGACCATAACATGGTCGACCATTCACACCGGAACCCAAAGATTGTTAGACAAACCTTGATTAGCTTATTTTCTGACTCAAGGCAAAGTGAGTTGTGTTGCTGCTGGGGTGTGGCAGCGTTATGAATGATCCGGCATCTCATGGCTCCAGATTCAGCCGGCCCCTAAATTAATTGCTTTATTTAGATAAGGTAGTGTCTTTTGCTATTGTAAACCTTTGTTAATTTTAGGTATATCTGGCTAAAGCCTGACCTACTGTACGTGGCAGGTTCATAGTTGTTGGGTACAGGCTACAACCACTTACTTGACCTCATGTGAGGACGTGCTCTGTGATGGACCGATAGCTGCGTCCTCTGTTCTATATGTCTCCTGCTCATTAATGTACCTGAATTACCCTACATGTGTGTTTCCGGTCTTGTAGGTGGTGAAAAATCACTTCCACCGCATGTTTACACCATCGTGCTCTGTGGACTCCGTTTCTGACCAGCTCTTCTGCTTTGAGGTTTTGTCCCCAGAACTGGCCAAGGAGCGCGTTGTTGTTCTACAGGTTGTGCAGGTAATCAATAGATCTACACCTTTACTCCTCCTTGTCATCGATGTACCTTGTGGATAGCAGAATGGTCTTTTGAAGCCATTGAGGCTGCTTGGGTCACTTTTAAAGGCAGCGGAACCCTAGGATGGACTGGACCTCACTAGACCTTCTCCCCAAGCCTCAAGTCTAAATGAGAAATTTCAGAGGTGGTATATTTCAGAAACTGCCCCCTTCATCTACGCTGGTCATGCGATAGGATTTCTCCTGTACCTGAATGTGTTGCTGACGGTAATTGCAGCAGGACATTGGGTCTGTCTACAGCCGCCAATAATTTTGTGAAACCTCGGGCAGCCTTCAGCAGCGTTGGGCACACAAAGGAAATCCTGAATATACCAGTTTCCATGGCACCCTAGCAAATACATTACCATGGAAATGTAATTGAGTAAATCCATTTAGTATCCTAGAAGCCCTGCAGAATTTCCACTTTGTGATTTACTTTTATAATACAGCACGGGAAATTAATACCTTTCCACAAAATATTAAGGTTTTGCAAGTCTCATTTATTCTAGAAGATTAAAATTAAACCTGTCTCTCTGAATCTTAGCAGCCGGGGATGAAAATGCAATTGCTAATTTCCTTCTGCTATATACCCTGCAGATAATTGGGCTTGTTGGATACTTTCCAAACAGTAGACCACACATCTGTGACCGCTGTCTTGTAAAAAAGAATGTCACACCCCTACATCATTTTATAAGAGGTGTGTGGGACAGGAGAACCATGGGACCCAGACAATGGCTCGTTTTGTTATTCTCTTTCATAGAACCTAGAACAAAGCCTTCAGCGATCTTGCATACAACTCTTAATATCTCCATTGGATGTGTTGGTGTTACTGTGTGTGTGTATAGGCACCCGCGTGGGTTTATGTGGCTCTGACTGGCCAGATGTTGAAAAGTGGGAGTCGCGTGAAGTTTTGAATTTATAGGGGGAGATGTATCAAGCCTTGGAGAGAGTTAAAGTGGAAATGTTGACCACCGCATCTAACACGTGGGGCAGATGTATTAAGCCTGGAGAAGTGATAAGTGCAAGGTGATAACGCACCAGCCAATCAGATCCAAACTGTCGATTTACATATTGGAGCTGATTGGCTGGTGCGTTATCACCTTGCACTTATCACTGCTTTATCACTTCTCCAGGCTTAATACATCTGCCCCAGTGTCTTTGAAATGTCAGGAGCTGGTAGGTTGATTTGGGCAACTTCACTTTATATACTGTACTTTATGTATCCATGTATATACTTTATACAGTATATGTATATCTTGATACATCTCCCCTATAGTGTGAATGAGTTTTCTGTAATGTTCCTCTTGCATTTACTGTAGCTGGGATATAAATAAACCATCTAGTGGTTATTATTGCCAGGCTCTTTGCATGAGTTGCATAATTAATATAGTCCCTTTGGAAGTTAATCAGGATCTTTCTCCTTTCCTTCCAGCGTCCCCAGGTGCCGAGCGTCCCGATTACTAAATGTTCCGCGTGTCAGAAGAAGCAGCTGTCGGAAGAGGAGAAGCTGAAGCGATGTACCAGGTGCTATCGTGTCGGATATTGCAACCAGTAAGTCTCCGGTGTCCTGTCATCCTTTGGGAGAATGAGGCTCACCAGTTCATGAGGAGCCAGTGATGTCACTGAGACACGAGGGGTCTGGTCTGCTGCCTTCAGCCAATGACAATTTGATAAAGCCTGCAAACTGTCTGCTTCCACTGTGTCTCCATAACGGAAACACTTAAGGGGGACGGGGGATTCAATTTGGCTTATGGCGGCAAAGTGCCTTCGGAACAGTCGGGCTAAGGCACTTCGTAGTAATTACCATTGCTAATAGTCACAATTATTACAGTATTGTGCACAGCTGAACACTGCAGAAATTCAATAGACACCACCTTAGTGTCACTTTCCTGCCTTATCTGTACAGTGCCTAGCCGCCCTGTGCAATGCGTGGCCGCCCTGTACAAGACATAGCCACCATGTACAATACATAGCCGCCCTGTACAATGCATTGCCTAGCCGCCCTGTACAATGCATTGCCTAGCCGCCCTGTACAATGCATTGCCTAGCCGCCCTGTACAATGCATTGCCTAGCCGCCCCGGTACAGTGCCTAGCCATCCTGTACACGGATCACACGCAATGTCATGTGACCACTAGAGAGCATGTCTTAATGATATATTATGATCCATAATAATTCAGCTCTTGGATTTTTTCTCTCCCCCCCAGGATCTGCCAGAAAACCCACTGGCCAGAACACAAAGTTGCCTGTCGGCCTGAAAACATTGGGTATCCCTTCCTAATCAGCGTCCCGGAGTCGCGCCTGACTTACTCCCGCCTCGCACAGCTACTCGAGGGTTATGCAAGGTCAGTGCCACACCCTATAATATGGTTTGCACCGTTCTCTGTCCGCATAGATTTACAGCTGTAGCTGCTTCTGTGGTTATATTGTATTGGGGCTGAAGGGGAACTTCTATGTAACATGTGAAAGGAATATGATGCATTGTAACGGGTAACGGTTTCTTGCAGTCGTTGATGCATGTCTCGGCAGATTTGCTGCATGGATTATACATTCTATTAACTTGTTGTGACCAAATAGCCACCTATAGGAGACACGTAAAGCTTAATGGTTGCAGCGATTTCTTTACCTTGCCCGTAGCAGTGTTAGAGATGGAAGTGGTGTAGTATATTAAAGACTTTGTTAAGCTTTTGTCTCTTCTTCCAGGTATTCAGTAAACGTTTTCCAGCCTCCGTTCCTCCCTGGGAGGATGTCCGCTGACCAGCCTCCTCAGCCTGTAAGCCCAGAGAAGCCAGAATCCTCAGCCCAGGCCAGCTGCACGTTTGTAGGAGAAGCTGCTGGAGATGACAGAGACTCTCACACGGTTCAGCTGCCTGCGGGATCTTCTGGGTGTCACTCTCTACAGTCAGAAGCCGGAGACTCTAGCCTGCAGGGAAAGACATGTGTGGAAAGGCACTCTCTGGTCAGCACAGACTCTGCTTTCTCCGAGCAATCCACGGATACATTAAGGGAGTTTAGCTCAGGAGGAGAGAAGGAAACAACGTATGAAAAATCGGTCAAGCCTGAAGGTGTGTATTATATGATTGCTGATTCGCGTTCTTATAGAGCTACACAGTCTTTACAGGGTAGATTGTCCCTTTTAGGGGCCTAGGTGTGGGCAAAACGACATACAGTAAACGCAAAACTACTTGGCGTCGCATAGCAGGGTGAACTGTACAGTGTCTTGCATTACCTTGAATGGCATAACAGCATGGTTCGGAGAAATAGAAGTTACTTACTGTTGGCTGCCATATATCTTCTAAGTTCTATCCCACCAAAGTAATCACTAACTTGTCCTATTATAGCACTGTTTGAGTATTTAAAAGACTTCCAGACTCTAGGTTAATCAAATCAAAGGATCCAAATTTTCTACATCACCGTAGTGCTCCCTTGCTTTGCCAGCGATAAATTGGGGAGTCCTAGTATAACCTGTAGCCATTCAGATCATCAGAATGTCCCACAGCAGCACAGATAATTCAGCAAATGTGCCTTCTAATGTAGGCTGCCTGCCCGGTGGGGAGTATTTGTGGGGGTAGAGCTGCATGTGAAAGGGGGACCGTCAGAAAGAAAGCAGGCACAGATGTAAGCTCATCTGAGCATTGCGGCATGTTACTGGTGCCACTGTTTTCATTTAGGGGATAATCTAAAATAAGTGATACGAAATACTCGCCAATGTGCGCAGCAGAACTCCAGTGGGTCCTTACTCTTTATTGAGTCATCCCCAGGGTGTTTGGTAATGAAAGATGCACAGCACAAAGTAGGGATGCGAGTCTTACTTTTATCAACCCTGTGGTGTCAAATGTTTAACAAATGTGTTAATGCAGGTATTGCATAGTTTTTCCTACCAAGGTCTGTCTGTAGACCTGTCTGCCAAGTGCTGTGTGTAGTCCGCAAGTTCCACGGGACTGCAGGCAAAAGATGAAGGTGCGGCAAGATGAGACCTGTTTCTCACTAAACCCTGGGACAGGCTGCCTTTATATAATATTGTGTCTTTCCCTGAAGGTTAGAACGTTTTAGTGTCTGATTCTGCGCTTCTCTCCTGTTTAGCTGCTGTTCCCGGTTACCAACAGTCTGAGTCCTCCAATCCCCACGCAGCCCTGTTCTACATCAATCACATCGACTCCTCTGGGAGAGAGGTGAAGCTGGATGATAAAGGTTGGTTCTGTGATCTGGGGACACATGCGGTGACATACAACAGGAAACTGAGTAATGTTTGCTGCCTTCAGCTGCTGACACAAACTCCGCTAGTTTTATATTGATAGAAACCCCACCCTCCGCTTCCCATGCTGTGGTCTGGTGGAAAGCAGACACTGGGGGGGGTGCCAGCATAGAACATTAGGTGTGTGCTTTGCTAACATAAGATAGCAGTAACCTAAATCTTCAGTATGAATCAGTATATTAGCATCTTGTACCCTGAATCGCTCCAGCCTCACACTCCCCCTCATGCACCCCTCCCTTTTCAGGCTCACGCTCACCCTCCCACCCCCCCTGTGCCTCTCCAGCCTCAGGCTCACCCTTCACCCCCCCTGTGCCTCTCCAGCCTCACGCTCACCCTCCCACCCACCCTGTGCATCTCCAGCCTCACGCTCACCCTCCCACCCCCCTGTGCCTCTCCAGCCTCACGCTCACCCTCCCACCCCCCCTGTGCCTCTCCAGCCTCACGCTCACCCTCCCACCCCCCCTGTGCCTCTCCAGCCTCACGCTCACCCTCCCACCCCCCTGTGCCTCTCCAGCCTCACGCTCACCCTCCCACCCACCCCTGGGCCCCACCCACCCACCCCTGGGCCTCACGCTCACCCTCCCACCCACCCACCCCTGGGCCTCACGCTCACCCTCCCACCCACCCACCCCTGTGCCTCACGCTCACCCTCCCACCCACCCACCCACCCCTGTGCCTCACGCTCACCCTCCCACCCACCCACCCCTGTGCCTCACGCTCACCCTCCCACCCACCCACCCCTGTGCCTCACGCTCACCCTCCCTCCCACCCACCCACCCCTGTGCCTCACGCTCACCCTCCCACCCACCCCTGTGCCTCACGCTCACCCTCCCTCCCACCCACCCACCCCTGTGCCTCACGCTCACCCTCCCACCCACCCACCCCTGTGCCTCACGCTCACCCTCCCTCCCACCCACCCACCCCTGTGCCTCACGCTCACCCTCCCTCCCACCCACCCACCCCTGTGCCTCACGCTCACCCTCCCACCCACCCACCCCTGTGCCTCACGCTCACCCACCCACCCACCCCTGTGCCTCACGCTCACCCTCCCACCCACCCACCCCTGTGCCTCACGCTCACCCTCCCACCCACCCACCCCTGTGCCTCACGCTCACCCTCCCACCCACCCACCCCTGTGCCTCACGCTCACCCTCCCACCCACCCACCCCTGTGCCTCACGCTCACCCTCCCACCCACCCACCCCTGTGCCTCACGCTCACCCTCCCACCCACCCACCCCTGTGCCTCACGCTCACCCTCCCACCCACCCACCCCTGTGCCTCACGCTCACCCTCCCACCCACCCCTGTGCCTCACGCTCACCCTCCCACCCACCCCTGTGCCTCACGCTCACCCTCCCACCCACCCCTGTGCCTCACGCTCACCCTCCCACCCACCCACCCCTGTGCCTCACGCTCACCCTCCCACCCACCCACCTCTGTTCCTCACGCTCACCCTCCCCCTCCCACCCACCCACCCCTGTTCCTCACGCTCACCCTCCCACCCACCCACCCCTGTGCCTCACGCTCACCCACCCACCCACCCACCCCTGTGCCTCACGCTCACCCACCCACCCACCCCTGTGCCTCACGCCCACCCACCCCTGTGCCTCACGCCCACCCACCCCTGTGCCTCACGCCCACCCACCCCTGTGCCTCACGCCCACCCACCCCTGTGCCTCACGCTCACCCACCCCTGTGCCTCACGCTCACCCACCCCTGTGCCTCACGCTCAGCCACCCACCCACCCCTGTGCCTCATGCTCAGCCACCCACCCCTGTGCCTCACGCTCACCCTCCCACCCACCCCTGTGCCTCACGCTCACCCTCCCACCCACCCCTGTGCCTCACGCTCACCCTCCCATCCACCCCTGTGCCTCACGCTCACCCTCCCACCCACCCCTGTGCCTCACGCTCACCCTCCCACCCACCCCTGTGCCTCACGCTCACCCTCCCACCCACCCCTGTGCCTCACGCTCACCCTCCCTCCCACCCCTGTGCCTCACGCTCACCCTCCCTCCCACCCCTGTGCCTCACGCTCTCCCTCCCTCCCACCCCTGTGCCTTACGCTCTCCCTCCCTCCCCTGTGCCTCACGCTCACCCTCCCACCCCTGTGCCTCACGCTCACCCTCCCACCCCTGTGCCTCTCCAGCCTCACGCTCACCCTCCCACCCCTGTGCCTCTCCAGCCTCACGCTCACCCTCCCACCCCTGTGCCTCTCCAGCCTCACGCTCACCCTCCCACCCCTGTGCCTCTCCAGCCTCACGCTCACCCTCCCACCCCTGTGCCTCTCCAGCCTCACGCACACCCTCCCACCCCTGTGCCTCTCCAGCCTCACGCTCACCTTCCCAGCCCCCCTGTGTCTCTCTCTAGCCTCACGCTCCTTTCTCACCCCTGTCTCTCTAGCCTCACGCTCCCCTCTCACCCCTGTCTCTCTAGCCTCACGCTCCCCTCTCACCCCTGTCTCTCTAGCCTCACGCTCCCCTCTCACCCCTGTCTCTCTAGCCTCACGCTCCCCTTGGAAAACCTTGATTTCACTGTTTCTGACCCAAAAGTAGAATTGTAGAGTTTTAGGAATTTTAATATGTAGAATCTTGACAACCCATCAAGAAATCATTGATGATAGGAATTGTCTGTTAGATATATGACCCACATTAGACTGTTCACAAGTCTTGACTAATGCTGTACATCTAATCTGCAATTCCCCTATCCGCCGATCAGTGTTTACTCAAGGGGTCGGCAAAATCCTACATGTTAAAAATTCCTGGACTCACCAGTTCTGCTCATTTTTGGGTTGGAATCGGCAATTCTAGAATTTCCAACATGACCCCGACCCAGCCATTGGCAAAATGGGGAATTCCCCCAATTAATTGCATATGTATGGGCCCACTGTAGACCAAAAATTTAGAAAAGTAGAGTATAGAGATTGCAACTCATCCGTGCGATAATACAACAATAGGCGTGTATACATCTCCCCCTGGTATGATTGGAATTCATGCACACAGCATGTGTATGGAGACCAATCCCAGGCAGTTTTTTCAATCCCGGGACTCTGGATTGAAAAACGGTAAATTCCGGCACTGGCTAGGTAAAAAAACAACAATTCACTCTCTAACACCACGTCGCGCTGCGCAGTGCACACAGCCGGGGGCAGGAGGGGACAGTCAGCGTCTGAGCCGTATGCTGAACCGGCAACAACAAAAAAAAGCATTGGCACGAATCTCGGTATTGGATGCTTGGTCCCGGACAATTTTAGGGTTGATCCTGCCGATCCCGGGATTGGCCACACTAAACCTGTGGGATTAGGGATTAATTTCTTTGTCTAAAGCAGGGATGGGGTACCTTTGGCCCTCCAGCTGTTGTTGAACTACACATACCAGCATTCTCTGCTACAGTTTTGCTACTTGGCCATGCTAAAACTGCTGCAAGGCATGCTGGGATGTGTAGTTCAACAGCTGGAGGGCCAAAGGTTCCCCTTCCCTGGTCTAAAGTAAAAGTTACAGAAAAATTCAAGACTGCCTACCTTGGTTATTTTCATGTGATTATTTGCCACCCCTTAATGTATGGTTACCCAGCTTGTGTATATGTAATGTCTGCTGTATACATGTGCAGAAACTGACGTGTCATATGAGAGCTGCATCATTAAACAGCTGATGATCAATGTGTGTGAGTGAGGGTGGCGTTATACAGTGGGTGGTATGAATAGACCTGTACCACTCTTTGTCTTACATTACGCAGGCGACTCAGTGCTGGACCTGACGGATGATTGCTCGCTTGCTCTGGTCTGGAAGAACAATGAGCGAATGAAAGAGTTTGTGCTGGTCGAGTCGAAAGAGCTGGAGTGCGACGAGGACCTGGGGTCTGCGAGCGAAGCAGCCAGGGTCGGGCTCTTCACCCTGGAGCAATGTCTCAACCTCTTTACCAAGCCTGAGGTCCTGGCCCCGGAAGAAGCTTGGTGAGAGCATTGTAGACCTCTGACAATTCACAGGGGGGTATTCAATTGTAAGGGATAAAACAGACACCCAATTGACTTTTAAAACAATTGAATTCCACCACAAAGTCCTATTTATACATATAGTAGGACAACTGCTCAATCAGCGCTCACAATTCTGTATGCTAATCGGTCTGATCAGAGCAGGCGGAAGTTGTCTTGAGCGCACAGCTATTTTATAGTTCAAATGCCATTTACAGTGCTGTGTCGGCAGTACTGTGCCGGAGAGGTTATAAAGCTGTAAACATTCTGCTTTAGCGGCATATGTCCACTGACTCTGCCAACACCGTGTTGTAACTTGCATTTAAACCTTGTCTGCATAGTGCTGCCGACATAGTCCTGCCTATCTCCTGCTTGTCGACGTAACGATTGTCAACATAACATGTATTTTGATTATCGAATTGTCAGCACAGTTGCATGGAACGGTTTGTGTTATATAATTTACCAATGTGGACCCGCATGTCAAAGCTTCCCTGTGGATGCTTATAAGTATTAAAAAAAAAAAGCCACCCTAAGAATCCATTTTGAACCTTTGCCTCCTGGAAAGATCCTTATTGGATATGAGCTTTTATCTTTGTCAAAATTAAAACATTTATATTAACCCCCCGCCCCCCTTGTGCTTTGTTAACCGTCTAATAAAAGGCTGGGTGTATGTGAATTGGACTAGCCTTCGCGGAGCCAGAGTCTAGACAGATTCCGTTCTATCAGATAAGGATCTTATCACGCCGTAGTAATTGTTCCGCTGTACCCTGGATGTAACAGTAGCCTATTTTGGTGGCCTGTTATATTTGTCTGATGCTTGAGAAATAAATGTATATTCTACTCACTGTTTGTTATTTCATTGACTAAAGTTTGGGCATACCTCCCAACATGACCCACTCCAGGAGGGACACAATGCTCTGCTTCTGGACATTCTGCTTAATTTATGATGGTCTGCACCTGTGTTGAACTGGTTAATGGATAAGAAAGGTGTTTCAGCACAGGTGATGGCAATCATAAATTAAGAGGGAAGTCCAGGAGCATAGCATTCTGTCCCTCCTGGAGAGGGTCATGTTGGGAGGTATGGTTTGGGTATCCTGTTGGTGGAGGCATGGAAGGAGAAGTCTGCCTAAATATAAACTTTCATACCTAGAATACATCTACCTTTTGCTTTTCTTAATTGCGTGTTATAAATGGGGCATTTCTTGCTGCCTGGCAGAGGAGGCCGGGAGACCCTGTTACTTCTAGTGTAATCCCCTCCTATTTTGCACCTTTCACCGATCTAAACTGTGCTATAAGCATTTTCCATCTCTGTTATTACATGACTCTTTATTCCTCTTCCCCAGGTACTGCCCCAAATGTAACCAACACAGAGAGGCGTCAAAACAGCTAATGCTCTGGAGGCTTCCAAACATCCTGATCATCCAGCTGAAGCGCTTCTCCTTCCGGACCTTTATCTGGAGAGATAAAATAAACGACCTGGTGGACTTCCCAGTAAGGTAACGGAGCATCATAACCTGCACAAGTTCTCCTGTCCGGTCACGTCACTCGTGTAACAGCGCCACTGACAGGAGGAGAACAGCACAGTAGAACCTGCCTGACTGTAGGACTGTGCCGCTGTATGCAGGAGTAGGTGCAATTGGAAGGAGACCGTGTGGCTTTACACGTTATGCATCTCTTATTACCAAGCAGTACTCACTGTTAAGCACGGAGATAATTGCCCAAGAATTAAATCTTGATCCCATTTATTGTTCAGAATTTGCAGTTTTTGTACTCTGCACTATACTTGGACAGTTTTGATAGAACATAAATCAATATTGATCTTATAGGATCCTGAAATAAACCCATTGATTCACTTATATCATTCTGTGACCTTCATAAAGCATAGGGTGTGTTTTTCAGTAAACTTTGCCGTGTGCTAAATTTGGAAACATCACGGTTCTGGTCTCCTTTTAGTCCGTGGGTGAGTATTGGTTTCCTTGACCAGACTTAGGGGTCTGTGGGCTAAGCCTGGGAGAACGATAAAGTGGATCGAGATATAGGGGTAAAGGTATCACCCTGGCAGAAATTTCTCTTCCTGCTTCACTTCTTTACTTAGGCTAAGCAGGAAGCACCATCTCTGAGATGTAAGAACATCTTGGCTGCTGGAGTGGGGGAGTGAAAGCTGCCCCCCTCTGGCGATCCCTTTCTGTGCCCACAGAGCATAAGCCTAGCGCTGTCTCTTCTCCTGGCCGGCTCACAACTATCGCAAGATCTCCTGTGGAGCCCTGAGCCGGCATCAGCCGATACAGTGGATGTCAATGGGGCAACAATACCTACAGCTGTCGGGGGCGGTCAGTGCCTCTTATAGTTAGCAGTGCTGATAATGACGGGCAATTGCTCGCAGCACCGCTGTCATACACGGGGGAGAAGCAGTATCAGTGCACATAACGCGTGCTGATACCACTTCTCCCCCATAACTAGGGTAATACATTTACCCCAAAGAACCAGCTCCTAACTGTCATTTTCAAACACAGCCTTTAAAATGACATGAGCTGATTGGCTGCTACTTTATTACCATTCACTTTATGTCTCTCCAAGGCTTAGTACATAGACCCTTAGGTGGGAATTCAAATGTTTGAAACGTCAGTTGGGTGTCTGTTTTTTCTTGTCTATTAGATAGGAAAAAATAGACACCCAACTGACTTTTAAAACAATTGAATACCCCCCTTAGTATTTATTACCATCCTACGTTACAGCAGCCATAACTGCAGATACGGTGCTTCAGAGGTCAGACTGAGCCACCAGAATGTAAAGCATCCGATGTGTTCTGGATCACAATAGAGTCGGCATCTCTGTAGACCGAGCTGGAGGACCAGATCCACTGCTGCATGGTCTCATTTAGACGCAGAACTTCATCTGGTTTCCAGCTGTGGACAAACCAGTGCTCCTTATGCAGTCGTCAGCCGGCATTTGTTCCCCCTGTGCAAATCTCACCACTAGGAAGGAATAGCCGAGTAGGCAAAAACCCAATGCTCTGATTCATAGTATAACACAGTTAATAATATTACACTTTAGCCTGTGTTTGCTGGAGACTTGGTGGAAGCTGGTAAAATGTTTAGTTACTGTAAGGTTCTATACTAATCTGCACTGTATATAACCTTTGTGCAATGACTTTGCAGGGGGCTGGACCTAACCACGTTCTGCATTGGACAGAAGGAGGACCACCAGAGGCCTATCTATGACCTCTACGCAGTCATCAACCACTATGGTGGCATGATAGGAGGTCACTACACGGCGTATGCCAGGCTCCCTAATGATAAAAACAGCCAGCGAAACGACGTGGGTAGGTAGAAAACTTTTCTCATTTTAAATATGGGGATGTTCCGAATGGAAATACAAAGTATTTTTGTTAGACATTCCAATGATATTAAGTTCTATGCTGCGTTCATAGAAACCTATGAGACATAGAATTTGACGGCAGATAAGAACCACTTGGCCCATCTAATCTGCCCCTTTTTTTATCCTTTAGGTAATCTCAACCCTTTTTGAACCTTAATTCTTTGTAAGGATATTCATATGCCTATCCCAAGCATGTTCAAATTGCTCAACAGTCTTAGCCTCTACCACCTCTGATGGGAGGCTCTTCCACTTATCCACTACCCTTTCTGTGAAGTAATGTTTTCATTACATTTCCCCTGAACCTGCCTTCTCCCAGTCTCAGTGTATGTCCTCCAGTTCTAATACTTCTCTTCCTTTGAAGAATGTTTCCCTCCTGAACTTTGTTAAGACCCTTGATATATTTGAAAGTTTCTATCATGTCTCCCCTTTCCCTTCTCTCCTCCAAACTATACATGTTAAGATCTTTTAGCCTTTCCGGGTAAGTTTTGTGATGTAGGCCATGCACCATTTTAGTTGCCCTTCTTTGTACTCTCTCTAATGTATTTATATCCTTCTGGAGATATGGTCTCCAGAACTGGACACAGTATTCCAGATGAGGCCGCACCAATGACCTATACAGTGGCATTATCACTTCTTTTTTTCCTGCTACTGATTCCTCTCACTATGCAACCAAGCACCTGACTTGCCTTCCTCATTGCTTTGTTGCATTGCTTTCCTGCCTTTAAGTCACTTGAAATAGTGACTCCTAAATCCCTTTCCTCCTCAGTAGTTTCCATTATACTACCCTTGATACTATATTTAGGGGTATATTCAATTAAAGTCGGATCCATTCCGACATGTATTTGTCGGAATGGATGCGACAACCCCTATTCAATCCCATCTTAATTCGACTTTTTCAAATCGAATTGAGATGGGACCCAAAGGAGGAGAAGGGGGGAGACCAGCGGGGGGACAGCCGGCGGGCATACAGGGAGATCAGCGCTGCAGCTGGATGTCACTCAGCCGCCCGACCTCACAGCAGGTTCCACCCGTCTCCAGCAGCTGAGTGACTTCCAGCTGCAGCACTATTGTAGCGCTGATCTCCCTGTATGCCCGCCGGCTGTCCCTGCGGCTCCCACCCTCTCCTGCTCTGGGTCCGCATCTCAGTCCGACATCATTTTGATGTCGGACTGAGATTGTCGAAAAGGGGGCTAAAACCTGTCGGTTTTGGTCCCGTTTTCAACACAAGCACGTGGATCAGCAGCTATTCCGCCGATCCGCATGCTTTTCGACAAGTCGAATTCATCGACTTGTCGAAAAATTTCGCCAAATATTGAATAGGTCGAATCAGGATTCGACCTTAAAAAGTCGAAAACTGACGTCTTTTCGACAGACTGCAGTTTTCGACTTCAATTGAATATACCCCTTAGCCTTTGGGTTTATGAGACCCAAGTGCATGATTTTGCATTTTGTAGCATTAAACTGTAGTTGCCATGTTCTTGACCATTTCTCAAGCCTTCCTAGGTCATCAATTTGTTTTACCCCTCCCGGTGTGTCTACCCTGTTGCATATCTTTGTATCATCTGCAAAAAGGCATACTTTCCCTTCAATACAATTTGCAATGTCACCAACAAAGATATTAAAGAGAACTGGTCCAAGTACAGATCCCTGGGGTACTCCACTGGTAACATTTCCCTTCAGAGATTGCACTCCATTTACTACAACTGTCTGTTTCCTATCCTGCAACCAGTTTCTTATCCATTTAACTTTTATAATCCACCCCCATGCTTTCAAGTTTATTTAGCAGTCTGCGATGTGGGACAGTGTTAAATGCCTTACTAAAGTCTAGATATGCTACATCTACAGCTCCCCCTTGATCTATTATTTTCATCACAGAGTCAAAAACATCAATAAGATTTGTTTGGCATGATCTCCCACCAGTAAATCCATGCTGTTTTGTATCCTGTAAGTTGTTTGATTTAAGATATTCCACAACTCTTTCTTTTAATAGTTTCTCTAACGTCCTAGTGGATGCTGGGGACTCCGTAAGGACCATGGGGAATAGACGGGCTCCGCAGGAGACAGGGCACTCTAAGAAAGAATTAGGTCTACTGGTGTGCACTGGCTCCTCCCTCTATGTCCCTCCTCCAGACCTCAGTTAGAATCTGTGCCCGGACAGAGCTGGGTGCACTTTAGTGAGCTCTCCTGAGCTTGCTAATAAGAAAGTATTTTGTTAGGTTTTTTTATTTTCAGAGAGATCTGCTGGCAACAGACTCTCTGCTACGTGGGACTGAGGGGAGAGAAGCAAACCTACTAACTGCGGATAGGTCGTGCTTCTTAGGCTACTGGACACCATTAGCTCCAGAGGGATCAAACACAGGAACTCACCCTTGGTCGTCCGATCCTGGAGCCGCGCCGCCGTCCCCCTCGCAGAGCCAGAAGTAAGAAGCCGGCGAGAGTAGTAAGAAGACGTCAAAATCGGCGGCAGAAGACTCCAGTCTTCATATGAGGTAGCGCACAGCACTGCAGCTGTGCGCCATTGCTCCCACATTAACCCGCACACTCCGGTCACTGTAGGGTGCAGGGCGGGGCGCCCTGGGCAGCAATTAAGTACCTCTGGCATAAATAGAGCATATATACAGTTGGGCACTGTATATATGCATGAGCCCCCGCCATTATTTTGCACAAAATCGCGGGACAGAAGCCCGCCGCTGAGGGGTGGGGCTTCTTCCTCAGCACTCACCAGCGCCAGTTTCTCTCCACAGCTCCGCTGAGAGGAAGCTCCCCAGGCTCTCCCCTGCAGAATCACGGTAGAAAGAGGATAAAAAGAGAGGGGGGGCACATAAATTTAGCGCAAAATCACAAATACAGCAGCTACTGGGTAAACACTAAGTTACTGTGTAATTCCTGGGTTATATAGCGCTGGGGTGTGTGCTGGCAAACTCTCTCTGTCTCTCCAAAAGGCCTTGTGGGGGGTCTGTCCTCAAATAGAGTATCCCCTGTGTGTGTGTGGTGTGTCAGTACGATTGTGTCGACATGTTTGACGAGGAAGGCTATGTGGAAGCAGAGCAGGTGCAGATGAATGTGGGGTCGCCGCCGGCGGCGCCGACACCTGATTGGATGGATATGTGGAAGGTGTTAAATGATAATGTAAACTCCTTGCATAAAAGGTTGGATAAAGCTGAAGCCTTGGGACAGTCAGGGTCTCAACCCATGCCTGATCCTACAGCGCAGAGGCCGTCAGGGTCTCAGAAGCGCCCACTATCCCAGATTGTTGACACAGATATCGACACGGATTCTGACTCCAGTGTCGATGGCGATGATGCAAAGTTGCAGCCTAAAATGGCTAAAGCCATCCGCTACATGATTATAGCAATGAAGGATGTATTGCACTTTCAGAGGTAAACCCTGTCCCTGACAAGAGGGTTTATATGTTTGGGGAAAAAAGGCAAGAAGTGACTTTTCCCCCTTCACATGAGTTAAATGAGTTATGTGAAAAAGCTTGGGATTCTCCTGATAGGAAAGTGCAGATTTCCAAACGGTTACTTATGGCGTATCCTTTCCCGCCAACGGACAGGTTACGCTGGGAATCCTCCCCTAGGGTAGACAAAGCTTTGACACGCTTATCTAAGAAGGTGGCCCTGCCGTCACAGGATACGGCCTCCCTAAAGGATCCTGCAGATAGGAAGCAGGAAGGTATCCTGAAGTACGTTTATACACATTCAGGTACCCTACTGAGGACGGCAATTGCGTCGGTCTGGATGTGTAGTGCTGTAGCAGCATGGACAGATACCCTGTCTGAGGAACTTGATACCTTGGACAAGGATACTATATTACTGACCCTGGGGCATATAAAAGACGCTGTCCTATATATGAGGCATGCCCAGAGAGACATTTGCCTACTGGGCTCTAGAATAAATGCAATGTCAATTTCTGCCAGAAGGGTCCTGTGGACTCGGCAATGGACAGGTGATGCCGACTCAAAAAAGCACATGGAGGTTTTACCTTATAAGGGTGAGGAATTATTTGGGGACGGTCTCTCGGACCTAGTTTCCACAGCTACGGCTGGGAAGTCAAATTTTTTGCCATATATTTCCTCACACCCTAAGAAGGCACCATATTACCAAATGCAGTCCTTTCGATCGCAAAGAGGCAAGAAAGTCCAGAGGTGCGTCTTTTCTTGCCAGAGGCAGGGGTAGAGGAAAGAAGCTGCACAATACAGCTAGTTCCCAGGAACAGAAGTCCTCCCCGGCTTCCACTAAATCCACCGCATGACGCTGGGGCTCCACAGGTGGAGCCAGGAGCGGTGGGGGCGCGTCTCCGAAATTTCAGCTACCAGTGGGTTCGCTCACAGGTGGATCCCTGGGCTATACAGATTGTGTCTCAGGGATACAAGCTGGAATTCGAAATGATGCCCCCTCACAGTTACCTCAAATCGGCCCTGCCTGCTTCCCCCATAGAAAGGGAAGTAGTGTTAGCGGCAATTCACAAATTATATCTCCAACAGGTGGTGGTACAGGTTCCCCTCCCTCAACAGGGAAGGGGTTACTATTCCACAATGTTTGTGGTTCCGAAACCGGACGGTTCGGTCAGACCCATATTGAATTTAAAATCCCTGAACATTTACCTGAAAAGGTTCAAGTTCAAGATGGAATCGCTCAGGGCGGTTATTGCGAGCCTGGAAGAGGGGGATTTTATGGTGTCTCTGGACATAAAGGATGCTTACCTGCATGTCCCCATTTATCCACCTCATCAGGAGTACCTCAGATTTGTGGTACAGGACTGTCATTACCAATTCCAGATGTTGCCATTTGGTCTGTCCACGGCACCGAGAATATTTACCAAGGTAATGGCGGAAATGATGGTGCTCCTGCGGAAGCAAGGAGTCACAATTATCCCATACTTGGACGATCTTCTCATAAAGGCGAGGTCCAGAGAGCAGTTGCTGATCAGCGTAGCACACTCTCGGGAGGTGTTACTACAGCACGGCTGGATTCTGAATATTCCAAAGTCGCAGCTGATTCCTACGACGAGACTGCCCTTCCTGGGCATGATTCTGGACACAGACCAGAAGAAGGTGTTTCTCCCGGAGGAGAAGGCCCAGGAGCTCGTGACTCTGGTCAGAGACCTCTTAAAACCAAAACGGGTGTCGGTGCATCAATGCACGCGAGTCCTGGGAAAGATGGTGGCGTCATACGAAGCCATTCCCTTCGGCAGGTTCCATGCGAGGACCTTTCAGTGGGATCTGTTGGACAAGTGGTCCGGATCGCATCTTCAGATGCATCGGCTGATCACCCTATCCCCCAGGGCCAGGGTGTCTCTTCTGTGGTGGCTGCAGAGTGCTCACCTTCTCGAGGGCCGCAGGTTCGGCAAACAGGACTGGGTCCTGGTGACCACGGATGCAAGCCTCCGAGGGTGGGGGGCAGTCGCTCAGGGAAGAAACTTTCATGGGCTGTGGTCCAGTCAGGAGACTTGTCTGCACATCAATATCCTGGAACTAAGGGCCATATACAACGCCCTGAGTCAAGCGGAGCCTCTGCTTCGCAACCAACCAGTGCTGATTCAGTCAGACAACATCACCGCAGTGGCTCATGTAAACCGCCAGGGCGGCACAAGAAGCAGGGTGGCGATGGCAGAAGCCACCAGAATTCTTCGCTGGGCGGAGAATCACTTACAAGCACTGTCAGCAGTGTTCATTCCGGGAGTGGACAACTGGGAAGCAGACTTCCTCAGCAGGCACGACCTCCACCTGGGAGAGTGGGGACTTCATCAAGAAGTCTTCACACAGATTACAAATCGATGGGAACTGCCACAGGTGGACATGATGGCATCCCGCCTAAACAAAAAGCTACAAAGGTATTGCGCCAGGTCAAGAGACCCTCAGGCGATAGCGGTGGACGCTCTAGTGACACCGTGGGTGTTAGTCGGTTTATGTGTTTCCTCCTCTTCCTCTCATACCCAAAGTGCTGAGAATCGTAAGGAAAAGAGGAGTGAGAACAATACTCATTGTTCCAGATTGGCCAAGAAGGACTTGGTATCCGGAACTGCAAGTAATGCTCACAGAGGACCCATGGCCTCTGCCTCTCAGACAGGATCTGTTGCAACAGGGGCCCTGTCTGTTCCAAGACTTACCGCAGCTGCGTTTGACGGCATGGCGGTTGAACGCCGGATCCTAGCGGAGAAAGGCATTCCGGATGACGTTATTCCTACGCTGATAAAGGCTAGGAAAGACGTGACAGCAAAACATTATCACCGTATATGGCGAAAATATGTTGCTTGGTGTGAGGCCAGGAAGGCCCCTACAGAGGATTTCCAGCTGGGCCGTTTCCTTCACTTCCTACAGTCGGGAGTGACTATGGGCTTAAAATTAGGGTCCATTAAGGTCCAGATTTCGGCCCTATCCATTTTCTTTCAAAAGGAACTGGCTTCTCTTCCTGAAGTTCAGACGTTTGTAAAGGGAGTGCTGCATATTCAGCCCTCTTTTGTGCCACCAGTGGCACCTTGGGATCTTAACGTGGTGTTGAGTTTCCTGAAATCTCACTGGTTTGAGCCACTTAAGACCGTGGAGTTAAAATATCTCACGTGGAAAGTGGTCATGCTATTGGCCTTAGCTTCGGCTAGGCGGGTGTCAGAATTGGCGGCTTTGTCATGTAAAAGCCCCTATCTGGTTTTCCATATGGACAGGGCAGAATTACGGACTCGTCCGCAATTTCTGCCGAAGGTGGTGTCATCTTTTCATTTGAACCTACCTATTGTGGTGCCTGCGGCTACTCGTGACTTGGAGGATTCCAAGTTACTAGATGTAGTCAGGGCTTTGAAGATTTATGTAGCTAGAACGGCTGGAGTCAGGAAAACTGACTCGCTGTTTATCCTGTATGCATCCAACAAGCTGGGTGCTCCTGCTTCAAAGCAAACTATTGCTCGCTGGATCTGCAACACGATTCAGCAGGCTCATTCTGCGGCTGGATTGCCGCCTCCAAAATCAGTAAAGGCCCATTCCACAAGGAAGGTGGGCTCTTCTTGGGCGGCTGCCCGAGGGGTCTCGGCATTACAGCTTTGCCGAGCAGCTACCTGGTCGGGTTCAAACACTTTTGCAAAATTCTACAAGTTTGATACCCTGGCTGAGGAGGACCTTGTGTTTGCTCATTCGGTGCTGCAGAGTCATCCGCACTCTCCCGCCCGTTTGGGAGCTTTGGTATAATCCCCATGGTCCTTACGGAGTCCCCAGCATCCACTAGGACGTTAGAGAAAATAAGTTTTTACTCACCGGTAAATCTATTTCTCGTAGTCCGTAGTGGATGCTGGGCGCCCGTCCCAAGTGCGGACTGCTTCTGCAATACTTGTGTATAGTTATTGCTTAAATAAGGGTTATGTTATGTTTGCATCAGGTTGTCTGATGCTCTGTTATTGTTCATACTGTTAACTGGGTAAGTGTATCACGAGTTATACGGTGTGATTGGTGTAGCTGGTATGAGTATTACGCTGGATTCCAAAATCCTTTCCTTGTACTGTCAGCTCTTCCGGGCACAGTTTCCTTAACCGAGGTCTGGAGGAGGGACATAGAGGGAGGAGCCAGTGCACACCAGTAGACCTAATTCTTTCTTAAAGTGCCCTGTCTCCTGCGGAGCCCGTCTATTCCCCATGGTCCTTACGGAGTCCCCAGCATCCACTACGGACTACGAGAAATAGATTTACCGGTGAGTAAAATCTTATTTCTCTAACGTCCTAGTGGATGCTGGGAACTCCGTAAGGACCGTGGGGAATAGCGGGCTCCGAAGGAGGCTGGGCACTCTAGAAAGATTTATGACTACCTGGTGTGCACTGGCTCCTCCCACTATGACCCTCCTCCAAGCCTCAGTTAGATTTCGTGCCCGGCCGAGGTTGGATGCACACTAGGGGCTCTCCTGAGCCCTTAGAAAGAAAGTATAGTTTTAGGTTTTTTATTTTCAGTGAGACCTGCTGGCAACAGGCTCACTGCAGCGAGGGACTAAGGGAAGAAGAAGCGAACTCGCCTGCTTGCAGCCGGATTGGGCTTCTTAGGCTACTGGACACCATTAGCTCCAGAGGGATCGACCGCAGGCCCAGTCCTTGGTGTTCGGTCCCGGAGCCGCGCCGCCGTCCCCCTTACAGAGCCAGAAGCAAGAAGAGGTCCGGAAAAACGGCGGCAGAAGACATCAGTCTTCACCAAGGTAGCGCACAGCACTGCAGCTGTGCGCCATTGCTCCTCATGCACACTTCACACTCCGGTCACTGAGGGTGCAGGGCGCTGGGGGGGGGCGCCCTGAGCTGCAATAAAAACACCTTGGCTGGCAAAAATACCACAATATATAGCCCTAGAGGCTATATATGTGGAAAATACCCCTGCCAGAATCCAGAAAAAAGCGGGAGAATAGGCCGCGGAAAAGGGGCGGAGCTATCTCCCTCAGACACACTGGCGCCATTTCTCCTTCACAGATCCGCTGGAAGGAAGCTCCCTGGCTCTCCTCTGCAGTCTACACTACAGAACAGGGTAAAAACAGAGAGGGGGGGGCACTAAATTTGGGCGCAATATATATATATATAATATTAAAAGCAGCTATAGGGGACATAACTCAGTTAGTCCCTGCATTATATAGCGCTCTGGTGTGTGCTGGCATACTCTCACTCTGTCCCCCCAAAGGGCTTTTGTGGGTCCTGTCCTCATTCGGAGCATTCCTTGTGTGTGTGCGGTGTGTCGGTACGGCTGTGTCGACATGTTTGATGAGGATAATGATGTGGAGGCGGAGCAGATGCCTTTAGAAGGGATGTCACCCCCTGCGGGACAGACACCTGAGTGGATGGGCTTATGGAAAGTAATGAGTGCACGTATAGACTCCTTATATAAAAAAATCGACGACATGCCAAATGTGGGACAGCCGACTTCTCAGCTCGTGCCTGCCCAGGCGTCGCATGGGTCGTCAGGGGCTCTAAAACGCCCGCTACCTCAAGCAGACCCAGATGTCGACACTGATACTGACACCAGTGTCGACGACGATGAGTCAAATCTGATGCCCACTAAGGCCATTCACTGCATGATTGAGGCAATGAAAGAGGTGTTAAACATTTCTGATATAACTACAGGTACCACTAAAAAGGGTATTATGTTTGGAGAGAAAAAACTACCCGTAGTTTTTCCCCCATCAGATGAATTAAATAAAGTGTGTGAAGAAGCGTGGGCTTTCCCTGATAAAAAATTGGTAATTCCTAAGAAGGTACTAATGGCGTTCCCTTTCCCGCCAGAGGATAGGTCACGTTGGGAAACACCCCCTAGAGTGGATAAAGCGCTCACACGTTTGTCTAAAAAGGTGGCACTACCGTCTCCGGATACGGCCGCCCTCAAGGAACCTGCTGATAGAAAGCAGGAGGCGATCCTGAAGTCTGTATATACACACACAGGCATTATACTTAGGCCAGCTATTGCGTCAGCTTGGATGTGCAGTGCTGCCGCTGCGTGGTCAGATAAACTGTCAGAAAATATTGACACATTAGACAGAGACACGATCCTGTTAACCATAGACCATATAAAAGACTCAGTCTTATATATGAGAGATGCACAGAGGGAAATCTGCCGGCTGGCATCTAAAGTAAGTGCATTGTCCATTTCTGCAAGGAGAGGCTTATGGACTCGCCAGTGGACAGGAGATGCGGATTCAAAAAAGCACATGGAAGTGTTACCATATAAGGGTGAGGAATTATTTGGGGATGGTCTCTCGGACCTAGTTTCCACAGCAACGTCTGGGAAGTCAGCATTTTTACCCCATGTCCCCTCACAGCCTAAGAAGGCGCCGTTTTATCAGGTTCAGTCCTTTCGGACCCAGAAAAACAGGCGTGGAAAAGGCGGGTCTTTTCTGTCCAGAGGCAGAGGTAGGGGAAAAAGGCTGCAACAAACTGCAGGTTCCCAGGAGCAAAAGTCCTCCCCCGCTTCTTCTTCCAAGTCCGCCGCATGACGGTGGGGCTCCACAGGCGGAGCCAGGTACGGTGGGGGGTCGCCTCAAAAATTTCAGCGATCAGTGGGTTCGCTCACAGGTGGATCCCTGGATCCTGCAAATAGTATCTCAGGGGTACAAGCTGGAATTCGAGGCGTCCCCACCCCACCGGTTCCTAAAATCTGCCTTGCCGATTGCTCCCTCAGACAGGGAGGCGGTGCTAGCGGCAATTCACAAGCTGTATTCCCAGCAGGTGATAATCAAGGTACCCCTACTTCAACAAGGCCGGGGTTATTATTCCACACTATTTGTGGTACCGAAACCGGACGGTTCGGTGAGACCCATTCTAAATTTGAAATCCTTGAACACATACATAAAGAAATTCAAGTTCAAGATGGAATCGCTCAGGGCGGTTATTGCAAGCCTGGACGAGGGGGATTACATGGTATCCCTGGACATCAAGGATGCTTACTTGCATGTCCCCATTAACCATCCTCACCAGGAGTACCTCAGATTTGTGGTACAGGATTGCCATTACCAATTTCAGACGCTGCCGTTTGGACTGTCCACGGCACCGAGGGTATTTACCAAGGTTATGGCGGAAATGATGATACTCCTTCGAAGAAAGGGAGTTTTAATTATCCCGTACTTGGACGATCTCCTAATAAAAGCGAGGTCCAAGGAACAGTTGTTGGTGGGAGTAGCACTATCTCAGGAAGTGCTGCACCAGCACGGCTGGATTCTGAATATCCCAAAGTCACAGCTGGTTCCGACGACACGGCTACTGTTCCTGGGTATGATTCTGGATACAGTCCAGAGAAAAGTGTTTCTCCCGGAGGAGAAAGCCAGGGAGTTGTCATCTCTAGTCAGAGACCTCCTGAAACCAAAACAGGTATCGGTGCATCACTGCACGCGGGTCCTGGGAAAGATGGTGGCTTCTTACGAAGCAATTCCCTTCGGCAGGTTCCATGCCAGAATCTTTCAGTGGGACCTGTTGGACCAGTGGTCCGGATCTCATCTTCAGATGCATCGCTTAATAACCCTGTCTCCAAGAACCAGGGTGTCTCTACTGTGGTGGCTGCAGAGTGCCCATCTTCTAGAGGGCCGCAGGTTCGGCATACAGGACTGGGTCCTGGTGACCACGGATGCCAGCCTTCGAGGCTGGGGGGCAGTCACACAGGGAAGAAACTTCCAAGGACTATGGTCGAGTCAGGAGACTTCCCTTCACATAAATATTCTGGAACTAAGGGCCATCTACAATGCCCTAAGTCAAGCAAAATCCCTGCTCCTACACCAGCCGGTGCTGATCCAGTCAGACAACATCACTGCAGTCGCCCATGTAAATCGACAGGGCGGCACAAGAAGCAGGATGGCGATGGCAGAAGCCACAAGAATTCTCCGATGGGCGGAGAATCATGTACTAGCACTGTCAGCAGTGTTCATTCCGGGAGTGGACAACTGGGAAGCAGACTTCCTCAGCAGACACGACCTCCACCCGGGAGAGTGGGGACTTCACCCAGAAGTCTTCCAGATGCTGGTAAACCGTTGGGAAAAACCACAGGTGGACATGATGGCGTCCCGTCTCAACAAAAAGTTAAAAAGATATTGCGCCAGGTCAAGGGACCCTCAGGCGATAGCTGTGGACGCTCTAGTGACACCGTGGGTGTACCAGTCGGTTTATGTGTTCCCTCCTCTGCCTCTCATTCCAAAGGTATTGAGAATAATAAGAAAGCGAGGAGTAAACACGATTCTCGTGGTTCCGGATTGGCCAAGATGAGCGTGGTACCCGGAACTTCAAGAGATGCTCTCAGAGGACCCGTGGCCTCTACCGCTCAGACAGGACCTGATACAACAGGGGCCCTGTCTGTTCCAAGACTTACCGCGGCTGCGTTTGACGGCATGGCGGTTGAACACCGGATCCTAAAGGAAAAGGGTATTCCGGAAGAAGTCATTCCTACGCTTATTAAGGCCAGGAAAGATGTTACGGCAACGCATTATCACCGCATATGGCGAAAATGTTGCATGGTGCGAGGCCAATAAGGCCCCAACAGAGGAATTTCAACTTGGTCGATTTCTGCATTTCCTGCAAGCAGGAGTGGATATGGGCCTAAAACTAGGCTCCATTAAAGTACAGATCTCGGCTCTGTCGATTTTCTTTCAAAAAGAACTAGCTTCAGTACCTGAAGTTCAGACTTTTGTAAAAGGAGTGCTGCATATTCAGCCTCCGTTTGTGCCTCCAGTGGCACCTTGGGATCTCAACGTGATGTTGAGTTTCTTAAAATCACATTGGTTTGAGCCACTTAAAACCGTGGATCTGAAATATCTCACGTGTAAAGTGGTCATGTTATTAGCCTTGGCTTCAGCCAGGCGAGTGTCAGAATTGGCGGCTTTATCATGTAAAAGCCCTTATCTGATTTTCCATATGGATAGGGCAGAGTTGAGGACTCGTCCCCAATTTCTCCCTAAGGTGGTGTCAGCGTTTCACCTGAACCAGCCTATTGTGGTGCCGGCGGCTACTAGTGAATTGGAGGACTCCAAGTTGCTAGACGTTGTCAGGGCCCTGAAAATATATGTTTCCAGGACGGCTGGAGTCAGAAAATCTGACTCGCTGTTTATCCTGTATGCACCCAACAAACTGGGTGCTCCTGCTTCTAAGCAGTCTATTGCTCGCTGGATTTGTAGTACAATTCAGCTTGCACATTCTGTGGCAGGCATACCACAGCCAAAATCTGTAAAGGCCCATTCCACAAGGAAGGTGGGCTCATCTTGGGCGGCTGCCCGAGGGGTCTCGGCTTTACAACTTTGCCGAGCAGCTACTTGGTCAGGGGCAAATACGTTTGCAAAATTCTACAAATTTGATACCCTGGCTGAGGAGGACCTGGAGTTCTCTCATTCGGTGCTACAGAGTCATCCGCACTCTCCCGCCCGTTTGGGAGCTTTGGTATAATCCCCATGGTCCTTACGGAGTTCCCAGCATCCACTAGGACGTTGGAGAAAATAAGAATTTACTCACCGGTAATTCTATTTCTCGTAGTCCGTAGTGGATGCTGGGCGCCCATCCCAAGTGCGGATTGTCTGCAATACTTGTATATAGTTATTGTTAACTAAAGGGTTATTGTTGAGCCATCTGTTGAGAGGCTCAGTTGTTTTCATACTGTCAAACTGGATATAGTATCACGAGTTGTACGGTGTGATTGGTGTGGCTGGTAAGAGTCTTACCCGGGATTCTAAATCCTTCCTTATTATGTCTGCTCGTCCGGGCACGGTGTCCTAACTGAGGCTTGGAGGAGGGTCATAGTGGGAAGAGCCAGTGCACACCAGGTAGTCCTAAATCTTTCTAGAGTGCCCAGCCTCCTTCGGAGCCCGCTATTCCCCATGGTCCTTACGGAGTTCCCAGCATCCACTACGGACTACGAGAAATAGAATTACCGGTGAGTAAATTCTTATTTTTTTCCATTACTTTCCCTACTATTGATGTAAGGCTTACTGGTCTGTAGTTACTTGCTTCTTCCTTGCTTCCACTTTTGTACAGTGGAACTACATTCACGCTCTTCTAGTCCTCCGGAATGGTACCTGTATTTAGTGACTGGTTAAATAATTCTGTTAATGATGCCACCAGAACATCTTTTAGCTCTTTTAGTATCCTTGGGTGTATACCATCTGGCCCCATTGATTTATCCACTTTTAGTTTTGAAAGTTCTGTTAGGACCTTCTCCTCTGTAAATGTACTTTCATCTACTTTTCTCTAACGTCCTAGTGGATGCTGGGGACTCCGAAAGGACCATGGGGAATAGCGGCTCCGCAGGAGACTGGGCACAAAGTAAAAGCTTTAGGACTAGCTGGTGTGCACTGGCTCCTCCCCCTATGACCCTCCTCCAAGCCTCAGTTAAGATTTTGTGCCCGAACGAGAAGGGTGCAATCTAGGTGGCTCTCCTAAACTGCTTAGAGTAAAAGTTTAAATAGGTTTTTTTATTTTCAGTGAGACCTGCTGGCAACAGGCTCACTGCATCGACGGACTAAGGGGAGAAGAAGCGAACTCACCTGCGTGCAGAGTTGATTGGGCTTCTTAGGCTACTGGACATTAGCTCCAGAGGGACGATCACAGGCCCAGCCATGGATGGGTCCCGGAGCCGCGCCGCCGGCCCCCTTACAGAGCCAGAAGAGTGAAGAGGTCCGGAAAATCGGCGGCAGAAGAAGTCCTGTCTTCAATAAGGTAGCGCACAGCACCGCAGCTGTGCGCCATTGCTCTCAGCACACTTCACACTCCGGTCACTGAGGGTGCAGGGCGCTGGGGGGGGGGCGCCCTGGGACGCAATGAAAATACCTTAAATGGCTAAAAATACATCACATATAGCTCCTGGGCTATATGGATATATTTAACCCCTGCCAGTTTTCCACAAAAAAGCGGGAGAAAGGCCGCCGAAAAAGGGGCGGAGCCTATCTCCTCGGCACACAAGCGCCATTTTTTCCTCACAGCTCCGTTTGAGGAAGGCTCCCTGACTCTCCCCTGCAGTCCTGCACAACAGAAACAGGGTAAAACAAGAGAGGGGGGGCACTAAATTGGCATATTAATATATACAGCAGCTATATTAGGGAAAAACACTTATATAAGGTTATCCCTGTATATATATAGCGCTCTGGTGTGTGCTGGCAAACTCTCCCTCTGTCTCCCCAAAGGGCTAGTGGGGTCCTGTCCTCTATCAGAGCATTCCCTGTGTGTGTGCTGTGTGTCGGTACGCTGTGTCGACATGTATGAGGAGGAAAATGGTGTGGAGGCGGAGCAGTTGCCTGTGTTAGTGATGTCACCCCCTAGGGAGTCGACACCTGACTGGATGGTCTTATGGAAAGAATTACGTGATAGTGTCGGCACTTTACAAAAGACTGTTGACGACATGAGACAGCCGGCAAATCAGTTAATACCTGTACAGGCGTCTCAAACACCGTCAGGGGCTCTAAAGCGCCCGTTACCTCAGGTCGATACAGACACTGACACGGACACTGACTCCAGTGTCGACGGTGAGGAAACAAACGTATTTTCCAGTAGGGCCACACGTTACATGATCACGGCAATGAAGGAGGTTTTGAACATTTCTGATACTACAAGTACCACAAAAAAGGGTATTATGTGGGGTGTGAAAAAACTACCCGTAGTTTTTCCTGAATCAGATGAATTAAATGAGGTGTGTGATGAAGCATGGGTTTCCCCCGATAAAAAACTGCTAATTTCTAAAAAATTATTGGCATTATACCCTTTCCCGCCAGAGGTTAGGGCGCGTTGGGAAACACCCCCTAGCGTAGATAAGGCGCTCACACGCTTATCAAAACAAGTGGCGTTACCGTCCCCTGATACGGCCGCCCTCAAGGAACCAGCTGATAGGAAGCTGGAAAATATCCTTAAAAGTATATACACACATACTGGTATTATACTGCGACCAGCAATCGCCTCAGCCTGGATGTGCAGTGCTGGGGTGGCTTGGTTGGATTCCCTGACTGAAAATATTGATACCCTGGACAGGGACAATATATTATTGACTATAGAGCATTTAAAGGATGCATTTCTATATATGCGAGATGCACAGAGGGATATTTGCACTCTGGCATCAAGAGTAAGTGCGATGTCCATTTCTGCCAGAAGAGGATTATGGACGCGACAGTGGTCAGGGGATGCGGATTCCAAACGGCATATGGAAGTATTGCCGTATAAAGGGGAGGAGTTATTTGGGGTCGGTCTATCGGACCTGGTGGCCACGGCAACGGCTGGAAAATCCACCTTTTTACCCCAAGTCCCCTCGCAGCAGAAAAAGATACCGTCTTTTCAGGCTCAGTCCTTTCGTCCCCATAAGGGCAAGCGGGCAAAAGGCCACTCATATCTGCCCCGGGGCAGAGGAAGGGGAAAAAGACTGCAGCAAACAGCCTCTTCCCACGAACAGAAGCCCTCCCCCGCTTCTGCCAAGTCCTCAGCATGACGCTGGGGCCTTACAAGCGGACTCAGGCACGGTGGGGGCCCGTCTCAAGAATTTCAGCGCGCAGTGGGCACACTCGCAAGTGGACCCCTGGATCCTGCAGGTAGTATCTCAGGGGTACAAATTGGAATTCGAGACGTCTCCCCCTCGCCGGTTCCTGAAGTCTGCTTTACCAACGTCTCCCCCCGACAGGGAGGCGGTATTGGAAGCCATTCACAAGCTGTATTCCCAGCAGGTGATAATCAAGGTACCCCTCCTACAACAGGGAAAGGGGTATTATTCCACGCTGTTTGTGGTACCGAAGCCGGACGGCTCGGTGAGACCCATTTTAAATCTGAAATCCTTGTACACTTACATAAAAAGGTTCAAGTTCAAGATGGAGTCACTCAGAGCAGTGATAGCGAACCTGGAAGAAGGGGACTATATGGTGTCTCTGGACATCAAGGATGCTTACCTCCATGTCCCAATTTGCCCTTCTCACCAAGGGTACCTCAGGTTTGTGGTACAGAACTGTCACTATCAGTTTCAGACGCTGCCGTTTGGATTGTCCACGGCACCCCGGGTCTTTACCAAGGTAATGGCCGAAATGATGATTCTTCTTCGAAGAAAAGGCGTCTTAATTATCCCTTACTTGGACGATCTCCTGATAAGGGCAAGGTCCAGAGAACAGTTAGAGGTCGGAGTAGCACTATCTCAAGTAGTACTACGACAGCACGGATGGATTCTAAATATTCCAAAATCACAGCTGATTCCGACGACACGTCTGCTGTTCCTAGGGATGATTCTGGACACAGTACAGAAAAAGGTGTTTCTCCCGGAGGAGAAAGCCAAGGAGTTATCCGACCTAGTCAGGAACCTCCTAAGACCAGGCCAAGTGTCAGTACATCAATGCACAAGGGTCCTGGGAAAGATGGTGGCTTCTTACGAAGCGATTCCATTCGGCAGATTCCACGCAAGAACTTTTCAGTGGGATCTGCTGGACAAATGGTCCGGATCGCATCTTCAAATGCATCAGCGGATAACCCTGTCTCCAAGGACAACGGTGTCTCTCCTGTGGTGGTTACAGAGTGCTCATCTCCTAGAGGGCCGCAGATTCGGCATTCAGGATTGGGTCCTGGTGACCACAGATGCCAGCCTGAGAGGCTGGGGAGCAGTCACACAGGGAAGAAATTTCATGGGCTTGTGGTCAAGCATGGAAACGTCACTTCACATAAATATCCTGGAACTAAGGGCCATTTACAATGCCCTAAGTCAGGCAAGACCTCTGCTTCAGGGTCAGCCGGTGTTGATCCAGTCGGACAACATCACGGCAGTCGCCCACGTAAACAGACAGGGCGGCACAAGAAGCAGGAGGGCAATGATGGAAGTGGCAAGGATTCTTCGCTGGGCGGAGAATCATGTGATAGCACTGTCAGCAGTGTTCATTCCGGGAGTGGACAACTGGGAAGCAGACTTCCTCAGCAGACAAGATCTTCACCCGGGGGAGTGGGGACTTCACCCAGAAGTCTTCCACATGATTGTGAACCGTTGGGAAAAACCAAAGGTGGACATGATGGCGTCCCGCCTCAACAAAAAACTGGACAGATATTGCGCCAGGTCAAGGGACCCTCAGGCAATAGCTGTGGACGCTCTGGTAACACCGTGGGTGTACCAGTCAGTGTATGTGTTCCCTCCTCTTCCTCTCATACCAATAGTACTGAGAATCATAAGAAGGAGAGGAGTAAAGACTATACTCGTGGCTCCGGATTGGCCAAGAAGGACTTGGTACCCGGAAATTCAAGAGATGCTCACGGAAGACCCGTGGCCTCTACCTCTAAGAAAGGACCTGCTCCAGCAGGGACCATGTCTGTTCCAAGACTTACCGCGGCTGCGTTTGACGGCATGGCGGTTGAACGCCGGATCCTGAAGGAAAAAGGCATTCCGGATGAAGTCATCCCTACCCTGATCAAAGCCAGGAAGGATGTAACCATACAACATTATCACCGTATTTGGCGTAAATATGTTGCGTGGTGCGAGGCCAGGAAGGCCCCTACAGAGGAATTTCAACTGGGTCGTTTCCTGCATTTCCTGCAAACAGGACTGTCTATGGGCCTCAAATTAGGGTCCATTAAGGTTCAAATTTCGGCCCTGTCAATATTCTTCCAAAAAGAACTGGCTTCTGTTCCTGAAGTTCAGACGTTTGTCAAGGGAGTACTGCATATACAGCCTCCTTTTGTGCCTCCAGTGGCACCTTGGGATCTCAATGTAGTTTTGGGATTCCTAAAATCACATTGGTTTGAACCACTCACCACTGTGGACTTAAAATATCTCACATGGAAAGTGGTAATGCTGTTAGCCCTGGCTTTAGCCAGGCGTGTCTCAGAATTGGCGGCTTTATCCTATAAAAGCCCTTACCTAATTTTTCATACGGACAGGGCAGAATTGAGGACTCGTCCTCAATTTCTTCCTAAGGTGGTTTCAGCATTTCACTTAAACCAGCCTATTGTGGTGCCTGCGGCTACTAGGGACTTGGAGGATTCCAAGTTGCTGGACGTAGTCAGGGCCCTGAAAATATATGTTTCCAGGACGGCTGGAGTCAGAAAATCTGATTCGCTGTTTATCCTGTATGCACCCAGCAAGCTGGGTGCTCCTGCTTCTAAGCAGACGATTGCTCGTTGGATTTGTAGTACAATTCAGCTTGCACATTCTGTGGCAGGCCTGCCACAGCCCAAATCTGTAAAAGCCCATTCCACACGGAAAGTGGGCTCATCTTGGGCGGCTGCCCGAGGGGTCTCGGCTTTACAACTTTGCCGAGCAGCTACTTGGTCAGGGGCAAACACGTTTGCTAAATTCTACAAATTTGATACCCTGGCTGAGGAGGACCTGGAGTTCTCTCATTCGGTGCTGCAGAGTCATCTGCACTCTCCCGCCCGTTTGGGAGCTTTGGTATAATCCCCATGGTCCTTTCGGAGTCCCCAGCATCCACTAGGACGTTAGAGAAAATAAGAATTTACTTACCGATAATTCTATTTCTCATAGTCCGTAGTGGATGCTGGTCGCCCATCCCAAGTGCGGATTGTCTGCATTACTTGTACATAGTTATTGTTACAAAAATCGGGTTATTGTTGTTGTGAGCCATCTTTTCAGAGGCTCCTTCTGTTATCATGCTGTTAACTGGGTTCAGATCACAAGTTGTACGGTGTGATTGGTGTGGCTGGTATGAGTCTTACCCGGGATTCAAAATCCTTCCTTATTGTGTACGCTCGTCCGGGCACAGTATCCTAACTGAGGCTTGGAGGAGGGTCATAGGGGGAGGAGCCAGTGCACACCAGCTAGTCCTAAAGCTTTTACTTTGTGCCCAGTCTCCTGCGGAGCCGCTATTCCCCATGGTCCTTTCGGAGTCCCCAGCATCCACTACGGACTATGAGAAATAGAATTATCGGTAAGTAAATTCTTATTTATTTTTTATGCAGCAAAAGAGAAAAAAACAGCCAAGCGCTAGGTGCATGGTGGTGTATGCTGATTGTCAGCAGCCACTAGGAAAGGGAAATTGCCAATCCCCTAAAATACACAATATATAAACAAAAACCAAGTAGCGCTCAACAATCAGTAAATTATATGATTTATTTTTATTAAAAGAAATAACCGCAAACCTCCCGGGAGTGTGATACAAATTAATAAACACAGAATTTGTTAAATACACTATTCCTGAAACATCCAATGAAAAGCCTTAATAACAAACAGGATATTGCATGAAAATTCTTCTGGTATATAAACCCCAGAGGTAGCGTACAAAATGATTAATCAAGATAATACAAGGTTTACACTGTTACAATAAATGTAAAAAGTGGAGATCTGTGTACATGGCAAGTCACTCACTTTATGTATATAGATCCTGGACGATCCTTAATCCATTTGTGTGCCAGGTCCGGCACTCCTATAGGGAATGGATCCCTGGTTATCTGCAATTTTGTGCTGTATTGCACATGCGGGCCATGTAAAGTGACAGGTGCTTTAGTCTTAGCCGCAAGATGGTTGGCAACGGGGGGAGCTCGGAGCAGTCTCCGTCAGCCGGCTAATACTGCCCTGTGTGAGGAAAAACGGTGACTGCCTCCACTGCCTGGTTTGAGCAGGATGCAGCTGCTCTCAAGGTAGTCAGATTTTTAGCAGCGGGGGGGAAAGCCCGAGCAGTCTCCGTCAGCCGGCTGGTGGTATCCTATAGAAAGGAAAGCGGTGACTGCCTCCGCCGCCGGGCTTAAGCAGGCTGCAGCTGCTCTCTGAGTTGTCAAGTCACCGCCAAGAAAGGACGATGGCTCTAAAGCCCCGGCGGCTATACGTGTGCTGTCCGGCAGTGTGTTGGCTGCGGTCTCAAATCGGCAGTGTCCAGGCTGAGCTCACATAGGCGGCTGAGAGCGTGGCTCCCTGTAACGGTGATGTAGCAAAGGTGGTTCCACAAGTAACAACCTGTGTCCTTAACGTGTTTCAACGCCAGCAGAGTCTTTGAGAGTGGGATCCCTCACCAATTGCTTGAGAGATGCTCCCTGTAAGGAATTTAGAAATTTGCCACTTGTAGCTGAACTTGCAAAAGACCCCTCCCATTTTACATCAGGTAAATTTAAAAAAGTCTTCCATTATTATGACTTCTCCCTTTTAAAGCCATTTTAGTGATGTCCATCAATAGGTTTCTGTCCAAATCCTGCCCCTGGCCTGCTGGTCTATAAATCACCCCAACGCGAATAATGTCCTTCTCCCCGGTTTCTGTAGTGACCCAAAGGGCCTCAGTTTTGTCTTCAATCTTTTGTATTAAAGTAGCATTTATGCTTTTTTTCACATACATTGCTACCCCTCCTCCTATTCTTCCCATTCTAGCCTTCCTAAATAAATTGTATCCTGGTATAGCTATGTCCCAGTCATGATTCTCATTGCACCATGACTCTAATTGCCACAATGTCCAGGTTATCCCTTGACATTATCGCGATTAGCTCTGGAATTTTGTCTCCTAAGCTCCTAGCATTTGCACACATAGCTTTAAGAATTTTGTCTGTGCATCTGTTATTAGTAGCCATGTCCAGACAGTACAAAATAAATGACAAGTTTAAAGTTGAAATTTCTGTGGTCTGATTGATACAAAACTGACAACAGTTCATTGTTTGCGTTCATACATTTCCACTTTAATGTATTTGATTATTATCCCATATCTAAACCTGTGGCTTACATTTTAAAGTAGAGAAATTGTTGCCTTCTCCCCAACTAGGTAAAGGTAGAGGTTACTTCTGCTGTTGTGTTCAGTTTGAGAGCTGCTTACACTTGCAGCTGATTGGCTGGCAGCCACTGTCGGCCATTTTGTGCCATTAAGTTGGTTGAGCCAGAGTACAAGTGTTCTGACTTGATGTAACCATTTTCACGCTGTCTAAACTTTCTTTCCTAACATGCTGCTTTATATTTAGGCTGGAGACTGTTTGATGACAGCACCGTGACCACAGTAGATGAAAGCCAAGTGGTGACGCGATACGCATATGTGCTCTTTTATCGGCGGCGGAACTCTCCTGTGGAGAGACCTATGCGAGGGCACCCGGGTGACCACAGATCGGACACAGGAGGATCTACAGATGGGGCTGCTAGTCCGGTAAGAAGCTGGGATCATAAAGGGACAGGTGTAGCTGGACAGAAAGGACAGAACTTCCGCGGTTAGCCGTTTATGCCCGGTCTCACTTTGGCCAGACGTAGCCGCCTTCCACTAAGAAGCAGTGGTGCCCACCGTGTGGTTTGATAAATATATGTAATGCTATAGTTTCAGAAGCTTCCAAGTCTTTACACTTGTGTCAAACCATTTTATATTGATTGTTATAATCACCAGCGTTTGCTCTCGCCGGATCTTGGAGTGAAACATCTGGCCTGCTCCTATTGAAATAGTTTTCCAGGGGTGCAGTGTCTGCGTTAATACAGAGACCAGAGCATGCAACACACATCAAAGTGGTTCTGATGTTTCTGTTGAATTCACTAGGACTCCAACTAATGTGTGTAAGGGAATGAGACTGCATTGGAGAATGTGTTAGCGCCGCAGTTGGTATAAGCCAGGGATCTGGAAAATAGATCTTTGTACAGTTGTCAGGCATTCTGACTATAGGAGCATGTTAGGGTGGGGTGGCAATGATCTATCTGTAGTAAGGTATTTGCTGTAGCTGTAACTCCTGAGAACACGTTCTTTGCAATAAGAGCAAATCTTACACCAGCCAGTTGTGCGGTTTTATTTTTTCTTGCAACAGTTGAATTGTTAGTGTATGAATGTCATTCCTCCATATCTTAGTTTACACTGATTACAAGGGCAAATTCTGTAGACACATTGGAGGGAAGCAGTCTACCATGCATTTATTCATTTTGTGACATATCCGTGAAAAGATTAACTATTGCTGGGATGTGCTTGTGCGGCACTCTGAGCTGGCAGTACCACCCTTTCTGTATAATCTCATAGCTTGTACATAGCTCCGTTTGTGCTATATATATATATATATATATATATATATATATATATATATATATATATATATATATATATATATATATATATATATATATTTCTCTTACGTCCTAGAGGATGCTGGGGACTCCAAAAGGACCATGGGGTATAGACTGGATCTGCAGGAGCTTGGGCACACTAAAAGACTTAAGACTGGGTGTGAACTGGCTCCTCCCTCTATGCCCCTCCTCCAGACCTCAGTTAGGCTTTGTGCCCAGGAGTGACTGGATGCACACTAGGGAGCTCTACAGAGTTTCTCTAGGAAAATACTTTTTGTTAGGTTTTTTATTTTCAGGGAGACCTGCTGGCTACAGGCTTCCTGCAGCGTGGGAGTGAGGGGAGAGAAGCAAGACCTACTTCTGTGAGTTTCAAGGCTCTGCTTCTCGGCTACTGGACACCATTAGCTCCAGAGGGTTCGATCACTTAGTGCGCCTAGCTGCTTGTTCCCGGAGCCACGCCGTCACCCCCTCACAGAAGACAGAAGTCGGGTGAGTATGAGAAGATCAGAAGACTTCAGGACGGCAGAAGACTTCAGTGACGGAAGGTACAGCACAGCGGTCACGCTGTGCTCCATGCTCCCACACATATCACCATCGGTATTCACTGGGGGGGCGCCCTGGGCAGCATGCTACTGGAGTTTTCTTAGCGGCGCAAAGATTGTGGGTGCCTCGGCACAGAGTACAGACCCCCGCCGGCATCTTTTACAAATTTGAAATTGGCGGGCCGAAGCGCGCTGGGAAGGGGGCGGAGCTTCGACCCGCAGCTCACCGGCGCCATTTTTTCCTGCAACACGCGGCTGCAAGAGAGACGCTGCTTGTTCTGAGGGGGGCCGCAGTGTTGGTGCTTATTAGTGGTGTAGGCAGCGCTGGGTACATATATCGTGTTTTGCGATATATGGGCGCTGGGGTATGAGCTGGCATACTCCCTCTATGTCCTCTATCTGGGCTTGGTTGTTAGACCTGTCACCTAGCAGGGACTTTCTGTGTGTTGTGGTGTGTCGGTACTGTGTGTCGACATGTCTGAGGCGGAAGCTTATTCACCGGAGGAGGTTATTGGGGGAGTGGATGCGGGGCTAGAATTGGGAATGTCAACGCAGCCGACACCGGATTTGTTAGCATTACTCAGTACATTAAACTCGAATGTAACTTCCTTATCAAAGAGGTTAGATAAGTCTGAGGCGCAGACCCAGGTGTGGAAAAAGTCCATGGAAGAGGCTTTGTCTCAGGTGCAAACCCCATCTGGGTCGCAAAAGCGGCCATTTAATCAGGTGGGGGATACTGATACCGACACGGACTCTGATTCCGATGTCGATTTCACTGAGGCAGCGTTACATCCCCGTTTGCTTAAGAGTATTCAGAACATTTCTGATGAACATGCGGTTCAGGAAACAAGGATTTGCTTATTCAAAGAAGAAACCTGAGGTAAAATTTCCCCCATCTCATGAGATGAATACTCTTTGTGAAAAGGCTTGGGAGTCGCCGGATAAGAAATGGCAGATTCCCAAGAGAATTTACATGGCGTATCCTTTTCCCTCTAATGACGGGGAAAAATGGGAGGCATCTCCGACTGTTGATAAAGCTTTATCTCGTTTGTCTAAGAAAGTGGCACTTCCGTCTCCTGACACGGCAGCTCTCAAGGATCCGGCGGATCGCAAGCTGGAGACGTCTTTGAAGTCCATTTTCGCTAATTCAGGTGCATTACTCAGACCCGCTGTGGCGTCGTTATGGGTGAGTAGTGCTATTGTTAAATGGGCTGAAAATTTAGCTAATGATATGGATACTCTTGATAAAGATAATGTCCTTCTAACTCTCGGTTATATTAAGGACGCTGCAGATTACATAAAAGATGCGGCGGGGGACGTCTGTCTCTTGGGTTCAAGAACCAGTGCCATGTCGATATCCGCCAGAAGGGCCCTGTGGATCCATCAATGGAACGCTGATGCCGACTCCAAGAGGGCTATGGAAGCGCTACCCTTCAAAGATAATGTCTTGTTTGGGGACTGCCTGGCTGACCTGGTCTCGACCGCGACTGCGGGTAAGTCCTCTTTTCTTCCTTATGTTCCGACACAACAGAAAAAGGCACCACATCAACAGATGCAGTCCTTTCGTCACAATAAATACAGGCGTGGAAAAGGTTCGTCTTTCCTCGCGTCAAAGGGTAGAGGACGGGGAAGAAAACTTCCTGCAGCCTCAGGCGCACAGGACCAGAAGTCCTCCCCGGCTGCTACCAAGTCCACCGCATGACGCTGGGGCTTCCCTGGGGGAGTCCGAACCGATGGGGGGCCGTCTACAAAATTTCAGTCAGGTCTGGATTCAATCAGGCCTGAATCCTTGGGAACTAGAGATCGTGTCTCAGGGATACAAGCTGGAGTTTCAGGAGTTGCCCCCTCACCGGTTCTTCATTTCGGCGTTACCAGTAGTTCTACCGGACAGGGACGTGGTGTTAGCAGCAATTCAAAAGCTGTGTCTACAGAGGGTCATTATTCCCGTTCCCTCGTCTCAACGGGGCGAGGGGTTTTACTCGAGCCTCTTTGTAGTGCCAAAACCGGACGGTTCGGTCAGACCAATTCTAAATCTAAAATCCCTCAATCCATACTTGAAAGTTTTCAAGTTCAAGATGGAATCCCTTCGAGCTGTGATCTCCAGCCTAGAGGGGGGGGATTTTATGGCGTCAGTCGACATAAAGGATGCCTACTTGCATGTCCCGATATATCCTCTGCATCAGGCTTTCCTCAGGTTTGCGATACAGGATGCTCATTACCAATTTCAGACGTTGCCGTTTGGGCTTTCCACGGCTCCGAGGATTTTCACCAAGGTCATGGCGGAAATGATGGTTCTTCTTCGCAAACAGGGGGTTATAATTATCCCGTACTTGGACGATCTCCTGATAAAGGCGAGGTCCAAGGAACGATTGCTGAGAAGTGTGGAGGTGTCTCTATCGGTTCTGCAACAACACGGATGGGTTCTCAATTTGCCGAAATCCCAGTTGACTCCGACCACTCGGCTTACGTTTTTGGGCATGGTTCTGGACACGGAGTTACAGAAGGTATTCCTTCCAGAAGAAAAGGCTCTGGAATTGCAGACGATGGTCAGAGAACTTCTGAAGCCGTCGAGTGTGTCGATACATCATTGTACTCGGGTTCTGGGGAAGATGGTTGCGGCGTACGAAGCCATTCCATACGGCAGATTTCATGCCCGCGTGTTTCAGTGGGACTTGCTGAGCAAATGGTCCGGGTCTCATCTACACATTCACCGGAAAATAAGTTTATCTCCCAGAGCCAGAATTTCTCTCCTGTGGTGGCTACAATCTCATCACCTCCTGGGGGGACGCCGATTCGGTATCCAGGAGTGGGTACTTCTGACAACAGATGCAAGTCTCCGGGGCTGGGGTGCAGTCACCCAAGGAAGAAACTTTCAGGGAAAATGGTCGATCCAGGAAGCTTATCTCCACATAAATGTTCTAGAGTTAAGAGCCATTTACAACGGCCTGCTCCAAGCAGGAAATCTTCTTCAAGGTCGACCGGTCCTGGTACAGTCAGACAACATCACAGCGGTGGCCCATATAAACCGGCAAGGCGGAACAAGGAGCAGAGCGGCAATGGCGGAAGCCACAAAGATACTTCGCTGGGCGGAACAACACGTCAGCGCACTGTCAGCAGTTTTCCTACCGGGGGTGGACAACTGGGAAGCGGATTTTCTCAGCAGACACGACCTCCATCCGGGAGAGTGGGCTCTGCACCAAGAGGTCTTTGCAGAGGTGACAAGTCGCTGGGGAATTCCGTTAATAGACATGATGGCGTCTCGGCTCAACAAGAAGCTCCCGAGGTATTGTTCCAGAGCAAGGGACCCACAGGCCACGGCGGTGGACGCCCTGGTGTCTCCGTGGGTTTTCCAGTCTGTGTATGTGTTCCCTCCTCTTCCTCTCATTCCAAAGGTGCTGGGGATCATTCGTCGAACAAAGGTTCAGGCGATTCTCGTCATTCCAGACTGGCCAAGAAGGGCCTGGTATCCGGATCTTCAGGACTTACTGGTGGAAGATCCTTGGCCGCTTCCTCTAAGGGAGGATCTGTTGTTACAGGGTCCATGCGTGTTTCCGGACTTACCGCTGCTGCATTTGACGGCATGGAGGTTGAGCGCCAGATCTTAGCTCGTAAGGGTATTCCCAGGGAGGTCATTCCAACTCTTATTAAGGCTAGGAAAGAGGTTACGGTGAAACACTATCACCGTATCTGGACGAAGTACGTTTCCTGCTGTGAGGTTAAAAAGACTCCTGCGGAAGATTTTCACTTGGGTCGTTTTCTCCACTTTTTACAGGCTTGTGTAGATGCAGGCCTGAAATTGGGTTCCATCAAAGTGCAAATTTCGGCTTTGTCTATTTTCTTTCAAAAAGAGTTAGCTGCTCTCCCAGAGGTTCAGGCTTTTGTAAAGGGTGTAATGCGTATCAATCCACCGTTTGTACCGCCTGTAGCGCCATGGGATCTTGAGGTAGTCTTGCGGTTCCTCATGTCTTCCTGGTTTGAACCTTTGCGGAAGGTTGAGTTAAAGTTTCTCACTTGGAAAGTGGTTATGCTTTTGGCACTGGCATCTGCCAGGCGAGTATCGGAATTGGCAGCGTTATCTCATAAGAGTCCGTACTTGGTTTTTCATTCGGATAGGGTGGAATTGAGGACTCGTCAACAATTTCTGCCAAAGGTGGTTTCGTCATTTCACATTAACCAACCTATTGTAGTTCCGGTGGCTACGGAAGAGGTGGCGATTCCAAAATCTCTGGACATTGTAAGAGCGTTAAAAGTTTACGTTTCTAGGACAGCGGTTACTAGGAAAACGGAAGCGTTATTTGTTTTGTATCCGGCCAGCAAGGTTGGTCATCCTGCGTCAAAACAGACTATTGCACGCTGGATTTGTAGTATGATCCAGCAAGTTCATTCTTCGGTGGGGTTGCCGGTGCCAAAGTCGGTGAAAGCCCATTCTACCAGGAAGGTGGGCTCCTCTTGGGCGGCTGCCCGAGGTGTTTCGGCACTACAACTTTGCCGTGCGGCTACTTGGTCGGGTTCGAACACTTTTGCAAAATTCTATAAGTTCGATACCCTGGCCGATGAGGACCTGGCGTTTGCTCAGTCGGTGCTGCAGAGTCGTCCGCACTCTCCCGCCCGTTCTGGAGCTTTGGTATAATCCCCTTGGTCCTTTTGGAGTCCCCAGCATCCTCTAGGACGTAAGAGAAAATAGGATTTTGGTACTCACCGTTAAATCCTTTTCTCCTAGTCCGTAGAGGATGCTGGGTGCCCGTCCCAGTGCGGACTGTTTCTTGCATTATATATATATTTTTCTTACTGGTTAAGTTAGTTTTTACACGACTTGTGTATTGGGTTATTGCAGCTGGTTGCTGGAGTTTTATGCATACTGTTATCTGGTTTGGTGTTATTCCGGTTGTACGGTATGTTATGGTGTGGGCTGGTAATTTGGTAGCCCTTAGTTAAGACAAAAATCTTTCCTTGTAATGTCCGTCTCTCCTAGGCACAGTTCCTATAACTGAGGTCTGGAGGAGGGGCATAGAGGGAGGAGCCAGTTCACACCCTGTATTAAGTCTTTTAGTGTGCCGAAGCTCCTGCGGATCCCGTCTATACCCCATGGTCCTTTTGGAGTCCCCAGCATCCTCTACGGACTAGGAGAAAAGGATTTAACGGTGAGTACCAAAATCCTAATATATATATATAGAGGTTTGTAGAGGTCTTATTTTGTCTTCACTGCACAACAATCTGTTGCCGGTTATGTAAGGATTGGACGTGGGTGTGATATACTTGTATTAGCATACCCTCAGGTGTAGCATATCAGGGATTCCCCTTCACAGTACCTGTATTGCAATTAGACCTGCATCTGCCTATTGCAGCCTCCTCACATTAATCTAAGTTCTGTCATCATTTTTTAAATTATTATTGATTGATTGTACAAACAAGTTATTTCCTGCTTATTAAAACCAAGAGTTCCACACCCCAAACTTCTCCTTCCCGAGCTTTTATCACAGATAGAGGGATCACCTGAGATGAGTTTCTCCCTGTGCTGGTGTAATTGATGCTTACCCTCTGTTAGGCTTCACCGTACAAACTACTAAGTGATCCTCAGCCCAACCCGCTAACTATACAGTGCAGAACATATGGTCTCACACTACAACTACCAAGTGATCCTCAGCCCAACCCGCCAGCTATACCGTGCAGAACGTATGGTCTCACACTACAAACTACCAAGTGATCCTCAGCCCAACCCGCCAGCTATACCGTGCAGAACGTATGGTCTCACTACAAACTACCAAGTGATCCTCAGCCCAACCCACTAGCTATACAGTGCAGAACGTATGGTCTCACACTACAACTACCAAGTGATGCTCAGCCCAACCCGCTAGCTATACAGTGCAGAACGTATGGTCTCACACTACAACTACCAAGTGATGCTCAGCCCAACCCGCCAGCTGTACAGTGCAGAACGTATGACCTCACACTACAACTACCAAGTGATCCTCCGCCCAACCCGCCAGCTGTACAGTGCAGAACGTATGGTCTCACACTACAACTACCAATTTATCCTCAGCCCTATCCGCCAGCTGTACAGTGCAGAACGTATGGTCTCACACTACAACTACCAATTTATCCTCAGCCCTATCCGCCAGCTGTACAGTGCAGAACGTATGGTCTCACACAATTTATCCTCAGCCCAACCCGCCAGCTGTACAGTGCAGAACGTATGGTCTCACACTACAACTACCAAGTGATGCTCAGCCCAACCCGCCAGCTATACAGTGCAGAACGTATGGTCTCACACTACAACTACCAAGTGATGCTCAGCCCAACCCGCCAGCTGTACAGTGCAGAACGTATGGTCTCACACTACAACTACCAAGTTATGCTCAGCCCAACCCGCCAGCTGTACAGTGCAGAACGTATGGTCTCACACTACAACTACCAATTTATCCTCAGCCCAACCCGCCAGCTGTACAGTGCAGAACGTATGGCCTCACACTACAACTACCAATTTATCCTCAGCCCAACCCGCCAGCTGTACAGTGCAGAACGTATGGCCTCACACTACAACTACCAAGTGATCCTCCGCCCTATCCGCCAGCTATACAGTGCAGAACGTATGGCCTCACACTACAACTACCAAGTGATCCTCCGCCCTATCCGCCAGCTATACAGTGCAGAACGTATGACCTCGCACTACAAACTACCAATTTATCCTCAGCCCTATCCGCCAGCGGATCCAGTATGTAATATCGGCGCATGGGATCCCAAAGTTTAATAACACAGACAGGGTTGAGTAAAGTGTTTTCTACCCTAACCCCCCACCTGATGCCTAAACCAGACTTTGCAGCTATACTTACAGGGGGTAATTCCAAGTTGATCGCAGCAGGAAATTTTTTAGCAGTTGGGCAAAACCATGTGCACTGCAGGGGGGGCAGATATAACATGTGCAGAGAGAGTTAGATTTGGGTGGGTTATTTTATTTCTGTGCAGGGTAAATACTGGCTGCTTTATTGTTACACTGCAAATTAGATTGCAGATTGAACACACCTCACCCAAATCTAACTCTCTCTGCACATGTTAAATCTGCCCCCCCTGCAGTGCACATGGTTTTGCCCAACTGCTAAAAAAAAATTCCTGCTGCGATCAACTTGGAATTACCCCCACAGTCGGGATACTTGCTGTTGGGATTCCGGCCTATGCATCCTGGCCCATTCGGAGTTCCGATTTCGGGGTTCTGGCATTGGGATTCCGGTTGCCCGTGTCCCAACAGACGGCATCTTGAGCGCATCCCCCGCCAGCTATATAGTGCAGAACATATAGGATGCTCATTAAAGGGGAATGTTTTTTATTTTTGGGTCGGGATCCCATCGGTCTGCACGGGGACACCGGGATCCCAGACGCCAGAATGCCAACAGGGGCGAGCGCAACGAAGCCCCTTACGGGCTCGGTGAGCTCGCTGCAGGTTCTATTCCCACTTTATGGGTGTCATGGACACCCACGAGTGGAAATAGCCCTTGGCCCCCTGCTGGTGTTCTGGCGGCCGGGATCCTGCCGTCGTTATGCTGACCGCCGGGGTCCCAACTACATTCCCTTACATCAGCCTTTAGTTGTTCCAGAAAAGCTTGTGTGACACTAGCCTTGTGACACTTTCCCATTGAAAGCATACTGTCTCCACACATCCTTACGGCAACCTCTGGTTGTTCTAGAAAAGCTTGTGTGACACTAGCCTTGTGATGCTTTCCCATTGAAAGCATACTGTCTCCACACATCCTTACGGCAACCTCTGGTTGTTCTAGAAAAGCTTGTGTGACACTAGCCTTGTGATGCTTTCCTATTGAAAGCATACTGTCTCCACACATCCTTACGGCAACCTCTGGTTGTTCTAGAAAAGCTTGTGTGACACTAGCCTTGTGATGCTTTCCCATTGAAAGCATACTGTCTCCACACATCCTTACGGCAACCTCTGGTTGTTCTAGAAAAGCTTGTGTGACACTAGCCTTGTGATGCTTTCCTATTGAAAGCATACTGTCTCCACACATCCTTACGGCAACCTCTGGTTGTTCTAGAAAAGCTTGTGTGACACTAGCCTTGTGACCCTTTCCCATTGAAAGCATACTGTCTCCACACATCCTTACGGCAACCTCTGGTTGTTCTAGAAAAGCTTGTGTGACACTAGCCTTGTGATGCTTTCCTATTGAAAGCATACTGTCTCCACACATCCTTACGGCAACCTCTGGTTGTTCTAGAAAAGCTTGTGTGACACTAGCCTTGTGATGCTTTCCCATTGAAAGCATACTGTCTCCACACATCCTTACGGCAACCTCTGGTTGTTCTAGAAAAGCTTGTGTGACACTAGCCTTGTGATGGTAACTAGCATTTAGTTGCAGCGCAAATTTGTCACTCTCTGGTCCTGAAACTTCTTTAATGGGGTTCTCTTTTCCTTGTTCCTAGAGTTCCCTTTTGCTGTAGCGGAAATAAATGCACAGAGCTCATATTCTCTTTATTTTTAAAGCCACTTCCAATAGTCTGTTTTCCTTAGCAGTGAGATCTCCGATAATATAATCACCTGTTGTGTTTCCGTTGAATTATCACAGCTGTCAAAGCACATTTCAGGGTGAGCAGGAAATGGCATCAATGTTTTGGCTCGCAGGATAGGCGTCTGTTATGTATGGGAAGATTAGTACATATTGACCTTGAGCCGAAGAGACTCTTAGTTCTTAGTCGGTAAGCTCGCACAGTGGTGTCGGGGTGTTATCACAGTGGGGAGCTGCGCATTCTTACTAAGCCACCCAGACGTCAGTGGGGCCGCGGACCTGATTCCATTCAGTATCTGTAACGTAGGAATTTCCATATCTTATTGATAGCTGACGTACATAAACTCTTTATCTGTCATTTTATATAAAATTGTGTGTGTGTATATAATGTATAGGTGTAAGAGTTTCATGAGCCATTTATTTATTTATTAGCAGTTTCTTATATAGCGCAGCATATTCCGTTGCGCTTTACAATTTGAACAACAGTAATAGAACAAAACTGACAGACATAGAGGTAGGAAGGCCCTGCTCGCAAGCTTACAATCTATAGGGAAATAGGCATTGATACACAAGGATAGATGCTACCTATTGCATAATGGTCCACCAGATTGCTAGGTTCTTAATGGGTTGTATGATATGATCACTTAGCAATGTTGGAAGACAAAATGTGAGGTTATTTGGACTGTACAGAGAGGATGTAAGTAGATAGGGAAGCATTGAAGGTTATGTGGGTGGGTCTGGAATTTGATAGGCTTGTCTGAAGAGGTGAGTTTTCAGGGAACGTTTAAAGGTTTGGAGACTAGAGGCGAGTCTTATTGTGCGTGGGAGGGCTTTCCACAGAGTGGGTGAAGCCCGGGTAAAGTCCTGTGATTTTGAGTTTCCCCATTTGAGATTGAGTTGTGATCCTTGGATGAGCTTCCTCCCTATGCACAACAGGCCTTGCGTATTTAAGGCTATTGAAGGACACATTGAGCAGATATAATTGCTAACGCTTGGATGGATAGTGCAGGTAAAAACTTTTACCCTGCCAGGATTGCTTATGGCAGGTTGCTGCGTGTAAACGGTCACAGTCTCCAATAGCAATGGTTTTATCCAAAGATGCAATGAACCAAAAAGTACTTTAATATTGACACTGCGTCACACGATACAAATAGAAGAGGCTACTGTCCCTTTAAGGATCGATGCATGGTATTAATGCCCATTAATGGAGGAAAAAAAAACTTTTACTTAAGGGCTGAATTGTCAAAGCTTGGAGGGTGATAAAGTGGGCAAAGATAAATAAGTTAAAGCTGATTGGTTCGTTTCTCTCTCAAGCTTTGATACATCTGTTCCTTAATGTGTTCATTTGGTTCCAGATTGGCCTGTTTGCGAGTACCCTTGGGCTTCTAGTTGGATCGGGGAATTGCGTGTGTTCCACTTTGGGCTTCTAAGGGGATGGGGAGGTTGGAGGTGTTCTGTAATGTGACTCTAAAGCCATATACACTGAGACAATATCAGCCCGATATGTAGCTTCTGGCCTAATCGGAACGGCATATCGTTCAGTGCGTGTACCCGATGTGCAGGTGCCTGTGGTCATTAACTGCTTCGCCCGGTTGGCCCTCCTGCAAGGCCAACTGGACGCAAACGATAGCGACATGGAGTATGCTAATGAAGGATGGAACAGTAGTGAGGCAGATGTATCAAGCCTGGAGAAGTGATAAAGCAGTGATAAGTGCAAGGTGATAACGCACCAGCCAATCAGCTCCTAACTGTCAGTTTACATATTGGAGCTGATTGGCTGGTGCGTTATCACCTTGCACTTATCACTGATTTATCACTTCTCCAGGCTTAATAAATCTGCTCCACTAGTGATTGTTCTTTCCTTCGTTAGATCGTACTGATGTGTCCCCAGAATCCGATATGTCGGGCCGACTTATCGGCTGGGGACACATTGCCCAGTGTGTTCTCGGTTTTAGAAGAAGTGGGAATTACTGCACGGAAGGTCCTGCACTGAGCCTCTCGGGATAGGGGGAGTTGAGGGTATTCCTCACTAGTCTTCTTGGAAATAGGGAGATGTGAGTGATAAACGCTAGCAAATTGTAGAGTTTGGTGCTTCACACTAGGGGGGAGGGGGTGGTAAATCCAAGTGGCAAACCACCCCACTGGAGACCGTATCTTCCCCCATGGAGTTTTGTACTTGGCCCTATGGGACTGGAAACAATTCGAGTAGACCCGAGGTGCCCTAAGTACAGTATATAGCCACACATACGCTTGTGTCTAATAGGGTTAACCCTTTGGTTTGTGAGTGATGGGGGAACCACCCCGTGCTGTTACGGGGATAAGGGACGTGGGGATACCAAACTGAGCTTCTACAGGCTATCCGTATAGATTTGTTACATGCCATGATAATTGGGTGTCTGTGCTTGGCAGATGTTGTGTGTCTAGCAGCTTTGTGCTCCTATATGTCGTCGCCCCCAGCTCTGACTCAGGTTTCCGCACACCGCAGGCTTCTCTGATATGGCAGGCCCTGGAGGCTGAAGAGGAGGAGCTGCAACATCACCTGGACTTACAGCGAAGACACAGAGCCCCTACCGCCCACGGCCCCACAGACCTCCAGCTCCCGGAGTACGCCGATGAAGCCCGCCTCCGTTATTTTGTGCTCGGCACCATGGCAGCAATTGTTGCCTTCTTCCTGAACGTTTTCTATCCCTTTATGTACCAGTCGCAGGGGAAGTAGATCTGCCGGAACGTTTGTAGGACCGTCACAGGACACAGGGTCACCCGTTCCTGTCCCCGGCCTTTCTATCTTACTGTTTAACCGCAATAACTTATACCGGATGTCCGTGCATAGCGGGAGAGGCAGCCGGAGAACGGGTTTCTTCACACGGATCTAGTTTAAACAAGGGCGAAACCTACACCACAGGGAGATTGTACTAAAACAATGTGTCCAGTACAAATAACGATATCAGATATACTGAAATAACAAGAAAGGGTCTACAGTCAATTCTATTCATTCTACCAGAATAATACCTAATATTTTATAATGAAACCACTACATGTAACCCCCCCCCCCCCCCCCCATTGCTTTTAAACTTCTAAACTTCAGTCCATTTAAATTGCTCACATACTCTGCAGCTTAATTCGGCTAAATAACAAATGTCCTCTTCAGGAGATGTTTTACTTGTGATTCATTGTTCTACCACTAAGGGGAGCTGGAGAGCGTTTAGGTGGAGACCATTCCTGGTCAGTGCTGGACTGGGGCACAGGCTACGTCCTGAGGAAGCTTGTGCTTAGATCACTCTGTTTTATATATAATTTATATTGTATCAGTGTATGGTAGGAGTATAAACTATTTTACGTGAGAGAAGTTGGTCCCAGTAAAGGGACATCGATGTCTCCTGGCAGTATGACTGGCTTATCAAAGCCTAATGCAAAATGCACTTTACATCCTGCCCGAGCAGGGTGCTAGGCAACACCAAGGTGAGTGTTTGTTAGTTACCTAGAGGGTAATGTGCTTTCAATTGTTAAGATCTTGTTACATAATGGCATCACATAATCCACAAAGGTATGTCATGTGGTGGTTCGCTACATGTTGCAAATGCTTTCATTCTTTCTTCCTTAGGTGAAGAAATGAATTGCGTCTAGCTTCCCCATTTCTCTATAGCCCTTTACTTTTTATTGCATGCCATTTTATTACTTATTTAGAATGACCGCAGAACAGCCCTCATTAAAAAAGGGTTCCAATGTATAGACTGACATTGTCTAGGTCGACAGTCAATAGGTTGACACTGACAAAATGTCGACACTGGAAAAGGTGGACAGGTTCAAAAGGGCGGGTGTGGATTATTAGATCTACACTGAAAAGGGCTACAGTCAGTAGGTCTACCACTAATGGTCCACTTGCATTAGGTCGATTCGGTCAAAATGTCGACTTGGTCAAAAGGCCGACACAATTTCTGTTTTATTTTTTTGAGGTGTCCCTTTTCTGACACACACAAGCCGCATTAGTGTACCTCATCCCCTTGCATTGCTCGGTACGCTTCTGGCAGGGTTACTATTCCCAATCGTAGTCCTTGTGGATCGTAAAGTATGAAAAAGTTGACTAAAATGGGGGGAAAAACAACAACTTGTGTCGACCAAGACCTAGTGCATTAGTGGCCGACCTTGTAGAACTTTTTTAGTGTAGATCTATAGACAGGATACACAAAAGGCCACCAGGTTCAAATGGTTGACATGGCAATGGTTGACACGTCGACACAACTGTTTAAGGGATGTTTTTTTGCATTTTTTTACACCTTTTTCATACTTCACCATCCACGTGGACTGCGAATGGGAATAGTAACCTGCGTAAGGCACCTTGCCTGCTGCATTATGAGCCATGTAAGGGGAAGCACTACACTAATTAGGGTTCCCTGTGCTCTACCGGTGAAAACGACACCCAAAAAATAAAAACAAATGTTGTGTCAACCTTTTTTTTCTGTCAACCTTTTTCTGTGTCGACCTAAAACATGTTGATCATATGGGGTTGCCCTAATGACTGTCGACCTAGACACTGTAGATCTTCTATACCACACCCCATTATAAAGAAGCAGCCATATTTTAGTTGGCCACACTAGTGACCTCACTAGGCTCAATAGTTCTGCCCACAAAATGGCTGCCTCCATTTGTGCATGTTTTCCCTTCATGTGTCTAATTACTAAATCATAAACTATTCAAGAAATCTTCATGCAATTAAATACAAACTTTCCTGAAGTGTATAAATGTTTGCAGTCTTGGTATGTAGCAGCGTATGTGCTGAAACACACTACCCGGCTTTTGCCGGCCGGGAATAAGCCGGACGGCTTTTTCCCGTGCCGGCATTGTAGTTAACAGTGTGAGGGCTAGGGTCCCTTCACACTGCACGGCCCCGGCCCGGCTGCCGGGTTGCAGCCGGGTCTCACCACTGGAAGGTCCGGCGGCCGGGCGGCCGCGGGCCGTCCTTGGAGCCAGTAAACCATGTGTGTGAAGGGGAGCTTTCACACACATCGGTTTTTACTGTAGCCGTGTATGATGCTGCGCATGCGCACAGCATCACACACGGCTAAAAGCCGTCCTGTGTGACAGACACTGCCGGTTTCTCCCGGATGGCAAAAAGCCGGACAAAGTTTGTCCGGCTTTTTGCCATCCGGGAAAAACCGGAGTGTGTGTTACAGCCCTATGGGTCGTCCAATTTTTTATTTTTTTGTGTGTGTTTTTTTTTGTTTGTTATTCACAATTTTATTTGTTACAGTGCACAGTTTACTCATATACCCACACAGTGCTGTCAGGCATTTTGTACCCTGAACCAATAGTCTGCTCCTAGTATATACTTAGGCTGGTGGAGACGTTGTCCACACAGGAGCTGAGGAAATCTAGAATAAGCGGGAAACACTGGCGAAGTTGCTCATAGTAACCAGTAAGCTTAGAGGTAGCATTTATCAAGAGCATTCTATAAAATGATAGGTAGAAGCTGGTTGCTATGGGCAACTTCTATACTGATCCACTTTTTCCCTCTCTTTCACTGCTTGATACATAAATTCCGAAGTAATTTAGTTTGAGGAGAAGGTGTTTCCTGTTTATTCCAAATTTGCTCATCAGACACTGAGCACTTGAAATGTAATTTACCCCAAAATTGTACCAAACGTTACTATAAGCGGTGACGCTTGTAACTTATCTCCTGAAACATTGGTGGTTTACACAGGTGATTAATCATCCCCCCCCGTATTTGCGAATGTTTCCCAGATGAATACATCACTGCATGTTCCGCAAACTTCAAGACCCCCCCCATTGTACATGTAATACTAACACCGGTGTTTACGATCCCCTAATGTGCTAAAATTCCACGTGCACTTTGAGAAACAGTGGGGGTCATTCCGAGTTGACCGCTCGCTAGCTAGTTTTAGCAGCCGTGCAAACGCTATGCCGCCGCTCACTGGGAGTGTTTTTTAGTTTAGCAGAAGTGCGAACGGTTGTATCGCAGAGCGCCTGCAATACATTTTGTTGTAGTTTCAGAGTAGCTCAAAACCTACTCAGCGCTTGCGATCACTTCAGACTATTCAGTTTCGGATTTGACGTCACACACCCGCCCAGCGTTCGCCCAGCCACGCCTGCGTTTTTCCGCACACTCCCTGAAAACGGTCAGTTGCCACCCAGAAATGCCCACTTTATGTCAATCACTCTGCGGCCAGCAGTGCGACTGAAATGCATCGCTAGACCCTGTGCAAAACGGCATCGGTCGTTGTGCGCGTACGTCGCCGCATGCGCAGAACTGCCGGATTTTTTTAGCCTGATCGCTGCGCTGCGAACAAATGCAGCTAGCGATCAACTCGGAATGACCCCCAGTGACTGGTAGTCTCCATCTTATTACCTTTACCTAACCTGAGAGGTCATTATCCAGTATTACCGAGGTATGAGGCTTAATTGCTGCCTGCATATTAAGCTCTGCTATGGTAGAATCAGACTAGTCTACGCCCCGTAGAGGCTCAATGTGGAACACTTCCCTTCTGTATGTATCTTTATTGATCAACACACTCCAGGGTCAGCTTGTACGGGAGGACGTAGTGTTGGTTTTCTGGGAACTAGCGCAGATTATTAAAGTCATACTAGGGAGGAATTAAATACAGTGGATGGAAGTGTGGCGAAGGTCCGAGAAATGCTTGCAGCCGTCCTTTAAGCTGGTATTAGAACTTGTGCGTGTATGTGGCCGGTCTCATTCCGCCACCACCTGAATTACTTATGTAGTCAGTTTGCCGACCTGTGATATAAATATTTATGTAAACCACTGCTGAAAATCCCTGATATGAAGGTACTGGTGTGAATGGGAAGAACATCTGATGTTATTGTTGTCTTATGTATTCTGCTTTGCTAATGTATCTTTTACATTGTTGTATTTTTTTGTCAACAAGTCCCACATGAAAATGTGGCTCTGGTCCCACTCCCCACGTGGCTCTGGTGCCCGCCAGTACCACACCCCACGTGGCTCTGGTGCCCGCCGGTCCCATGCCCCACATGGCTTTGGCGCCCGCCGGTCCCGCGCCCCACGTGGCTCTGGCGCCCGCCGGTCCCGCGCCCCACGTGGCTCTGGTGCCCGCCGGTCCCATGCCCCACGTGGCTCTGGCGCCCGCCGGTCCCACGTGGCTCTGGCGCCCGCCGGTCACGCGCCCCACGTGGCTCTGGCGCCCGCCGGTCCCACGTGTAGCATAGTTACCTCCTTGTCAACCAGTATGTAAATATATATAGAGTATGTAATGTCTCCACAGTAGATACAGTATATTCATTACTTTATGCGAGTCTAGAGAAATTGGGTTGTTTTCCTTTAATTGAACGTTTCCCACTTTTGTTAGAGGTTTAAGAAATAAACCAGGCTTTGATCTCTCATTCCCTTTCTGTAAATACTTGGATTTTCCGTCCGATAAACCAGTGAAATCCCAAATGAATGTACTAAGCATTTTATGAGTATTTAGATGGCTGAAAAATGCTCGTGATTGGAAGGAGTTTCCAAGAAAATTGACACTTTATTGCCTGTGCTTGTAATCCCAGCAGCAAGAATTGCTATAACAATATGCGGGTACTGTCCATGGGACATAATGTTACACAAGGGGGGACGTAAAGCGCAAGCTGTTAGAGATGACCCATCTCCTGCCCACCTACCTGCAGCTACAAAGTGCACCTTTATCTGGTACCACAGAAGTGTCTGCATAAACGCCAGACAAGCGTGCAGCCGCTTTATCTATAGTGTGGAAACTCTGACCTAGACTATACAAGGCCATTCGCACAATTACTAGTCCTTCAGTTCTGGGACAGAGCTTGGAAAGTAGCAGATTAGCTAAGATCCAATCATTGCAAACATATTATATATATATATATATATATATATATATATATATATATATATATATATATATATATATATATCACACACACACAGCATCCGAAAGTATTCACAGCGCTTCACTTTTTCCACATTTTGTCATGTTACATCCTTATTCCAAAATGGAATAGTTTCATTTTTCCCCCAAAATTCTACACACAATACCCCATAATGACAACGTGAAAAAAGTTTTTTTGAGATTTTTTGCAAATTTCTTAAGAATAAAAAACGAAGAAATCACATGTACATAAGTATTTACAGCCTTTGCTCAATACTTTGTTGATGCACCTTTGGCAGCAATTACAGCCTCAAGTCTTTTTGAACATGATGCCACAAGCTTGGCACAACTATCTTTGGGCAGTTTCGCCCATTCCTCTTTGCAGCACCTCTTAAGCTCCATCAGGTGGGTTTGAGATGCAAAAATTCAAAGATTAAAAAAAAAACTTTTTGCCATTTTGTCTGACAAACCTAAAAAGTCGCTAGCCACTAGTGACGTTTAATAAGACATTAGGCATAAGCTAATTTATGGGCTGAGACAGTATCCAAGATTGCTTTGATACATTTTCAGACCATAAATTAGCTAGGAACGAATTAATAAGTAACGAAACACAATGTGACTCAGTCCCCAAAATGCCTGCCTCTGCTATCCACTGTAAAAGAAATCCACAGTGCTTTTTATGTTGTTTAGTTGAACATTTAAAGGTTAATGGATTTGGAATAATATGTAATGATCCAGCATTGTTAATAAACAGCATTTGCAATAATCTTGTTTAATCCCTGCGGGCATTAAGATCTGTGCAATAATAGCTTGTGTATTTTTGTACTTTTTAAAGAACCCCATGTCAGTGACCTATGCATCCGTAACTTTAATATACTGTCAAATATTTATATTCAGAGATTTTTATGAAACCTATTTTAACTGCTATGGAATGTTAAACGTGAAAGAATTTTGTTTGAAAAATGTTTAACCTAAATAAAGTTTTTATGTTGAAACACTTCAAACTCCTGAGATGAAGCAGCTTTGTAGATTTATTTCTGCACATACTAAACGCATTAATGTACACTGGAATAGCGTATTGCATACTTAGAATGTTAAATGTGATTTTCTTACTTTACTGATTTACTGCTAGACTCAAATTCTGAAAATTTAAGCGTGTAGGGGTTTTCCTTACAGCATTTATCTGACAGATTTGTATAAAGTCAATATTTACCACAAAAAAAAAAAAAGATTGTTGAATTTGCCACTTAAATTACCTTTAAACTGTGACGGTCTCATAAGTAATCACTCTTTAAATTAGCAATCTTATGAAAAAGTAAGAGGCATATCCTATATAATAAAAGGCTACCGCTGCTCCTCACCTCTTTGGGGGGAATTCAAGTGTTTTGCGTGCCCGCGGCCACTAGATGGTGCCCAATAGAGCAATTCAAGCTTTGCTCCGTTCGGCCGCGCACAGCCACCGGCGTAGACATTAGTTATGATGTTCCGTCATTTTGACGAGCTGGTAACTAGTACCTGAGATGCTATAAGAATACTTTTTCATTCTCCTTTCCCTTGGTTTGTTTCTTCAGGCTGCTATCAATGAATTACAGTATAAAGTGTTGAGCGACTGCCATTGCAACCACAGCCACTTTGCATGTGTAGTGAGCAGAGGGGCTTTGGCATGCCCTTCTGAGCGGGTTTGGTAGGTTATATTGACACTAGAATTTCAACATGTTCATAATGTGTGTGACAGCAGCCAGCATGTTGACATAACGTTTTTTTTGGTATTAGAGCAATTAACCCTACCCTAACTACAACCTAACCCGGTGATGCTGACATTCATAATGTCTGTATAATGGCCGTTTCCATGTTAGCACGTTCAGTCAACTTTTTGACCACTGAAAATTTTGTTGTCATCATTCGAAATGTGGACATGTCTGCATATCTTCTGAGCTGTGTCTTCATGTACTGTTAATCCTCCACCTCTTACCCCCTTGTCACATGATAAGCCTAGAATGTTTTTTTTTTTTTTTTGGTTTTCTTTGCAACATCCAGAGACATTTTGAAAAAGAGATAATGTTTTGTAGGGGACAGCTAAGGAAAAATTATGCATGCTTAAAAGGTACTTAACGTGCTGTTTGAAGAACACTGAGTATTCTTTGAGATCTGCCATCCACACAATTTAGCCTTAGGGGTCTATTTACTAAGCTTTGGATGGAGATAAAGTACCAGCCAATCGGCTTCTAACGGCCATGTCACAGGCTGGTTGGCTGGTACTTTAATCTCCACCCAAAGCTTAGTAAATAGACCCCTTAGTCCAGGGGTGTGGCTCATCAAATCGACAGTATCTAGGTCGACAGGGTTTCTAGGTCGACATGTGCTAGGTTGACAGGTCAAAAGGTCGACATTAGGGGGTTTTTTTTGTTTGTTTTTTGTGTCGTTTTCTTCGTAAAGTGACCGGGAGCCCCAATTAATGCACCGTGTCCCCTCGCATGGCTCGCCATGCTTCGGGCAAGGTGCCTCGCTCCACTACCGCTTCGCTCGGCCCAGATTACCGTTCCAATCATAGTTCACGTGGATCGTTAAGTATGAAAAAGTAAAAAATAATTTATTTATTTTTTAAAACCTCATGTCGACCTTTTGACCTGTCGACCTAGAAACCCTGTCGACCTTCCAACCCTGTCGACCTAGTGACTGTTGAACTATAGTGGTCGACCTAAACATTGTCGACCTTCAGACCGGATCCTTAGTCCAGATCCTCAGATTACTTGAACAGAACATTTATTTTTATTTGCTTTTTGTTCTGGAACTCAGGATGGTAGTTAAATACAATTATTCCTAACGCTGATCTTTATAAATGTAAATCCTCAATTGTATGTTTCTCTAACGTCCTAGAGGATGCTGGGGACTCCGTAAGGACCATGGGGAAGAGACGGGCTCCACAGGAGACATGGGCACTTTAAGAAAGAATTTAGTTCCTGGTGTGCACTGGCTCCTCCCTCTCTGCACCTCCTCCAGACCTCAGTTTGATTCTGTGCCCAGAGGAGCTGGGTGCTTTTCAGTGAGCTCTCCTGAGTTTGCTGATAGAAAGTTTTTTGTTAGGTTTTTTATTTTCAGGGAGCTTTGCTGGCAACAGACTCCCTGCATCGTGGGACTGAGGGAAGAGAAGCAGCCCTACTCTCTGAAGCTAGGTCCTGCTTCTTAGGCTACTAGACACCATTAGCTCCAGAGGGATCGGTACGCAGTATCTCACCCTCGCCGTCCGTCCCAGAGCCGCGCCGCCGTTCCCCTCGCAGAGCCGGAAGACTGAAGCCGGGTGAGTATGAGAAAGAAGACTTCACAGGCTGCAGAAGACTTCGTGATTTTCACTGGAGGTACCGCACAGCACTGCAGCTGTACGCCATTGCTCCACACACCTACACATACTCCGGTCACTGTTAGGGCGCAGGGGGGGGCGCCCTGGGCAGCATTTGGGACCTCATTCTGGCAAATGAACACATATATACAGCTGGGCACTGTATATATGTAGGAGCCCCCGCCAAAGAAATAAAATTTAAGCGGGACAGAAGCCCACCGCCGAGGGGGCGGGGCTTCTCCCTCAGCACTCACCAGCGCCATTTTTTCTCCACAGCACGCTGAGAGGAAGCTCCCCAGGCTCTCCCCTGCTGATACACGGTAGAAGAGGGTTGAAAAGAGAGGGGGGGCACATAATTAGGCACAAAAAAGTATATAAACATTAAGTTACTGTGTTATTCCTGGGTTATATAGCGCTGGGGTGTGTGCTGGCATACTCTCTCTCTGTTTCTCCAAAGGGCCTCGTGGGGGAACTGTCTTCAGAAAGGACATTCCCTGTGTGTGTGGTGTGTCTGTACGCTTGTGTCGACATGTCTGATGTGGAAGGCTATGTGGGAGAGGAGCGGGAGCAAATGAATGTGGTGTCTCCGCCGACGGCGCCGACACCTGATTGGATGGATATGTGGAAGGTTTTAAATGATAATGTAAATTCCTTGCATAAAAGATTAGACAAGGCTGATGCATTGGGACAGGCAGGGTCTCAACCCGTGCCTGATCCTATGTCGCAGGGACCGTCGGGGTCTCATAAGCGCCCACTATCCCAAATTGTTGACACAGATACCGACATGGATTCTGACTCCAGTGTCGATTACGATGATGCAAAGTTACAGGCAAAGTTGGCTAAATCACTCCGATATATGATTATAGCAATTAAGGAAGTTTTGCACATCACAGAGGAAACCCCTGTCCCTGACACAAGGGTTTATATGTATAAGGGAAAGAAACCTGATGTAACTTTTCCCCCCTCACACAAACTGTATGAGTTATGTGAAAAAGCTTGGGAATCTCCAGATAAAAAAACTGCAGATTTCCAATCGGATGGCGTATCCTTTCCCGCCAACGGACAGGTTACGATGGGAATCCTCCCCTAGAGTGGACAAAGCTTTAACACGCTTATCCAAAAAGGTAGCCCTGCCGTCCCAGGATACGGCTACCCTCAAGGATGCTGATGATCGCAAACAGGAGGGTACCCTGAAGTCCATTTATACACATTCAGGTACCTTGCTCAGACCGGCAATCGCGTCGGCCTGGGTCTGTAGTGCAGTAGCGGCATGGACTGATACCTTATCAGAGGAGTTTGATACCCTAGATAGGGATACTGTTTTATTGACCCTGGCGCATATTAAAGACGCTGTCCTTTATATGAGAGATGCTCAAAGAGACATTAGTCTGCTGGGTTCTAGAATAAACGCTATGTCGATTTCTGCCAGAAGGGTCCTGTGGACTCAGCAATGGACAGGTGATGCCGACTCTTAAACGACATATGGAGGTTTTACCTTACAGGGGTGAGGAATTGTTCGGTGAAGGTCTCTCGGACCTGGTCTCCTCAGCTACGGCTGGAAAGTCAAATTTTTTGCCTTATGTTCCCTCACACCCTAAGAGAACACCGCATTATCAAATGCAGTCCTTTCGTTCACAAAGAAACAAGAAAGTCCGAGGTGCGTCCTTTCTTGCCAGTGGGAGGGGCTGAGGAAAGAAGCTGCACAATACAGCTAGTTCCCAGGAACAGAAGTCCTCCCCTGCCTCTGCAAAATCCACCGCATGATGCTGGGGCTCCACTGGCGGAGTCGGGGCCAGTGGGGGCTCGTCTTCGGAATTTCAGCCACATGTGGGTTCACTCCCAGGTGGATCCCTGGGCAATAGAAATTGTGTCTCAGGGTTACAAGCTGGAATTCGAAGAGGTGCCTCCTCGCCGGTTTTTCAAATCGGCCCTACCGTCTTCCCCCCTAGAGAGGGAGATAGTGTTAAATGCAATACAAAAATTGTATCTTCAGCAGGTGGTGGTCGAGGTTCCCCTCCTTCAACAGGGAAGGGGTTATTATTCGACCATGTTTGTGGTTCCGAAACCGGACGGTTCGATCAGACCCATATTGAATTTAGAATCTCTGAACCTATACTTGAAGAGGTTCAAGATGGAATCGCTAAGAGCGGTCATCGCCAGCCTGGAAGGGGGGGATTTTATGGTGTCACTGGACATAAAGGATGCGTACCTTCATGTCCCCATTTATCCACCTCATCAGGCAAACCTAAGATTTGCGGTACAGGACTGTCATTACCAATTTCAGACGTTGCCGTTTGGTCTCTCCACGGCTCCGAGGATTTTCACCAAGGTAATGGCGGAAATGATGGTGCTCCTGCGCAAGCAGGGTGTCACAATTATCCCGTACTTGGACGATCTCCTCATAAAAGCGAGATCAAGAGCGCAGTTGCTGAACAGCGTATCTCTTTCACTGAAAGTGCTACAACAACACGGCTGGATTCTCAATATCCCAAAGTCGCAGTTGGTTCCTACGACTCGTCTGCCTTTCTTGGGCATGATTCTGGACACGACCCAGAAAAGGGTTTATCTTCCGATAGAAAAAGCCCAGGAACTTATGACTCTGGTCAGGAACCTTTTGAAATCAAGACTGGTGTCCGTGCATCATTGCACTCGAGTCCTGGGAAAGATGGTGGCCTCATACGAGGCCATTCCCTTTGGTAGGTTCCATGCGAGGACTTTCCAATGGGATCTGTTGGACAAGTGGTCCGGATCACATCTACAGATGCATTGGTTGATCACCCTGTCCCCCAGGGCCAGGGTGTCGCTCCTGTGGTGGCTGCAGAGTGCTCACCTTCTCGAGGGCCGCAGATTCGGCATTCAGGATTGGATCCTGGTGACCACGGATGCAAGCCTCCGAGGTGGAGGAGCAGTCACACAGGGAAGAAATTTCCAGGGTCTCAAGTCAAGAGACTTGTCTACACATCAACATCCTGGAACTAAGGGCCATATACAACGCCCTAGGTCAAGCGGAGGCCTTACTTCGCGACCAACCAGTTCTGATCCAGTCAGACAACATCACCGCAGTGGCTCATGTAAACCGCCAAGGCGGCACAAGGAGCAGAGCGGCAATGGCGGAAGCTACCAGGATTCTTCGCTGGGCGGAGAATCATGTAAGCGCACTGTCAGCAGTGTTCATTCCGGGAGTGGACAACTGGGAAGCAGACTTCCTCAGCAGACATGACCTACACCCGGGAGAGTGGGGACTTCATCCAGAAGTCTTCGCACAGATTGTGAGTCGGTGGGAACTGCCACAGATAGACATGATGGCGTCCCGCATCAACAAAAAGCTACAGAGGTATTGCGCCAGGTCCAGAGACCCTCAGGCAGTAGCGGTAGACGCCCTCATGACACCGTGGATGTTCCGGTCCGTCTATGTATTTCCTCCTCTTCCTCTCATACCCAAGGTGTTGAGAATAGTAAGAAGAAAAGGAGTGAGAACAATCCTCGTTGTTCCAGATTGGCCACGACGGACCTGGTATCCAGATCTGCAGGAAATGCTCACGGAAGATCCGTGGCCTCTTCCTCTAAGGCAGGACCTGTTGCAACAGGGACCCTGTCTGTTCCAAGACTTACCGCGGCTGCGTTTGACGGCATGGCGGTTGAACGCCGGATCCTAGCGGGAAAAAGGTATTCCGGTTGAGGTTATCCCTACGCTGATAAAGGCTAGGAAGGAAGTAACAGCAAAACATTATCACCGTATATGGCGAAGATATGTTTCTTGGTGTGAGGCCAGGAATACTCCTACGGAAGAATTCCATCTGGGCCGTTTCCTTCACTTCCTACAAACTGGAGTGGATTTGGGCCTCAAATTAGGCTCCATTAAGGTCCAGATTTCGGCCCTATCCATTTTCTTTCAAAAAGAATTGGCTTCTCTCCCAGAAGTTCAGACTTTTGTTAAGGGAGTACTGCATATTCAGCCTCCGTTTGTGACTCCGGTGGCGCCTTGGGACCTTAATGTGGTCTTGGACTTCCTAAAGTCACACTGGTTTGAACCACTGAAAACGGTGGAGTTGAAATATCTCACTTGGAAGGTGGTCATGTTATTGGCCCTAGCTTCGGTTAGGCGAGTATCGGAATTAGCGGCTTTGTCACATAAAAGCCCCTCTATGGTTTTCCATATGGATAGAGCGGAATTGCGGACACGTCCTCAGTTCCTGCCAAAAGTGGTTTCATCCTTTCATATGAACCAACCTATTGTGGTGCCTGTGGCTACACGGGACTTAGATGATTCCGAGTCCCTTGATGTGGTCAGGGCTTTGAAGATTTATGTAGCCAGGACGGCTAGAGTCCGAGAAACAGAAGCACTGTTTGTTCTGTATGCAGCCAACAAGGTTGGCAGCCCTGCTTCAAAGCAGACTCTTGCTCGCTGGATCTGTAACACGATTCAGCAAGCGCATTCTACGGCTGGTTTGCCGTTACCAAAATCGGTCAAGGCCCATTCCACTAGGAAAGTGGGCTCTTCTTGGGCGGCTGCCCGAGGGGTCTCGGCACTACAGCTGTGTCGAGCTGCTACTTGGTCGGGTACAAACACCTTTGCAAAATTCTATAAGTTTGATACCCTGGCTGAGGAGGACCTCATGTTTGCTCAATCGGTGCTGCAGAGTCATACGCACTCTCCCGCCCGTTTGGGAGCTTTGGTATAATCCCCATGGTCCTTTACGGAGTCCCCAGCATCCTCTAGGACGTTAGAGAAAATAAGATTTTACTTACCGGTAAATATATTTCTCGTAGTCCGTAGAGGATGCTGGGCGCCCGTCCCAAGTGCGGACTTCTTCTGCAATACTTGTATATAGTTATTGCTTCAATAAGGGTTACGTTATTGTTGCATCGGGCGTGAACTGATGCTATGTTATTGTCATACTGTTTACTGGATTGTTATCACAAGTAATACGGTGTGATTGGTGTGGCTGGTATGAATCTTGCCCTTGGATTAACAAAAATCCTTTCCTCGTACTGTCCATCTCCTCTGGGCACAGTTCTCTAACTGAGGTCTGGAGGAGGGGCAGAGAGGGAGGAGCCAGTGCACACCAGGAACTAAATTCTTTCTTAAAGTGCCCATGTCTCCTGCGGAGCCCGTCTCTTCCCCATGGTCCTTACGGAGTCTCCAGCATCCTCTACGGACTACGAGAAATAGATTTACCGGTAAGTAAAATCTTATTTTTCCTGCTCAGCTCTCTGGATGCGAAGCACAAGTAATGAAGGGGGTACCGCGAGGCACGGCACATCGCAGCTAATTGTATTGATCCATTTGTGTTTAATGAAGTGATATTACAGAGAATGCTAAAATGTAACTTTGTTTTTGTATTTTTATTTATGTATTACTTTGGGTCATAGCCTTTCACAATCTGTGGACATTTAATATTTGGGTTCGGCAGTTTAAACCTTTCCATGGTTAGCTCTTACAGTGCCACCTACTTGTAATCAAGGAGGGAATAAATAAAATATTAGCAATACTTTCCAGGTGAGTCAGGTGATGTCAATGAAGTCCTTGTTGCCAGCAGCAACCAAAGTGCGTTTGGGTCATTATAAAGAATGACCATTTAAGCATAGAGTATATTTGATATGACAGAGTTCCTGGTGTGGTATAAATTCTACCTATGCCACAAACTAGGGTATGTAACTATACTGCAGCGAATTCAAATGTAGTTCTGCTAACTACTAAGAAATTAGAATACTTAATGTATATAATATGTCTTTGTATTGTTTTAATGGGACTTTAACCCTTTTTAGTTATGTTTTCCCTCTGCGTATATATCTAATGCTATTAATAAGGGTTAAATGGATAAATGTATTCTTAAATAGGGCTTTACCTAGTTTCTGTAATGGTTCTAGTAAGTCTCCTTGCAGTTCCATTGTTTACTTTCTCTTCCTGGTGATCTCGTTATCTTCTCTCGACTCTCTAATCCTCAGAATGTAATAGGTCAATGAGGTGAGACTTTATCAGCCACAGCGAAGGCTTGGTCAGACTCTGGAAAGACTGAGAATAAGACACAGAACAGGCAAAGAAAGACTTAACAGGCAACCTCCAAAATTGTCATCTACATTCCCTGCTTTAGGCACAATTTAGCGAATTTAGCGCTTGAGTTTGAGGTTACTGTCCCTTTAATAGTATTAAACTTAAAAAGTGTACGTGTAGTTCTGTATTATTTTTTTGTCGCAAAGTTCATCATTTATGGATGTCTGTGATGAGCAGAAAATTCCAATTTGGAAAGATGTTATAAGTAAAATAATTTTTATATAATATTCCATTTTTAAATAACATGTACAGTTTTGTTCCATCTATGTCTCGTGGGTACCTTATTTAGGAGCATTGGGCAGCTTGTACACCAGCCTGAATATATAGGTTACCCCTTATGAGTAGATTTAAATGATCCACTTTCTCCGTGAGGTTACATAATTTATCCTGGGAACTAGACACCGCTTGAATCTGTAATGTGTTATCCTGTAAGTAAAGGGACAGAGGAGTATTGTGTTGTGAGCTCTTGGCAAGACAATCGTTCGTTGCGATAAACTGTGTAACCGCCGTTTGTTTGACCGTTTCTTCTATCTGTCCTCAGGGAGTCGGCCAAATGGCTTTTGGGCCTAACTCAAACTCCGAGGACGCCTCTCAGGTGACGGAAGGCGCGGTTTCGGATCTTTTCCAGCACCCAGGAGAACCTGCTCCGTCTTACAGTAACATGGAAGACGTCGACTAGCAGCTTTATTTTTGTGTGCGTCTTTGTGACCTGGAGTTACGATGGTTGTACATAGCTGTTGAAATAATTTTGTTGGATATTTTTATGTTTTGAGGTTTTTTTTTTTTTTTTAAGGGGGAGATGTGATGACTCTCTCCTCTCGGCATCACCATTTTGTATATTCCCAAGCAAGTAACCATTTAGTTCTTTTGGGCCCATGCATTGTTGGAGGGTCTCTACTGTGTACCCTGCTCACTGCTGCGGTTAATGCACCCGTGCACCTTGTTTATACCTTTTCGGACATTCTCACTGTTACCGTGTTTGCTGTATGTACATCTGCCAATGATTACGCCTGCATCCCAGCGCTGGGACTGGAAACTGCTTCCTAATTGAGGAAACGGCCCACTTTATTTTCTATCTGTATGTGCAGTGATTGAGCTGATAAAACCGCTTACCATGCTTGTTATACGGTTCCTTTGTATTTGGCTTAAAGCGTCAATGCAACATTACAAGTAAATCCAGCCGGTCCAGCTTTAATATTGCCCTTCTTACCATCGGTTGTGGTTTCCCGTCTCTGCCACCATTTACTGCTGAGGTAATTTTTTTTCTTTTCTTTATAAATCTCTCGTTTACAGTAAAAACCTAACTCCTGGAAAAAAAAGTTTTCACCCTTTAACAATTATCTTCTTAAAGGTTCCATTTTGTCACCCCCAAGAGTTTTTTGTGTCAGCTGCACTTATAAATGTTAATAAAATTAAAGTTTACGACACAATGTGCATAATGCAGGCAGCCATTTTATGACTTCTTCCAAGAGTCATGAGAATGTTCCCAATTTGCTAGAAGCTAGTGACGTCACTGAGGCATGAGGTGTGAAGGGACTTGTCGCAGTGATGTCTGTTTTCAGTTGGGTACATTTTCACTTTTCCTATGAAAGCGGGTTTGGTTTTGTGGATATGAACGGTTCAGATCTGCAGATGTACCATTGCTCTCCAGAAACCAAAATGGCTGCTCTAAAATCCTGCCTACTGCAAAGCACCCTTGGATGTTAAATTTAAAGCCATTTCATACAGCAGAATCTAAAATCCAATACAAGCAGATTGTGGTAACGTCACCTTTATAACTGTAAGCCTGTAATTAAAACCTGGCAGCCTAATACTGGGGTTTATTTGGATAATTCATTTTATTGAAATTTTCATATAATACAGCTAAAATACTTGTAATCATTCTCTGGCATCCCCAGCTTGTCATCTGAACCTGTGCCTCTTCCTGCCAAAATGTTGTAATCCCCTGCAGAACTTTCAAAAGAGTTTAAGATGTGCTTGTTAATTTTTAGGAGTATCTGTTGCCTAGTCACAATGGGGGTGGCCATTCACTGGAAACCATTGATATCACCAAGGCACATTTTATGAGACAAGAGAGCAGCCATTTTGTGATTTGAACCTATAAACAAACACAGAACCTGAGGTGACTTGGTAGCGGCTGCATTTTTATGAACACAAAATGGCTGCCTTTCCTCTGTGTGGGTGACAAGTGCGTTTTAGGTAAATGCCATTCTAAAATGAATGTAATTGTTTAAAACCTGATTTATAAATTGATTTTTGTCATTGTGGCATGTCACGTATGCATTATCCTAACCAGAAACACAGTATGTAATGGGTGTCTATGGAATGCATAACCTGCCTTGCAGCAGGAAAGGAAGATTAGGTGCTTATGGACTCTGCATTTGATTCAGCCATGTTTGTTCTTATTTTTAATCCATTCTCCCCCTTTCTGTAGCCATTGTAAATACCCAGTATATGTACAGTAGATATTATATAATTCAGTACAGCCGTGCGTTCAGCTTCCTTATCACCGCTCTCCCCATGTAAAGTTTTGTTCTCTTGTGCCTGCATTGAAGTAGCACTCAACAATGTAACACCTATATTTTCTGTTTCCTGTGTAATTATTTATCTGTAATTAATAAATTTACACTCTGCTTGTGTTACAAATCTGCAGCTTATGATATATATTTTAACTTTAAGCGTATTTTATATTCACCATTCACACGGTTACTTTCTGCACAGATTGCATGGTGTTTATTAAAAAAAAAAATCACAAAATATTACTACTAAGTGTATGTAGTAGAAGCTGCAGGACGGCGCTCACAAGCTCGTGTTAAAGTGCTCACACTTTAATCCGTCTCTGTTTCTCTTACGTCCTAGAGGATGCTGGGGTCCACATTAGTGCCATGGGGTATAGATGGGTCCACTAGGAGCCACTGGCACTTCAAGAGTTTGAGAGTGTGGGCTGGCTCCTCCCTCTATGCCCCTCCTACCAGACTCAGTTTAGAAAATGTGCCCGGAGGAGCCGGTCACAGCTAGGGGAGCTCCTAGAGCTTCTTTAGTTTTATTATTTTTTTTTATATTCTTAGAGTTTAGGCACAGGGAGGCTGCTGGCAACAGCCTCCCTGCTTCGTGGGACTTAGGGGGAGGGAGTAGTGTCCGCCCTGAGGGGTCTGAGCCGCTATCTCCGCTGACAGGACACTGAGCTCCTGAGGGTGATGATCGTTAGCTGCCCCAGGCGACCGCTCACTCCCGCAGCATGCCGCCACCCCCTAACAGCCAGAAGATTCCGGTGGTGAGTGAGTCACCGGTCCCCTCAGCAAGCGGGGAGCCGGTGTGAAGATGTCGGCAACAGGGTGGGAGCGTAGTATTAACTGCGCTCCGGAGGCTCAGCGGTACGTAGTGCGGTGCTGTGAGGGGCGCCCTGAGCCAGCGCCTATACGCTACACTGGTCAGAAAGCCTGTCAGGGACCTCTGTTACACTGCCAGCAGAAATCCTCAGGCCAGTATAAAGAATGGAAGAGCGGGAAGCAGCGCCATGTTCAGGGGGAGGAGTTTCTCAGAGCGTTCAGCGCCATTTTCCTGCCTGCAGATCAAACAGACGCTGACGGGGAGAGCTGTCCCTCCAAGCAACTCCAGCTATCCTGTGCAGTACCAGGGGGTTGTAGAAGGGGGGGGGGGGGGGAGGCTGTGTAAATTCTGTGTAGTCTATTAAGGTACACAGTAAACGCCAGGTAGTTGTGTTATATCTACCTCAGTAAGTGCTGTGTGTGGGTTGGCTCCAATCTCTATGTCTCTCTGTGGCATACTTGGGGGGGAAACTGTCTGACATTTCTCTGTGTGGGATGTGTGTGGGTGTTTGTTGTCTCACATAGCCATGTCTAGGGACTCTGTGTCATATGCTGCAGAGGATGTTTCCTCTCAGGAGGGATCCATTCCATGTACACATGATTGTAATATTTTGTTTCAGATCCCAATTAATGAGCCCGAGTGGTTGTCCTCTATTAAGGGGATGATCTCTACTAGGGTAGCTCATACTGAGACTGAAACTCAGGTGGCAGTTTGGTCAGGTTCTATTCCTATTCCTGCAAAATCCCCTAGTATGTTCCCACAGAAACGTGCACTTGCCAGGTTATGCAAGATGACACGGATACTGACTCTGATACAGCAGACGGTGATGGGGACGTGCTGAGCAGGGCGGCATTCCTTGCAAAGGGGGTGCAGCTCATGATTGAGGCCATTAGAGATGTGTTTAAACATTGACACGCCACCTGAGCAGCTTGAGGAGGCTTACTTCAGTGAGGGGGGCTGGGGGAGAGGGTCAAGAGCCTTCCTGGCTAGGTGCCATAAAATCCATGATGTCAGATATGTCATCTCGGCTCACTGCTAATACTCAAACTCAACAACTGCAGCAGGCTGTTGCAGACCTAGCTGCAAGGGCAGATGTTCAACAGCCGGGGCCCCTCTAGATCAGGACCACAAAAATGTGGGTTACTTGCTTTACTCTCAGACTCTGATGAGGAGATACAGGAGGAGGGGGGAGGACTTGGATCTTGTTACTGGGGATTCCCCTTCTGCACAGGGTATTGAGCCCCTCATTCTTGCTATACAGGACGTGTTTAAACTCCCTCTAGAGGACGCTGCAGCACAGCAGTCATTTTTCTTAACACAGAACAAACTCAGTGTCACTTTCCCTGATTCTGCAGAGCTGGATGATCTGTTTAAGTTAGCCTGGAAAAATCCAGGTAAATACTAAGTGACAAAACGGTTTTTGCACACTTTCCCCTATCTACACAGCGGCTGGTATATTACAAAGACCTGTCATAGCGGGTTGCTGGATAACACATGCCATTCATGTGGTCAACTCAAATTCAAGAGGGCCTCTCGGGGGGGATATGTCCTTGGTCACTACGGTGACTCTCCTAAAACACATTCAAGACACTGCACGTGTCCTGTGTGACTCTCAAGGAGATAGGCAATATTAATGCTAGGACCACTGCTATGGCAGTGTTGGCGCACAGAGCTTTGTGGTTGCGTCAGTGGATAGCAAACGCAGAGTCCAAGCGCAGTGTAGAGTCTCTTCCTTTTTCAGGGGATTGGCTCTTTGGGGTTGATTTGGGTACGTGGATTTCTAAAGTTACTGTGGGGATATTCACGTTTCTCCCCTCTGGAGCCCTGCCGGCTAGACGTTCCTACCCGGGGCCGTCTGCCCGGTCCTTTCGCTCTAACAGATTTCGATCTAGGGCCAGAGGTGCCTCCAATGCGGCTAGAGGCACCAGAGGTAAGACAAGAAAACCAGCAACCGCAGGTTCTCAGGAACAGAGTACCAGTTTAGCTTCCACTAAGGCCTCTTCAGCTGCATCTGTGAAAGCTCCTGCCAGTATACCTGGGTATAAGACCTCACTTCTCAGAACTACAAGCTGGAGTTCGACGGCGGTCCTCCTCAACGATTTTTCAAATCAAGCTTACCAGCTTTGGAGGATACACGAGTTACGCTGCAACAGGCCATCCTAAAGTTGGCCCAGTCCCAAGTCATTGTTCCAGTGCCACTAAAACAGGGAAAGGGTTACTACTCCATCCTGTTCGTGGTACCGAAACCGGATGGTTTGGAAAGGCCCATTCTGAATCTAAAATCCTTGAACCCTTACCTAAAGGTTTTAAAGTTCAAGATGGAATCCTAGCAAGCAATGGTTGCAGGTCTGGAAGAACAAGAGTTCATGGTCTCGTTGGATATAAAGGACGCCTATCTACATATCCCAATTTGGCCACCGCACCAGGATTACCTACGGTTTGCCCTGCTGATCGATCACTACCAGTTCCAGGCGCTATCTTTCAGCCTGTCCACAGCTCCGAGGGTTTTCACAAAGGTGTTGGCAGAGATGATGTTCCAACTCCGGGTCCAGGGGGGACAATATTGTCCATTATTTGGACAATCTTGATAAAAGCGAGATCCAGGGAGCTTGTATTGCTCCATATAGACCGCACTATTCAGCTTCTGTCACACCATGGGTGGATCCTCGATTTACAGAAGTCCCACCTGGAGGCGGCTCCTGTTCCTGAGATTATTACTGGATACTGTGGCTCGGAAAGTGTTCCTCCCAGAGGAAAAAGCGACAACACTCTCGGAGATGTTCTGAATGGTTCTACGGCCTACTCGAATATCCATCCATCTGTGCATAAGATTGTTGGGGAACATGGTAGCCTCATACGAGGCGATCCAGTACGGAAGGTTCCATGCCAGAACATTTCAATTGGATCTCCTGAGCAAGTGGTCCGGCTCACATCTTCAGATGCACCGGATAATACAGCTGTCACCTCAGGCCAGGATTTATCTCCTGTGGTGGCTACAGTCCCCAAACCTACTGGAAGGTCCAAGTTTCGGAATTCAGGATTGGATCCTCCTCACGACAGATGTGAGTCTGAGAGGATGGGGAGCTGTCACCCAAGGGGCTCAGTTCCAGGGCAGGTGGTCAGCCCATGAAGCCTTACTTCCAATCAACATTCTGGAACTTCGGGCGATCTACAATGCTCTGCTTCAGGCCTCTCCTCTACTCAAGGATCCAGGTTCAGTCGGACAAAGCCACGGCGGTGGCTTACATAAATCGACAAGGAGGGACAAAAAGCAGGGCCTGCATGTGAGAAGTGTCATGGATACTCCTCTGTGCAGAAAGAAATGCAAGAGCAATGTCCGCAATCTTCATTCCGTGAGTGGACAGCTGGAAAGCGGATTTACAGAGTCGTCCCGATCTCCACCCGGGAGAGTGGGGGCTTCACCATCAGGTGTTTCAGCAGATCGACCGGTGGGGCTGCCCACAAATAGACATGATGGCTTCTCGACTCAACGAGAAGCTTCACTGGTATTGCTCACGAAACAGGGACCCTCAGGCGAGCGCAGTGGATGCACTGACTTTGCCTTGGCCTTACCGGCTGGTCTACCGGTTTCCTCCGATTCCATGGATCCCAATGGTGCTACAGCAAATCAGGAATCAGAGTCCAGGCAGTTCTGATTGCCCCAGATTGGCCTCGGAAGGCGTGATTAGTGGATTTTCTCTACATGTCCGTCGAAAACTCTTGGCCTCTGCCAATGAGAAAAGGGCCGTTCATCTACCCGGACTTACGGCGACTTTGTTTTGACGGCATGGAGGTTGAGTGGAACATCCTAGCTCACAATGGCCTTTCCAAAAAGTTGGAAAGGCCAACTTTCTGGTTCAGGCCAGGAAGCCTGTTACGTCAAAACACTATCATCATATCTGGAGAAGATATGGCTCTTGGTGCGAGGAACGCACGTATCCGAACAGAGTTCCACTTGGGCTGTTTTTTTACGTTTCCTGCAGGCTGGTGTGGATAAGGGCTTACATCTGGGTTCCATTAAGGTCTAGATTTCATCTCTCTCCATTTTCTTCCAGAAGAAATTGGCTGTATTGCCAGAAGTTCAGACTTTCTTGCAAGGGGTACTCCACATATAACCTCCTTTTGTGCTACCCACAGCACCCTGGGATTTGAATGTAGTGTTGGAATTTCTACAATCCTCCTGGTTTGACCTCTGATGACTGTAGAAGACAAGTACCTCACATAGAAGAAGGTGATTTAGTGGCCATGGCTTCTGCTAGGCGTGTCTCAGAATTGGGTGCCTTATGTAAAAGTCCATGGCCCTCATTCCGAGTTGATCGGTCGCAAGGCGAATTTAGCAGAGTTACACACGCTAAGCCGCCGCCTACTGGGAGTGAATCTTAGCTTCTTAAAATTGCGACCGATGTAATCGCAATATTGCGATTACTAACTACTTAGCAGTTTCAGAGTAGCTTCAGACTTACTCTGCCTGTGCGATCAGTTCAGTGCTTGTCGTTCCTGGTTGACGTCACAAACACACCCAGCGTTCGCCCAGGCACTCCCACCGTTTCTCCGGCCACTCCTGCGTTTTTTCCGGAAACGGTAGCGTTTTCAGCCACACGCCCCTGAAACGCCGTGTTTCCGCCCAGTAACACCCATTTCCTGTCAATCACATTACGATCGCCGGAGCGATGAAAAAGCCGTGAGTAAAATTACTTTCTACATAGCAAAGTTACTTGGCGCAGTCGCAGTGCGAACATTGCGCATGCGTACTAAGCGGATTTTCATTGCGATGCGATGAAAAATACCGAGCGAACAACTCGGAATGAGGGCCCATATTTGGTCTTTTAAGAGGACAGAGTGGAGCTCAGGACTAGGCAGCAGTTTCTGCCGAAGGTCGTCTCTGCGTTCCACTTAAATCAACCTATTGGGATTCCGTCAGGTTCTGGCACTTCTACTCCTCCGGAGGCATTGGATGCTGTGCGAGCCTTGAAGATCTATATCAGCTCGGATCTGAAAGACTGATTCTTTGTTTGTGCTCTGTGATGTGCAGAAAAAGGGTTGCCCTGCTTCTAAGCAGTCCATTGCTCGTTGGCTTATGCTTACTATCCAACATGCCTATGTGTCGGCAGCTTTACCCGTTCCACAGTCTCTGAAGGCCCACTCTACAAGATCTGTGGGGTCTTAATGGGCGCTGCCCGTGGAGTCTCGGTCTTGCAACTATGCCGAGCTGCTACTTTACTGGGGAAGAACACCTTTGTGAAGTTCTACAAGTTTGATACCCTGGCCAAAGAGGATACCCAGTTTAGGCAGGTGGTGCTGCAGACGTCTCCGCACGTTCCCGCCCGTTCTGGAAGCTTTGGGACGTCCCCATCGTACTAATTCCCCAATATCCCTTATGGATGCTAGAGAAAATAGGATTTTAATTACCTACCGGTAAACCCTTTTCTCGTAGTCTATAAGGGATATTGGGCGCCCGCCTCAGTGCGTTGACTTTTCTGCAGGTTTCTCTGATATGGTTACCTGTTCAGCTGTTGCGGTTTTGTTACCAGCCGTTGCTGGTCGTTTTTATGTTGCTGGTGTGTGAATCTCACCACTCCTGTTATGTTCCTTCTCTCAAGTATGTCCATTCTCCTTTGCCACTATTTTACCTATAACTGCCCGTGGGAGGGGGCATAGAGGGGAGGAGCCAGCACACCCAGTTGAAGAAATGTAAAGTGCACCGGCTCCTTTGGACCCCGTCTATAGCCATCGTAATAATTCTATCCCTTATGGACGACGAGGAAAGGATTTACCGGTAGGTAATTAAAATCCTATTTGCGCATAATTACTATTTTGGGGTCTATTTACTAAGCCTTGGCTGGAGATAAACTGTACAGAGATAAAGGGGCAGATGTATTAAGCATGGAGAAGTGATAATGCACCAGCCAGTCAGCTTCTAACTGTTGATTTACATATTGGAGCTGATTGGCTGGTGCGTTATCACCTTGCACTTGTATCAAGCTTGGAGAAGTGATAAAGCGGTGATAAGTGCAAGGTGATAACGCACCAGCCAATCAGCTCCAATATGTAAATCGACAGAAGCTGACTGGCTGGTGCTTTATCACTTCTCCATGCTTAATACATCTGTCCCACTGCTTGTGACATGACAGGAGCTGGTTGCCTGGTACTTCATCTCCATCTAAAGCTTAGTAAGTAGACCCCTTTTTTTTTAGTTTGCACAAAGTTTGCAAAGCTCTTTCCAGTTCAGCCCTGGCGTCTGATGCTTGCAACCTTTCCATGTTTTACTAGTTGCAAATAAATCCACGTCACGGGAATATCTGACGAAGCTACATGTGACTATGAGGAGCCCTGTTTCAGTTAAATATTTAATATTTGTAATAGCATCAAATGCAGTGTAACAAGCAACCATCCAGTGGTTAGTCTGTGCGCCACCTGTGCTATTGCCAGTGAATTCATTGTGGTTGATCCGCATTTGCAGTGAAGCCTTTGACTGTAACGTTACAGAACTTGGCCAAAGAGGAAAGTTGTCTGTACTGTGATATTATGTGAAGCTTCTATTGCCTATAAGTAAAAATTATAATTAGAGGCCATTACGGCACGAAGGAGTCAAACACCTCAACACAGACATTTGGAGCAAGTGGATTTTAGTCTCCAATCCATGGTAAGAAGCTTAGACTTTGCGGAGCTCCTACATGGTCCTGGAGGTGAGCCAAGCACGGCTGAGTAGAAATAAGTTGTGAATTCCTGTCAGGGACGGCTCTGCGCTGTATTGGGGGGGGTTACAGATCATATTGACCTTGTAACAGAATGTATTGGTCTTTCTGGCTCCCGCTGCGGTTATCTGCTCCTGGTACTGGTGGTGCAGCTGGTTTATTCTGCATTTTTATAAAAGCCGATTGTTGTCACATATACAGATACCTCCCCGGACATTATTGCCTCGCGTCGCACCAGGTCCCACGTGACACCGGTAGAGGCGGGTATCCATTTTGCAATTTTTTACTCAAAATGTGTCGTAGTCGCAATGCGATGCACCAGGAGACTGTACTGATTAATTTGCTGAGCCACGCAGTGTGCAACCGTGTCTCCTAATATGTATATGAAGTGTTACATTGCTGCGGCCGTGGGGGTTTTTTTTTTTTTCCTTTCCATGTCAAGTTCCATTGTGTTTCTTATGTAGACTCAGCCGCACAAGTGTCATATCAAATTCATCAGCACAGTCTCCTGGTGCATCCTAGTCAATGCTTTGTGACTAAGACAAAAATAAATGCAGGAAGACCCACAAACAACAACTGAAGACCTCTGCAGTAAAGGCCTGGCAAATCATAACCAAACCTCAGCATTTGGTGGAGTCCACGGGCTCCGGCCTTCAGGCAGTCATCAAAGAGTTCTCGGCAAATCATTACAAATTTATGTTTTGTGATGATTTGTCCAATTACATTTGAGCCCTGAAAATAGCGGACAGTGTATATTAAACGGTTACATTTCCTACATATATCATACTATGGGGCAGATGTATTAAGCCTGGAGAAGTGATAAATCAGTGATAAGTGAAAGGTGATAACGCACCAGCCAATCAGCTCCATTATGTACATTTAAAGTTAGGAGCTGATTGGATGGTGCGTTATCACCTTGCACTTATCACTGCTTTATCACTTTTCCAGGCTTAATACATCTGCCCCTATATTTTTGTTCACCCCCTTGAATTAAAGCTGATCGTCTGCTCTTCAATTGCATCTCTATTGCCTAATTTCAAATCCATTGTGGTGGGTTATAGAGCCAAAATTATGCGAATTGTCAGTGTCCAAATACAGGGTGAGAAAAAAAAAACACCCTACATTTTAAAGGATAACAAAAAGGCATGTTAAATGCTGTTCACAATGTTAGTACATAATCTGAAAGTGCATGGAATACAATTTATATTCAATTTGTTTTGAATATATCGCCAGGATAGCGGCCTTCACGAGGATACGCAGTTGTAGTCTGTTTCTGAAGTTTGGCATCACTCTGCTCATTTCAGGAATTATCGCTGCAATTTCCTGATGATGCTCTCTTTTATCTGAATGGCTGTGTTAACGAGCAGAATTTTTGTTACTGGGTGGAAAGAAAAAAAAATCCTTCATCTCCATGAGAGGCCTCTACACAACCAACGGGGCCATCTTAAAGCTGAGGTCTACATACATTGATTAAAAACCATTAATGAACTGAAGGCTGACAACGCCAAGAAAATAAGCATTTACTCACCGGTAATTCTATTTCTCGTAGTCCGTAGTGGATGCTGGGTACTCTGTAAGGACCATGGGGTATAGACGGGCTCCGCAGGAGACTGGGCACTCTTAAAAGAAAGATTAGGTACTATATCTGGTGTGCACTGGCTCCTTCCTCTATGCCCCTCCTCCAGACCTCAGTTAGGGAAACTGTGCCCGGAAGAGCTGACATTACTAGGAAAGGATTTGGAATCCAGGGTAAGACTCATACCAGCCACACCAATCACACCGTACAACTCGTGATAACTATACCCAGTTAACAGTATGAACAATAACTGAGCCTCTCTCAACAGATGGCTCATACAATAACCCTTTAGTTAAGCAATAACTATATACATGTATTGCAGAGAGTCCGCACTTGGGACGGACTCCCAGCATCCACTACGGACTACGAGAAATAGAATTACCGGTGAGTAAATTCTTATTTTCTCTGACGTCCTAGTGGATGCTGGGTACTCCGTAAGGACCATGGGGATTATACCAAAGCTCCCAAACGGGCGGGAGAGTGCGGATGACTCTGCAGCACCGAATGAGCAAACTCAAGGTCCTCCTCAGCCAGGGTATCAAACTTGTAGAATTTTGCAAAAGTGTTTGAACCCGACCAAGTAGCAGCTCGGCAAAGTTGTAAAGCCGAGACCCCTCGGGCAGCCGCCCAAGAAGAGCCCACCTTCCTCGTGGAATGGGCTTTTACTAATTTAGGATGCGGCAGTCCAGCCGCAGAATGTGCAAGCTGAATCGTGCTACAGATCCAGCGAGCAATAGTCTGCTTTGAAGCAGGAGCACCCAGCTTGTTGGGTGCATGCAGGATAAATAGCGAGTCAGTTTTTCTGACTCTAGCCGTCCTGGAAACATAAAGTTTCAGGGCCCGGACTACGTCCAGCAACTTGGAATCCTCCAAGTCCCTAGTAGCCGCAGGCACCACAATAGGTTGGTTCAAATGAAACGATGATACCACCTTAGGGAGAAATTGGGGACGAGTCCTCCATTCTGCCCTTTCCATATGGAAGATCAGATATGGGCTTTTACATGACAAAGCCGCCAATTCTGACACACGCCTAGTCCAAGCTAAGGCCAAAAGCATGACCACTTTCCACGTGAGATATTTTAGCTCCACGGTCTTAAGTGGCTCAAACCAGTGGGATTTTAGGAATCCAACACACGTTAAGATCCCAAGGTGCCACTGGAGGTACAAAAGGGGCTGAATATGCAGCACCCCTGTAACAACGTCCGAACTTCAGGCAGTGAAGCCAGTTCTTTTTGAGAGAAAAAGGGATAGGGCCGAAATCTGGGCCTTTATGGATCCTAATTTTAGGCCCATAGTCACTCCTGACTGTAGGAAGTGCAGGAATCGACCCCCCTGGAATTCCTCTGTAGGGCCTTCCCGGCCACACACCAAGCAACCTATTTTCGCCATATACAGTGAAAAAGTCTTGCTGTCACGTCTTTCCTAGCCTTTATCAGCGTAGGAATAACTGCATCCGGAATGCCCTTTTCCGCTAGGATCCGGCGTTCAACCGCCATGCCGTCCAACGCAGCCGCGGTAAGTCTTGGATCAGACAGGGTCCCTGTTGCAACATGTCCTGACTGAGAGGCAGAGGCCATGGGTCCTCTGAGAGCATTTCTTGCAGCTCCGGGTACCGAGTCCTTCTTGGCCAATCCGGAGCAAAGAATATTGTTCACACTCCTCCGTTTATTACAATTCTCAGCCCTTGGGTCTGAGAGGAAGAGGAGGGAATATATAGACCGACTGGAACACCCACGGTGTTACTAGTGCGACCACAGCTATCGCCTGAGAGTCCCTTGACCCAGCGTAAAACCTTTTTTATCTTTTTATTGAGGTGGGACGCCATGTAGTCCACCTGAGGCAGTTTCCATCAATTTGCAAAACTGCGTGAAGACTTCCTGATGAAGTCACCACCTTCCCGGGTGGAGGTCGTGTCCACTCCCGGAATGAACACTGCTGACAGTGCGCTTACTTGATTCTCCGCCCAGCGAAGAATTCTGGTGGCTTCTACCCTCGCCACCCTGCTCCTTGTGCCGCCCTGGCGGTTTACATGAGCCCCTGCGGTCTGACTGGATCAGAACCGGTTGGTCGCGAAGCAGGAACTCCGCTTGACTTAGGGCGTTGTATATGGCCCTTAGTTCCATGATATTGATGTGAAGGCAAGTCTGTTGGCTTGACCACAAACCTTGGAATTTTCTTCCCTGTGTAACTGCCCCCCACCCTCGGAGGCTTGCATCCGTGGTCACCAGGACCCAGTCCTGAATGCCGAATCTGCGGCCCTCGAGAAGGTGAGCACTCCGCAGCCACCACAGGAGAGACACCCTGGCCCTGGGGGATAGGGTGATTAACCGATGCATCTGAAGATGTGATCTGGACCACTTGTCCATTAAGTTCCATTGTCCTTGCATGGAACCAGCCGAAGGGGATGGCCTCGTATGATGCCATCATCCTTCCCAGGACCCGAGTGCAGTGATGCACTGACACCTATTTTGGTTTTCAATGGATTCCTGACCAGTGTCATGAGCTCCTGAGCTCTCTCTATCGGGAGATAAACCCTCTTCTGGTCTGTGTCTAGGATCATGCCTAGGCGAGGCAGATGAGCTGTAGGAACCAACTGCGACTTCGGAATATATAGAATCCAGTCGTGTTGCCGTTTCACTTCCAGAGAAGGTGATACGCTGTCCAGCAACTGCTCTCTTGATCTCGCTTTTATGAGGAGATCATCCAAGTATGTGATAATAGTGACACCTTGCTTCCGCAGGAGCACCATCATATCTGCCATTACCTTGGTGAAATTGGTAATGACAATCCCGTACCGCAATTCTGAGGTACGCCTGATGAGGTGGATAAATGGGGACACGAAGGTATGCATCCCTAATGTCCCGATTCATTTCAGGCTTGCAATGACCGCTCTTAGCGATTCTATCTTGAACCTGAACCTTTTCAGGTATATGTTCAGGGATTTTAATACAATATGGGTCTAACCGAACCGTCTGGTTTCGGGATTATAACATGGTCGAATAATAACACCCTCTTGTTGAAGGAGGGGACCCTTGACCACCACCTGTTGAAGATACAATTTACGAATTGCAGTTAACACTGGCTCCCTCTCTTTGGGGGGAAGCCCGCCGGGTCCTCAGTGAGGGGGCATCTTCTCACAGTCCAGCCTGTATCCCTGCGATACAATTTCTATTGCCCAGGGATCGAACAGGGAGTGAACCCACTTGTGGCTGAACTTACGAAGGCGTGTCCCCACCGGGCCTAGCTCCGCCTGTGGAGCCCCAGCGACATGCGGTGGATTTTTATAGAGGCTGGGGAGGACTTCTGTTCCTGGGGACTAGCTGTGTTGTACAGCTTCTTTCCTCTGCCCCCGGCTCTGACAAGAAAGGACGCACCTCAGACTTTCTTGTTTCTTTATTCGAAAAGCTGCATTTAATAATGTCGTGCTTTCCTAGGCTGTGCAGGAATATAAGGCAAAATATCAGAATTACCAGCTATAGCTGTGGAGACCAGGCCCGAGAACCTTTCTCCACACAAGCCTCAGCCTTCCATATGCCTCTTAAGTCGGCGTCATCTGTCCAATGTATATTATACAGGACACGTCAAGCAGAAATCGACATAGCTTTTGTCTCTAGGACCCAGTATACTCGTGTCCCTTTGGGCATGCTTTATAATTATATATCTATCACTTAAGACAGCATCTTAAAATATTTATATGCATACTAGGGTCTCAATCTCTGCTGATAAGGTACCTGTCCACGCTGCCACAGCGCTATAAACCCATGCCGACACAATCGCCGGTCTGGGTAGTATACTAGAATGTGCACACTATCTGCAGGATCCTTGAGAATAGCTAGTGCAAACAGGACACCCAAGGGGAAGGTTCTCAACATATCCTGGCCCTAGTGGGGAAAGGATACAGCCTGAGAATTCTCTTGTGGAAGCTGCCGTCTCTTGTCTGGAGATTCCCGCTCTTTTTCCTCATGAGAGGAGGGAAATTTACCTCAGCATTCTTCCCCTTAAACATGTGTACTCTCGTGTCAGGGACAGATGAGTCATCAGTGATATGCAAATCATCTTTTATTCCAATAATCATATATTGAATATCTTTTAGCCCTCTTGGCTGTAACTTTGCATTATCGTAGCCGACAGTGGAGTTAAACTCCGTGTCGATACTTTGTTATTTTGGATAGTGAACATAGAGAGACTCTGAAGGACTCTGTGACATAGGGACAGACCAGGGTAGATTTCCTTTCTGTTCCCTAACCTTTTGTGCAATAATTTTACCTCAGCACTTACACATATCCAAACAGGTGTCGGTGTTGTCGATGGAGACACCCTCCCACACACATATCCGCTCTATCACCTCCTTAGAGGAGCCTTTTACCTTAGACATGTCGACACACGCGTACCGACACACCACACACACAGGGGATGCTCTATTTGAAGACAGTTCCCCCACCAGGCCCTTTGGAGAGACAGAGAGAGAGTATGCCAGCACACACCACAGCGCTATATAATACAGGGATGTACACTATACTGAGTGATTTTTCCCCTATACCAGCTTATATACACAGTTTTGCGCCTAAATGTATGTGCCCCCCCCCCTCTCTCTTTTTTACCCATTGTGTACCAGGATACTGCAGCGGAGAGCCTGGGGAGCTTCCTTCCAGCTGAGCTGTGAAGAGAAAATGGCGCCGGTGTGCTGAGGAAGAAGGCACGGCCCCCTCAGCGGCGGGCTTCTGTCCTTTTATGTACTTTAATGGCGGGGGTTAATGCACATATACAGTTTATCAGACTGTATTATGTGCTTTTCGCCAAGTAAGGTAATCTAATTGCTGCCCAGGGCGCCCCCCCCAGCGCCCTGCACCCATCAGTGACCGGAGTGTGTGGTGTGCTAAGGGAGCAATGGCGCTCAGCTGCAGTGCTGTGCGCTACCTTAATGAAGACCGGAGTCTTCAGCCGCCGATTTTCAACTTCTCTTCGTTCTTCTGGCTCTGCAAGGGGGACGGCGGCGCGGCTCCGGGACCGGACGACCGAGGACTGGGCCTGTGTTCGATCCCTCTGGAGCTAATGGTGTCCAGTAGCCTTAGAAGCCCAAGCTAGCTGCAAGCAGGTAGGTTCGCTTCTCTCCCCTCAGTCCCACGTAGCAGTGAGTCTGTTGCCAGCAGATCTCACTGAAAATAAAAAACCTAACAAATACTTTCTTTTCTAGGAAGCTCAGGAGAGCCCCTAGGGTGCATCCAGCTCTGGCCGGGCACAGATACTAACTGAGGTCTGGAGGAGGGGCATAGAGGGAGGAGCCAGTGCACACCAGATATAGTACCTAATCTTTCTTTTAAGAGTGCCCAGTCTCCTGCGGAGCCCGTCTATACCCCATGGTCCTTACGGAGTACCCAGCATCCACTAGGACGTCAGAGAAATGACCACATACACAAAACCAATTAAAAATAAACTGTGGGGCACATTTACTAAGCAGTGATAAGAGTGGAGAAGTTCCCCATGGCAACCAATCAGCACTGACGTAACAGCTATAATTTGCATACTATAAAATGATACAGAGCTGCTGATTGGTTGGTGGGGCAACTTCTCCACTGGCTCACTTCCCCACTCTTATCACCGCTTAGTAAATGTTCCCTTGTGTTCCATGCACTTTTAAATTATGTACAAACATTTTGAATAACATTTACCATGTCTTTTTTTTTTTTTTTATTAACCTTTAAAAGTTGGGAGGGGTTTGCTTCTGCCTGTATATATGGGCGGTACTACTTGGTTCCAGCTAACTCAATTTTTGATTATCGATTACTGTTACATCTCTAAAGATCAGAAAGACCCCTGGCAGCTATGCCTACAGCCTCTAAGATTGTGGTCATGCCATGTCTAAGAGGAAAGACATTTGCAATAATAAATATACTTTTGCTGCCCAATGGAGGACATTGAAGTCGGTTGATAATCTTTTCAGAAATGGGCAATCCAGCAAATTTCTCCAACGATCAGATTGCTGCTCTTAAGATATCGCAGATTGCTACAAACTGCATTAATAAAATAGGTCTATAGAAATGATTCTGAAGAGAGAGGAGTCTCTGTATACAAGAGCCAATCCCAAAATAATATGAATTGATGCAAGAGTAAAGTTTTTACGCAATCAGCTGCTTCACAATACGACACAGGCTTTTCAGTGGTCTGGTTTTCTGGCTCAACACAGGTTGCAGTGTGCTGTTGGAGGATGAGTCCCTTGGAACCTTGGACATACGCTGTAAGTGATAATCCATGTGGGCATAGCTGATATTTGGAACCCATAAACCAACACTCCAGGCAAAGATGGCATCCATTAGTTTCTCCTGTGCTACAGCCATTACCATGTTTGTAACTAGTGCATACACTTTTTAGCTGTGGTACTGTAGCTGTGATCTTGGTTCTGGTATGATAGCCCATGGGCCCAAAAGAGTTGTAGATTATCTCAGATCCAGCAATTAACAAAATCCCAAACAGCATGGATTTACGGAGGGCCGATCATGCCAAACAAATCTTAAGACTTCTTTGACTGGGTGTCTGAAGTACTAGATGAAGGAAGGGCTGTAGCTGGAGAACTTCTAGATTTTAGTAAGACTTTTGACACTGTCCCACATCACTGACTGCTAAACTGGAAATGTTACGATTGGATTCTAAAGCTGGGTACACACTGACAGATATATCTGCAGATATGTCTATAGACGGATCGGGCAGTGTGCTTTGCATACACACTGCCCGATCCGTCAGAGACTGATGTCATTAACTGGGCCCGCCCAGTTCAGCTGTCAGTCACCGCCGGCTGCCGCAGCATGTGTGTGGGCGGGCGGCTGATCGCCCGTACACACACAGCGATGCGCCAATATATCGGTAGATATATTGGCCGTCGGCTGTGCTGCAGGGCCGACGTGTTAAGTCTGTGAACGAAGGAGTTTACAGACATATCGCCCGTACACACTGGCTGACAGACCCGCGATATATCGGCCAGTGTGTACGGGCCGTTAGTTGAATGGATAAGAACTTGGCTGCAGAATATGAAACAGAGAATCTTGGTAAATGGAGTGCAATCTGAAAAGGGAAATGTTACCAGTGGAGTACCCCAGGGATCTGTACTTGGACCAGTGCTTTTTAATATCTTTGATGGTGATATTGCAAATGGTATTGAATGGAAAGTATGTCTTTTTGCAGATGACACAAAACAGTGCAACAGGGTAGACACACCGGGGAGGGGTAAAACAAATGATCGATAACTTAGGTAGACTAGAGGAATGGTCAAGAGTGTGGCAACTATAGTTTAATGTAAAAAAAATGCAAAATCATGCACTTGGGTTTCAAAAACTCAAAGGCTAAATATAGTATCAAGGGCAATATAATGAAAACAACTGAGGAGGAAAGGGATCTAGGAGTCACTATGATTTAAAGGCAGGTAAGCAATGTAACAAAGCAATGAGGAAGGCTAGTCAGATGCTTGGCTGCATTGGGAGAGGAATCAGCAGCAGAAAGAAGTAATAATGCCACTGTATAGGTCATTGGTACGGCCTCATATGGAATATGGTGTTCAGTTCTGGAGGCCATGTCTCCAGGAGGATATAAATACATTAGAGAGTGTACAAAGAAGGGCAACTAAAATGGTGCATGGCCTACATCACAAAACTTACCTGAAAGGCTACAAGATCTTTATATGTATAGTTTGGAGCAGAGAAGGGAAAGGGGGACATGTACAAATATTCCAAGAGTTTTAACAAGGTCCAGGAGGGAAATGTTCTTCACAGGAAGAGAAGCAATAGGACCGGAGGACAGGCGCTGAGACTGGAGGGAGGTGGATTCAAAGGAAATTTTGAGGGAAAATGACTTAACAAAAAGGGTAGTGGACAAGTGGCACAGCCTCCCGTCAGAGGTGGTAGAGGCTAAGACAGTAGAGCAGTGGTTCCCAAACTTGGTCCTCAAGGCACCTTAACAGTCCATGTTTTAATGATATCCATAGCTGGACACAGATGGTTAAATCAAATCGACTGAGGTACTGATGAAGTCACCTGTGCCCAAGCATGGATGTCCTTGTTTCCCGGACTGTTAGGGTGCCTTAAGTACAGAGTTTGAGATAGACTTAAGGATATCCTTACAAAGAACTAAGGGGTCTACCTACTAAGCCTTGGACGGAGATAAAGTACTAGCCAATCCGCTCCTAACTGCCATGTCACAGGCTGTGTTTGAAAAATGACAGGAGCTGATTGGCTGGTATTTAATCTCCATGCACTTTATCTCCATCCAAGGTTTAGTAAATGGACCCCACAGGAACAAATGGTATTGAAGTTACCCAAAGCATAAAAGAAAACAAGGGCAGACTAGCTGGGAGAAGTGGTTCTTATCTGCCGTCACATTCTACGTAGGGCTGGCAGGTTTTGATTGCAGCTGATTTGCGCCTTTGGGATAAGCGGCCTGGGGTTAGATTTACTAAAGCTTCTAAAAATGAATAGTGGTGTTGTCCAATCAGATTCTAGCTACCATTTCCCTACAGCAGTGGTTCTCAAACTCGGTCCTCAGGACCCCACACGGTTCACGTTTTCCATGTCACCCAGCAGCTGCACTGTGTATCACCAACTGTCACTTTTTGAAAATCTACAGGTGACCTGCAAAACATGGACCGTGTTGGGTCCTGAGGGCCAAGTTTGAGAACCTGTGCCCTACAGAATGATAGACCAAATCTGATTGGCTGCTATAGGTAACACCTCCACTTGTTTGTTTTAGAAGCTTTAGTAAATCTACCCCTTTGGGTAAATAGGTACTACTACACACAAAAATAGGGACGGTATCTAGGTGTGTTGTCCTTCCTTATTTACTCTGCAGCCAACTCCATATGCTGTGTATTATGTCATAGGAAAGGAGTGTCTTTACAATATGAATCAGGGAAGGAGTGTCTACAGTATGACACAGGGAAGGAGTGTCTACAGTATGACATAGGGAAGGCGATTCTGTACAGTATGGCACAGGGAAGGAGTCTCTGTACAGTATGACACAGGGAAGGAGTGTCTACAGTATGACATAGGGAAGGCGATTCTGTACAGTATGGCACAGGGAAGGAGTCTCTGTACAGTATGACATAGGGAAGGAGTGTCTACAGTATGACATAGGGAAGGCGATTCTGTACAGTATGGCACAGGGATGGTGTCTCTACACAGGGAAGGAGTCTCTGCACAAGGAAGGATTGTTGGTATATGTATAATAAAATCGACCTCTGATAAAAAATGATGTCATCACTTAGGCATGTAATAAAAGTTGGTCTGAACTCTGACTATCCAAGATCAGTGATGTGTCTTCCAGAGAGTTTCGGCTTAACACACATCTGCAGTTTCCTGTAAATCCTATGTAGTTGGCACTTACATTGTAATGACCATTATGTTGTCTGAAAGATTCATGAAGATATTTAGGAGTAATAAATGAATTAGAGGAATATATTTTAATGTTCTTTTATCATGGATCCTACGACAGCAGGGATGGCAACCAGTGAGAGGAAAAGGGCACAAAAATATTTGTAGTCAAGTCAAAGAGCAACGGCGTGCACAAAAAAATGGGTCGTCGCCTTACCGGCACAAACAAAGCCACACACCATTTTTGTGCGTCTACCTTTGGTATGACGGTTGTAGGAGCATAATTATGTGTCACACCCCCATTTTTAGTCACAATTGGGGCGACAAACCCTGAACCAATCCAGATCCGCATAAAGGGGCTAATTCAGTAAGGATAGCAAATTCTGCCGCCCAGCATACTGACTGCCGCCTCCCCCCCCCCCCCCCCCTTCAACAAGCAGAAATTGCGATCGCTTCGCAATTTCTTCTTGTCAGCAGAAACTAAGGATGGCTCCTGCCCCACAGGACTCCCGGCGCCATCTTACCGATCGCGGCGGCTGCATGTGACATCTCGCAGCCGCCGCGATCACGCCCCCATTTGTGCCACACCGCCCACCGTTCGCATTGCCCTTCCCCCGCAATGCTCCGTCTCATCCCTGGAAATTGGTGATGTTGCCCATAGCAACCAATCAGATGCTGTCGATCATTTTTCTATTGCCTTTTAGAAAATGATTAGACAGCATATGATTGGTTGCTATGGTCAAAATCACCAATTCTCTGTCTTAGAAGCTGTAGTAATTTACTATGTTTACTGTGTCTCTTAGCCTGCTTTCCCTTCACTCTGTGTTTCTCTACTTGCTCCCCTTCACGCTGTGCCTCTCAGCCCCCCCTTCACTCTGCCTCTCAGCCTGCCCCCCACTTCACGCTGTGCCTCTCAGCCTGCCCCCCACTTCACGCTGTGCCTCTCAGCCTGCCCCCCACTTCACGCTGTGCCTCTCAGCCTGCCCCCCACTGCACGCTGTGCCTCTCAGCCTGCCCCCCACTGCACGCTGTGCCTCTCAGCCTCCCCTTTCACTCTGTGCCTCTCACAGCCTCCCCCTTCACTCTGTGCCTCTCAGCCTCCCCCTTCACTCTGTGCCTCTCAGCCTCCCCCTTCACTCTGTGCCTCTCAGCCTCCCCCTTCACTCTGTGCCTCTCAGCCTCCCCCTTCACTCTGTCTCTTAGCCTCCCTCTTCACTGTGCCTCTCAGCCTCCCCCTTCACTCTGTCTCTTAGCCTGCCCACCCCCACTTCACATTGTGCCTCTCAGCCTCCCCCTTCACTCTGCCGCCCCCCCCCCCCCCCCCCCCCCCCCCACCACCACCACCACCACACACACACACACTTCACTTTGTGTATCTCAGCATTCTCCCCCTCTATCTCTCCCTTCTTCCCCCTCCGGTCACTGGTAGCTGCCCTCACCTGTATGACAGTGAGCCGGCGGACAGTGAGGCCACACAGGCACAGCTCCTTTGTGGTACGGGCAGGAGTCAGACAGGGCAGGAAGTGTGACTGTGATGTAGTTCCGGCATCGCACTCCCGGCAGCCCTGCAAGGTGGGAGGCGGCTGCGGAGTGTCAGGAGCGGGAGCCACATCAGTGTGGAGAAAGAGCCGCGGGTTGGCCACCGCTGTGCTACAGCAATACTATCATGATTATGTCACTGAGAATCTCATGAATATACGCTGGTGTCTTAGAATACATTCAACCCATTACTACACTCCAGATTGTGTACCAAGCCAACTAGTCACATATAAGATACCACACATCGGGTATGTAGATATTTGGATGGGTGCATTATATTCATCTGTGATAGTTTTAACAAACATTCTCCTTCTCACCCCTCAAACTGAGGGGGAGATGTATCAAACCTTGGAGAGAGATAAAGTACTAACCAATCAGCTCCTGTAACTGTTCAAACACTGCCTGTTACATGGTAGTTAGCAGCTAATTGTTTTGTACTTTATCTCTGTGCAAGCTTTGATCCCGGAAAAAGGGGCATGGCCTCAGGAAAGGAGGCTTGGCCTCGCGGTAAAGCCGCAGTCGCGTGCCACATGACATACACAGCATCTAGTGTCTGGTCAGTCAGCAACTGGGTCCGCGGAGGAGGAGTTACTGATGTCTGAAAAAAACAGAAACAAGAAACAGAAGGGCAGGAGAGTGATAAAAAAGGGAGAAAGTAATAGGAGGAAAAGATGATAGTAAAAGTGAGAGCAATAGGTGGAAGTGTGTCAGGAATAACGGGGACAAGAGAAATAGGGTACAGAGAAGGAGAAAGAAGGGGAGGGGCCTTGAAGAAAAGAGAAGCGAGAGAGAACATAATTCCAGGAAGTATTGGGGACAACTTTAATTGGCTGCATCTGTTATTACTATGTATGTACAAAGGGGGTAATTCAGACCTGATCAATCGCTAGCGTTTTTTTGCAGCGCTGTGATCAGGTCAGAACTGCGCATGTGTATGCACCGCAATGCGCAGGCACGTTGCACAGGTACAAAGTGGTTCATTGCTCTGCGATGAGTTTGTGCAAAGAATCCATTCGCACGGGCGATCGCAAGGAGTTTGACAGAAAGAAGGCGTTTGTGGGTGTCAACTGACCGTTTTCTGGGAGTGTTTGGAAAAACGCAGGTGTGTCTGACGTCAATTCCGGGCCCGGACAGGCTGAAGTGATCCTGGGCTACTGAGAAACTGCACAAAATCTTTTTGCACCACTGGGGCTGCACATACGATCGCACACTTGCACAGCTAAAATACACTTCCCAGTGGGCGGCGACTATGTGAACGCAGGACTGCAAAAAAACAGCTAGCGAGCGATCAGGTCTGAATTACCCCCAAGGTGGGGTTAGGCACAGCGCAGTGCTGTATCTATAATGAGTGCATTACGTATAAAATGACTTCATCTCTTAATCCATGTTCCATGGTGACATCACAGAGATTTCCTGCGATAAATTATGAATTACCTTCTGCTTGATGTCATTTTGCATCATTTGTTGGTGTTATGATCCCCTCAATATACATCATTGCATAATAGGCAAACAGGTGCATAATGATGTTTAAAATTGTCAATTTGCAATATAGCAATTTCTGGCTGTGACTATAATCTATTTTATCTATTAAATAATATGTCCAAACGTTGTCCAAATACACTGCTCAAAAAAAATGTGCCATCCTGGATGAGCTGCACTACCTGAGCCACTTGTGTGGGTTGTAGGGAGGTCATACAGGCGGGTGTAGTATGGCTGACCGGCGGTCTCCTGACCGCCGGTCAGCTTACCGACGCCGGGATCCCGGCGGGGAGGGGCGAGTGCAGCAAGCCCCTTGCGGGCTCGGTGGCGACCTGCAGTCGCCACGGGTTCTATTCCCACTCTATGGGTGTCGTGGACACCCACGAGTGGAAATAGTCCCTGTCGGTCGGCATGCCGACCATCGGGAAAGTGAGCCGTCGGGCTCGTGGAGGAGGTCATGTGACTGTCGGTCAGCTGACCGGCGGTCACATGAATACCATCCATACAGGCACGTGGAGGCCACACACACTACTGAGCCTCATTTTGACTTGTTTTAAGGACATTACATCAAAGTTGGATCAGCCTGTAGTGTGTTTTTACACTTTAATTTTGAGTGTGACTCCAAATCCAGACCTCCATGGGTTAATTAATTTGATTTCCATTGATAATTTTTGTGTGATTTTGTTGTCAGCACATTCAACTATGTAAAGAGCAAAGTATTTAATAAGAATATTTCATTTATTCAGATCTAGGATGTGTTATTTTAGTGTTCCCTTTATTTTTTTGAGCAGTGTATATAAAATAATATGTTCCGTCACATGGAAATATAACGTTTCAACTTATTAGCTCCTATGCAGCGATAAGATATAGACAATCATCTGCAAATCCTCTTATTAGCACTAGTTTCTGATGCTAAAAAGGGTGTGACAGCCAGGGCCGGATTAAGGTCTGTGGGGGCCCCTGGGCAACAAATTTGTGGGGCACCCACACACTGTCCTTACAACTGCAAAAAAACATTGTAGTAGGAGTACAGGATTTACCTGTCTCCTCTCCGTCCTCCTCGGCAGCTAGACGTTCCATTACAGCTGCAGCCGCCAAGGAGCTTCACTCACAGCAGTCTCGCGCAGGGCCGGTGCAAGGTCTCTCGGCACCCTAGGCAAAACTTCTGCCTACTGCCCCTTCCCCCTACCTGCCCTTCAGGAGAAAGGCATACTGTTGCTCTCCCCCACCCCGTCTGTTGTATGGCTGCTCCCATCTCCCTAGCCTGTGTGGGCTCTTGCTGCCCCCCCCCCCCACCACCACCACCACACTTTTTTAAATGTCTTCTGTTCTATCCCCCCCCTCTCCATCTGTGTGCATGTCAGCTACTCCTCTCCGCACCCCCCCCCCCCCCAGACTGCTGCTATCCCCCTCTTTTCTTATTACATGTAGGACCACACTACCTTATTCATGCAGCTGTAACAGGCCGCCCCTTCAGGTCCCGGCGCCCCTAGGCAGCTGCCTAGTGGAAGCTCCGGCCCTGGTCTCGCGAGATAATGTCTAATCTCGCGAGACTTCACACTGCAGTGAGTGAAGGGTAGATGCTAGATCCAAGTGGCCTAAAGGACCTATGATGTCAGGGGGAGGAGCCATGTCACCAGGGGGAGGAGCTAGGCCAGCAGGATAGTTCTATCCATGCCACCAACTATTACCATTAGTAACCCGTTGATGAGCGGAGCGAGCCACCGAGCCCGAAGCATGGCGAGCGTACTTTTCGGGTATCCTGTTTGGGTATGGCTCCTCCCCCTGGTGAAGTCAAAGGTCCCTTACCCCACTCCGATTTAGAACCAACCGTGAGTGAAGCTCCTTGGCGGCCGCAGCTGTAATGGAACAGCTCAGCTGCCGAGGAGGACGGAGAGGAGACAGGTAAATGCTGTACTGCTACGCCAATGTTTTTTTTGCAGTTGTGAGGACAGTGTGTGGGGGCCCCACTTGTGTGGGGGCCCCGGGACAACCGCCCCGCCGTTAATCCAGCTCTGGTGACAGCACATTAATATATAACAAACAGCAAGAGGCTGTACTTAATGCTGTGTTTGCCGCAATCATTGCACAGTCTATGGGTGGCATTAACGATAGAACAGAGCCTTTCCGGCTTCAGCAAAGCCCTCCCGATATTGAAGCGTTGTGCGCTTGCGCAGCCACACATGAGCATGTGACAGTAACCCTCACTGGTGGGTGGACAGTGGACAGTGATACTGCTGGGCCCCACCAGACAGATAAGTGATGTTAAATACCGGTGCCACAATAGTATCACTGTGTGATGCAATGATGCAAAGTATACTATTTGCAAGTATAGTAGTCAAAATGTTAAATAGAGCGCTAATTATGAAATGTAGGGTTCTATGTACTAAGCCTTGGAGACAGATAAAGTGGGCGGAGATAAAGTACCAGCCAATCAGCTCCTAATTTCCATGTTACAGGCTTTGTTTGAAAAATGACAGTTAGGAGCTGATTGGCTGGTACTTTATCTCCGCCCACTTTATCTCTCTCCAGGCTTAGTACAGATACCGTTAAATATTGTGCGGACAAATCTTTTAAATGCTCAGCAAAGCCCTCCTTATATCTTTAAATCTTGCCCTTTAATACAATATATATATATATATATATATATGGTGAGCAAATAAATATTTTTGTGTATATAAATCCATTCTGACACTGCTGCAAAGTAGTTGGTTAGGCTACACAGGGTGAAGTGAATCTATTTAAGGTACCAATAAGCGGGGGGTAAGTATCACAGGATGAGGAAAGGCTGTGCTAGAGGCTACAGCACATACAATGTGTGCCAGTGGTCGCAGAGGATGAGAAGGCTGATCTGACATTTGCTCGTCCAGATGTTTTAATTCCAGGAGACGCACTGAATAGAGGAGGACAGATGGCATCGCTCCCTCCTGGCATCAGCGGAGAGCGTGCCTGCCTTCCAGCATCCGAAGGGTGCAGGGGTGGACCCTGGAGCCTGGGCTAGCTTGCAGAGGAATGCCAGGCAGGTGTATGTGGCTCAGTGGATGCTGTCAGACCAGCAGAGGCCTCTGACCAATCAGCAGAGACTGGGAGGGAGAGAGGGAGAGCTGCTGGGATTTTTTTTTTTTCTTCCCTTCCCTATTTCCATTCTTTATTTGGAGACGGAGGACTCAGTGCTTGTGAGACACCGAGGGTGATGGAGAACGATCGCACACAAAGCCTGATTTCCCATCTCTGAACCAGCTCTCTCCTGCAGCTAGCCGCTCGCTGACGCTTCATTCCCACATTCCGAAACTTCATCAATGCGGTTCTTCAGACTTACCTTCAAGTGTTTTGTGGATTGTTTCTGAACCCCCTCCCTAGCCCCCCACGGTTCTCTCTTGTCTTTTTCTTTTATTCCTAAATTATTTAATAATTTTATTTTTCTTTCTTTTTTAAACAAAAAGAAAAAAAAAAAGAAAAAAAAAAGAGACTGACTACACGAGTATATTTTTTATCTGCGGCGGGAAAAAAAAGAGAGAGAAATATATATATATTAAAAATATATATATACGTACTGTATAGATACATATATACAGCCCTCTGCAAATAATGCGAAGTATAGCATCACCACCAAAAGAGAAGAGCGCAGGTATGTTTAAAATAACTATATGTATGTGTGTATATATATATATATACTGTGTATATGCAATAAATGTGAATATATCGAATTCATTGTGACGTATTAGAATATACAGTTTTAAATGAACCAGTGTTAAATGCTTCTATGTAAAAAATAAAATGAAGATTTATTTGATAGATAGATAGATGGATATAGACTATCTATCTATCTATCTATCGATAGTATCTATCTATCTCTATCGATAGTCTGTCTCATATCTATATCTATCTAACTATCGATAATCTGCCTCATATCTATCTATATCTATCATCTATTTATCGATAGTTTATCTCTATCTATGATAGTCTATCTCATATCTAAGTCTGTCTCATATTTGACTCTATTAAATTCATATCTATAGCTATCATCTATCTATCGATAGTTTATGTCTATCTATCTATCTATCTATCTATCGATAGTCTGCCTCATATTTATCTCTATCTATCTATCTATCTATCTATCTATCTATCTATCTATCTATCTATCTATCTATCTATCTATCTATCCCCAGTTCCATTTCACATGAGCGTTTCCCTACATGCTTGGCGCTGGATGGCACAGCAGTGTCGCTATGAGTAGGCTCTGCAGATGTGTGATGGCTCTGCTTACGTCTCCTCAGACACGTACTGTGTGGAGGGAGCTTCATTCAAGACACTGTACGCCACTAGGATGGCTACGTAGGCATGTTTTGCAGTCCGTCATCCTTCATACGAGGGGATTATAGTATCCAGGCTGGCTGGGGTGGGTGCCGTGCCTTCAGTTCTGGATGAAAAGACACCTCGCTGCCGCCTTGTCAGTATTCATGACGATGGTTGGAGCACAATGCAGCTCCCCTCCCCCGCTGTATTGTGTGCCCATCTCCAAATTGCTTTTCGTGACACATTCAGTGTTCCGAAAAATTGTATCAGGTTTATGTACTGTACAGTCTACATCTGTTATTACAGATACGCATTATAGCCAGAAAGAGCAATACGTACATATGTCATTTATATTATTACCAGTTATTTATATAACGCACACATATACCGCAGCGCTTTACAGAGGACATGTAGCACCCGCATTAGTCCCTGCCTTACACTCCATATTCCCCGCCACATATATACACTAGGGTTAATGTGTTTGAAGCCAATGAATCTATATTTTTGGATTGTGGGAGCAAGCCACAAGCAAACACATGGGGAGCACATACAAACCCCATACATATAATGCCCTGGTGGGAAACAAACCCAGAACCTCAGTACTGTAAAGCAGCAATGCTAACCACTGTGCCACCACATATAATACATAAGTGCTAATATATGAGGTAGTGCACTCCGTACCGATAATTACATAACTACTAGAAGGCACTGGAGAATTCTGTGACCATATAAAAGCATTGAGACTGGAGGGTGGCTGCTTTCATATAGACTGATATGACAACTAGAGGCTAATTTATCAACGAGTGATAAAACTTGTCGTGAATGATAAAACTCGTTGCGTATGTTAAATGGTGCTCCAGCCAATCAGCACCCAATTGTCATGTGTTCAGCTCCTGTCATGTGTTTGACAAATGACAGTTGGGAGCTGATTGGCTGGAGGACCATTTATCATACTCTACACAATGAGTTTTATCACTCGTTGATAAATGGGCCCCCTGATATCGATAACGCTGTAGCATTATTCCATATAAGACACGTTTTGTGTAACGATCACTGTGACATCAGAATTTTCAATTTATTCCAATATTTATTACAGGTGTTACTACGTATATCATATACGGGGAGATTTATCAAAGCTTGGAGAGGGATAAAGTAATAACCAGCTACTAAATGCCATGTTACAGGCTGTGTTTGAATTACAGAAGCTGATTGGCTGGTACTTTATCTCTCTCCAAGCTATGATAAATCTCCACTACAGTTTGGAAAACTAATGGTTCAAATAATAGCATCACCGTGAACACACTGATGTTCTTGTATCACACTGATGTTCTTGTATGACCTGTAGAGTGTCAGCTTTTCAGGTGAGGGCTGGGTGCTTGCTATTATGCACCCTACAAGACGGGACTTGCAGACTGGCTGCTAAAGAGAACTGCGACATCGTCAGCGCCTCCAGCCTGTTAGCAGGCACAAGGCACCATTGAATAGCCGAGTATTATTTTGAAACATTTGTATTGCAGCCAGTGCTAATGTTATTCATTGATTTCCATTAAAGGGAATGAGAATATTGGCTGCGCCCCAGTAGGTGCCATCTCCAGAGTCACGCGCTGAAGGGGGTATGGCTGATGGGGGCAGACTTCTGTAAATAGTAAGGGAAATTAACCCTGCCCATGCCTCAAGAAATCACTTGGTACATTGTGGCAGATGTATTAAGCCTGGAGAAGTGATAAATAATGCACCAGCCAATCAGCTCCTAACGGTCTATTTACATATTGGAGCTGATTGGCTGGTGCGTTATCTCCTTGCACTTTTCACTGCTTTATCATTTCTCCAGCCTTAATACGTCTGTCCCACTTTCACTGTTGACCTCCCGACCGCGTACCATAGTAGACTAGACCCGCAGTAATTTGCTCTACATAATTTATTTAAAGGTAAATTACTGTCCAAATATTAAAAATAGGAAAATATGCTTCATTATCCCACTCCTATAGATCAGGGTCGTTCTACTCTAATACAGAAATACTCCCCCATCACGTCATGTTTTGAGGGTTTCAGATGAGTTGATGAGTCTCTTATTAATAGAGGCAGAGTCGGACTGGCCCACAGGGGAACAGGGGAAACCACCTGCCTGTGGGCCCACCTCCTCCTCTAGGGATTAGGTTCCAGGCTGTGTCCTAGTGCACTTTAATTATACATAATACATATGTTGCCTTATGCTGCACAGGACTATGGGCCCAGCCCATGCACTCTCTTACGGTTAGCTGGGCCTCTGTGGTGGTTGGCCACACCTCCACTATTGCCTGGCCACACCCTTAAGCATGGGCCCCTACCACTGCATTTCCCCGGTGGGCCCTTCTTGCCCCAGTCCGACACTGAATAGAGGAATCCATTTATGAAAATGACTAAGACTATGGGGGTAATTCCAAGTTGATCGCAGCAGGAATTTTGTTAGCAATTGGGCAAAACCATGTGCACTGCAGGGGGGGCAGATTTAACATGTGCAGAGAGAGTTAGCTTTGGGTGTGGTGTGTTCAATCTGCAATCTAATTTGCAGTGTAAACATAAAGCAGACAGTATTTACCCTGCACAGAAACAAAATAACCCACCCAAATCTAACTCTCTCTGCACATGTTACATCTGCCTCCCCTGCAGTGCACATGGTTTTGCCCAACTGCAAAAAAAATTCCTGCTGCGATCAACTTGGAATTACCCCCTAAGTCTTGGAATGGTCACCTTCTGAGGGTTCTTTAATGTGTCCAGAGACACCCTAGACCAGTGGTGTATCAATAATGGGTGCAGGGGGGCCCCACACCGCACACCCTGCGTCCATTTATTGAATACTTACCCGCCAGAGTTCTACGCCTGCAGCAGCAGTGCTGCACAAATCACCGGGGAAAATAGTACAGCGGCCATTTCTCCGGCATTTCACACTTGCGCAGTAGGAAAATCACCGAGCCATATTCCCGGTTACCTGCGCATATGCACTAGACTCTGGCACAGTGCTAGGTGTATACGTTCAGCGCGCAGGCCGTAAGGATGCTGGCAGTTGAAATCCCGGGCCGGAAATCCTGACACGCGGACAAAATACCGACGCCAGAACTCCGACATGAGTCAAATTGCAGACACCGGAGTCCCGAACGCCAACATCCCAAACGTAAGTATCCCGGGAACGCTTAGGTTTAAGCTGCGCCGAGGAAGGTTGGTTAGGTTTAGGCGCCACCGGGGAGGGTTGGGGGTGAGGTAAGTATACTTACCTGACCCCTGTCGGGCTCTTCTCCATCGGGATCGACCGCCAGCATCCCGAACGCCGGTAAAATGTATCACAACCATGCTAGGGTTTCCCAGTGGTCCTAGTGCTCAGTCTACAGTGCTGCCATGTAGAAAAGAGGGAGCCCGGACAGAGACTGCACACGGTCCCCCTCCTCTCTTAATATACTTCTGCTCTAGACACGCCCTCAACTGCTCCACCCTCCCTAACCACACCCACTCGCATCCCTTTAAACGTAACCCACTCCCCCTCCTGGTCCTATTCGTTCTCACTGTGCACAATAGGTGTGACATGCGGGTGTGGTTCGTTTTATCGACAGTGTCTAGGTTGACAATGTTTAGGTCGACCACTATAGATCGACAGTCACTAGGTCGACATGGATGGAAGGTCGACAGGGTTGCTAGGTTGACAGGTCTAAAGGTCGACATGAGGATTTTTTTATTTTTTTTGGTGTCGTTTTCTTTGTAAAGTGACCGGGATCCCAAATTAGTGCACCGCGTCCCCTCGCATGGCTCGCTTCGCTCGCCATGCTTCGGGCATGGTGCCTTCGCTCCGCTACCGCTTTGCTCGGCACACTTTACCGTTCCAATCGTAGTCCACGTGGATCGTTAAGTATGAAAAAATCCCCCCCCAAAAAATGTGAAAAACTCATGTCGACCTTTAGACCTGTCGACCTAGCACATGTCGACCTAGAAACCCTGTCGACCTTCCATCCATGTCGACCTAGTGACTGTCGACCTATAGTGGTCGACCTAAACATTGTCGACCTAGACACTGTCGATCTTCAGACCGGATCCCGTGACATGCGCACACCGGCCACAAATAGATCATTACTCAAACATGAAGACGTAGGGCATACCTCCCAACTCTCCCGATTTTCGTGGGACAGTCCCGTTTTTTTCGTGACTGTCCCACTGTCCCACCCGTGGGCTGCAGTGTCCAGCGGGGGCGGGGGGGGGGGGGGGGGGGTGGGAGGCAGCTGGGAGGCTCCTGTCAGTCACTGCTCTGCCTATCAGAACAGCGTCTATTCACTGGAGACGGAGAGACGGGGCATGCCTGCAGCTCACAGAACGCTGGCCATGCCCCCATGGTAACAGAAAACAAGGGCGTGACTCGCGATCGCGGCATCCCCCGAAACCATGCCCCTTTTCTTCGGGCCACACCCCCTTTTGGGCAGCCGTGGGCCTTATTGTCCCTCATTCTTTTCTACCAGTGTCGGGAGGTATGCAGACCTGATCGCTAGCAGCTGATTTTTGCAGTCCTGCGATCAGATCGTCGCCGCCTACAGAGGGAGTGTATTTTCACTGTGCAGGTGTGCGATCGCATTTGTGTAGCAGAGCTGCACAAACTGATTTACTCAGCCGCTGCGATCACATCAGACTTTTTTTCGGGACCGGATTTGACACCCTCCCTGAAAACGCTCGAGTCCGCCTGTGTTTTTCCGGACAATCACTGAAAACGGTCAGTAGCCACCCACGAACGGCCTCTTCCTGTCAATCTCCTTGCGACCGCCCGTGCAAATGGATCCTTCGCACAATCCCGTTGCTAACCGGGGATCCCCGTTGCAGCCGTACGCGGCGCAGTGCGGTGCATACACATGTGCAGTTGGGATCTGACCGCCCGCTGTGGGAAAACGCACAGCAGCGCTCAGATCTAAATTAGGCCCCTAATCTCAAGCAGCATCCAACTTTATAATATATATAATGATACATCCCAATGCTAAAATCACGATATTAGCCTGTTTTTGCTGTGCGGTAATCTACTGCCGGCAATAGGATACGCACAATGGGGGTCATTCCGAGTTGTTCGCTCGTTATTTTTTTTGTCGCAACGGAGCGATTAGTCGCTAATGCGCATGCGCAATGTCCGCAGTGCGACTGCGCCAAGTAAATTTGCTATGCAGTTAGGTATTTTACTCATGGCATTACGAGGTTTTTTCTTCATTCTGGTGATCGTAATGTGATTGACAGGAAGTGGGTGTTTCTGGGCGGAAACTGGCCGTTTTATGGGAGTGTGTGATAAAACGCTGCCGTTTCTGGGAAAAACGCGGGAGTGGCTGGAGAAACGGGGGAGTGTCTGGGCGAACGCTGGGAGTGTTGGTGACGTCAAACCAGGAACGAAACTGACTGAACTGATCGCAGATGCCGAGTAAGTGTGGAGCTACTCAGAAACTGCTAAGAAGTGTCTATTCGCAATACTGCTAATCTTTCGTTCGCAATTTTGATATGCTAAGATTCACTCCCAGAGGGCGGCGGCTTAGCATGTGCAAAGCTGCTAAAAGCAGCTTGCGAGCGAACAACTCGGAATGACCCCCCATAGACGCAACATTATAAGAGCCCAAGCCAGTTGTTGAAGTGGACCCCACGCCGTCGCCTACACACAGCTGGGTGAATAAATATTCTGACCTGGCAATTCCCCAACACCCAGTATTGCATGAATGTTAAGGCGCTGTCTCACTGCTGCCTCACAAACTTTGCGGCCTTGTTTGCCCTGTTTTGTACCTTTCAAGGTATGACACTGTGGAAACTTTGTGGAGCTTTATAAATAAATTACCAGCCCATCAAAATGACGGAACAACATAACAGTAATTTCAGCGCCTGCGGCTGTGCGCATCTGAACGGAGAAACACTTAAATCGCTCCATCGGGCGCCATCTACATACCACTTGAATTCCCCCCATAGAGGTGAGGAGCAGCATTAGCCTTTTATTATATCGTATGCTAATGATAATAATACAACAATGGTAATAGTCGGCACCCTCAGCCCACGTAACAGGACAATTCCACTGTGTGTCATTAACTGGTCAACTGCAATTTTATTCCCTTTAGAAGAGAACTCTGAGGAAACAAATGGTTTTGTCAGTAAAATCTCCTTTCCCGCAACGCAAGGAGATCTGATACACTCAGGGGCGGATCCAGAAGAAAATGAAAGGGGGGGCCCCATGATAGGGGAACGGTAATAGTTATATTTACATGCACCTAAGGCACCCAGGTGCTCCCAGATAAGAGGAGTGGTATCACAGGGGGCGTGACCACACAGAATACGCCATCAGGTAATGATTGGCTGTAGGAGCGCATCCTGGTTTATTGCCAATATTTCACCCTGATGAAAAGGCTGATTAGGCCTTTAAATGTTGGTCACCTGTTCTATTAGTTATGGGAGCCTGGAAGACACCCCAGCACAATATAATTATTATAGTTTATAGTTGGTGGTGGCAGGTGCAGCATACCTTGTTTTGGGCTCTGCAGTGAGACTCAGACTGCAGGACATGAACTGCACATCTTTGATTAGCAGAAGCAGCCAGCTGGATCTCCAACAAGCAGCATAAGACATCTGCAGGACAGCCCTGTCACAATCACACGGGCCACCTTCTCAAAGCTGAGGCTGAGTGTGACTGCACCTAGCATGGTGGTAAAGGAAGTGGAGGAGGAAGCGCTGCGTAACTGTGAGGTGCAGTGAGGGGTAATGAAGCCTTCTGCACTGTCATAAGTAACAGTCTTACTCGATGCTGGCATTTGAACCCCGCGCCTGGGCTGGACTCTGGCTGGCTGGCAGTGGGGGAGGTAGGTTGCAGTGTGAGCAGGGTGAGGCTGGAGCAGCTCCAGCCTCCCCATTGGTTACCACACGGACTTGCTGTTAGAGCAGCGGCGGGTCCTAGTGCCTGACGGCTCTTTCATCAAATCTGACTGACGGAAATAGCAGTAGTGCTGCTGCTGTTCTCCTTTAAAAAAAAAAAAAAAGAAATGACGGGGGGGGGACACGGGCCCGAGTGCCCCCCTCCCTGGATCCGCCTATGGATACACTGGATACCTGTGATTTGTAAAGGGTCAAACGCTGTTATCTACTCACCATATATTTCCTAGCTACTGATTGTCTCGCGGGCCCATTTGAGCCCATACAAGCTGCCATTTAGGGCCGGTGTGGCGTCACTGCCAGTAGCGCATGCAGGGGGGGTTTCTGAGTACCCAGAAACTCCCTTCCCTTCAACAGAGGAGAGAGAGCGCGGGCCCGATATTACCAAGCCCCACCCCTGCACTGCAACTTGCTGCGATTCGTGTGTGCATGGGGAGGAGTGTCATTTTGATCCCACCACCTCCCAAAAGACCCGAGAATCGCAGCATTTTGTTACTAGGGAGCAGGGTTCAGTAATATTGTGTGTGTGTGTGTGTGTGTGTGTGTGTGTGTGTGCGTGTGCGTAATGTATGTGTGACTGGAACATACGTGTGTGTGTGTGTGTGTGTGTGTGTGTGTGTGTGTGTGTGTGTGTGTGTGTGTGACTGGGACATACGTGTGTGTGTGTGCGTGTGTAATGTACGTGTGACTGGGACATACATGTGTGTGTGTTTGTTCCCCCCGGATAGATCCTGCGTTTGCCCCTGCATTGGCTGGCACAATTGCACCATGTATGGTCACCTTTAGGCTGATTACAGCTCGGAGCTCCTGGGTGTTATTGTGGTTCGAGATTTGTCTCCACATCCCAAACAAGTACAGGGTGTCAGGGAGGTTATTTTAAGTACCATTGCAGGCAGTCAGCGTTCCCAGCTATGTTGTTGCCAGCAATCAAATAAAAAGAGACGGCTGATTGCCGGGTTCACAACATGTTTACTAGAGTAACCTGCGAGGCGGCCCTGATGTGCGCAATTTCATGAGAACGCAACTTACCGTTAGTTGCACCATTGAAACATTCGCCTGCCCTGTCTGAGTATGGCGCCATAAGGGACAGGTTTACCTTCTCTGCATGCCACCACTTTTAGCGACGCTCCCATAAGATGCATCATCTCTGTGCATCTTTGTAGCCACCTCCCTGTTACCTCCCAGTCAGCGCCCTGGAGCGCCTCTTGCATTACTGCTACTGTGCATCTAAATCTATACTGCAACTCTGTATGCAAGATGCGCTGTGTGACTCAGAAGCATGCGCTGATGAAAGAACGACAACTATTTGCGTGTATATCGGAATAGTATCCTAATAAGGGCCAAAGGGCCTAATTCAGACCTGATCGCTAGGGTGCATTTTTTGCATCCCTGCAATCAGGTAGTCGCCGCTTACAGGGGGAGGGGTAATCGCTGTGCATGGGTGCGATCGCATGTGCAGGAGAGCTGCACAAACAGAAGTTGTGCCGTCTCTGCACAGCCCAGGGCTTACTCCTCCAGTGCGATGATCGGGGCCGAAGCTGACGTCAGACACCCTCCCTTCAAACACCTGGTCCCTCCTGCGTTTCTCCGGACACTCCCTGAAAACTGTCAGATGCCACCCACAAATGGCCTCTTCCTGTCAGTCACCTTGTGATCACCTGTGCAATCGCTTTTTACGCCCATCCCGTCGGTATGCACCGATGCCAGGTGCGGTCGTCCGATGCACCGGTGCATTGCGATGCATACACATGCGCAGTACAGACCCGATCGCTCGCTCAGCAGCGATTGGGTCTGAATTAGGCCCATAGTCAGTAAAGCAGATGATATTGGGGGGTGTTAAGCAAGGTCCCTCTACCAGTCTCTATCATTTATTTAATTAGCAGTGGTGGCTGCTCGTAGACCGAACACATTGCATGGGGGTGGCCATTAACACATATAAACATACAGGAAATGTTGCATGTAATATATGTGCTGACTGCCTTACCCCGGGAATCAGCAGCGCTGTGTTTCATTGATCTGCCTCCGCAGCCGAAACCCCAACCGTTATGCTTCTCTTTCCTCTATAAGCCCGCCCCCAGTGAAACTAGCCAATGGGTGAGTCTAGGGGCGGGCTAATGCGGGATAAAGTGTCCCAAGTGCACTTACTTTAGTTAACAAATTAACAATCAGTGTTCTGGTAAGAACATAACTAAAGGAACTATGAAGATCTGGACAATGGGGGTCATTCCGACCCGTTCGCACGCAGCGGTTCTTCGCTGCCGTGCGAATGGGTCGGAAAAGCGCATGCGCGGTAGACGCATTGCGCATGTGCGTTGTTGCCTGGCGACGATCATAGCTGGCCCGCGATGCCGCCAGCGAGAAAAGTGATCACAGCGGCGATCGCAAGAAGACGGACAGGCGGGAGGCGTTCCGGGGTGGATACTCACCATTTTCCAGGCGTGGTGAGTCCAACGCAGGCGTGTCCAGGCGTTTGGAGGGCGGATATCTGACGTCACAGCCGGGACCTTCATCGCTGGATCCGTCGCACAGGGTAAGTAGCTGCAGGGCTAGTCTTGTTTTACTTGAAACTCTTTTAGCATAGCAGGGCTGCACAAGCGATTGCAGCCCTGCTATGCTAAAATACACTCCCCTATAGGCGGCGTCTAGTTGATCACAAGAGCAGCAAAAAGTTGCTACGTGCGATCAACTCGGAATAACCCCCAGTGTGAGAGTACTATATCACATTAGACGCCCACCTGGCCAAGATAAAAGGGTTGAAAAATAGGGACAAAGGGGGTAATTCCAAGTTGATCGCAGCAGGAATTTTGTTAGCAGTTGGGCAAAACCATGGCCCTCATTCCGAGTTGTTCGCTCGCAAGCTGCTTTTAGCAGCATTGCACACGCTAAGCCGCCGCCTACTGGGAGTGAATCTTAGCATAGTAGATTTGCGAACGAAAGATTAGCAGATTTGCGAATAGACAGTTCTTAGCAGTTTCTGAGTAGCTCGAGACTTACTCTGCCACTGCGATCAGTTCAGTCAGTTTCGTTCTTGGTTTGACGTCACAAACACACCCAGCGTTCACTCAGACACTCCCCCGTTTCTCCAGCCACTCACGCATTTTTCCCAGAAACTGCAGCGTTATTTCGCACACACCCATAAAATGGCCAGTTTCCGCCCAGAAACACCCACTTCCTGTCAATCACACTACGATCACCAGAACGAAGAAAAAACCTCGTAATGCCGTGAGTAAAATACCCAACTTTACTTGGCGCAGTCGCACTGCGGACATTGCGCATGCGCATTAGCAACTAATCGCTCCGTTGCGAAAAAAAAATAACGAGCGATCAACTCGGAATGACCACCCATGTGCACTGCAGGGGAGGCAGATATAACATGTGCAGAGAGAGTTAGATTTGGGTGTGGTGTGTTCAATCTGCAATCTAATTTGCAGTGTAAAAATAAAGCAGCCAGTATTTACCCTGCACAGAAACAAAATAACCCACCCAAATCTAACTCTCTCTGCACATGTTATATCTGCCTCCCCTGCAGTGTGCATGGTTTTGCCCAACTGTTAACAAAATTCCTGCTACGGTCAACTTGGAATTACCCCCAAAATGTCTGCAATTGTAATTGCTACCGAACAATTTGCTTTATTTCCAGATCAGAAGGAGGCACTAAATTCCAACCTGCTTCCCTTTTAGAGAATAGAGAACTAAAAAAACTAAAGCTAAAAATTACACAGAAAAGTAAATGACCTGTTTGTAAATTAAAAAATAACAATAAAAAGGTCATAGTTACATCTTACGTACTTTTAAATATAATACGGTGTAAACCTGTACAGTAATTCTATCAAAGGTATGTTCTGCGTCTTCCAGCATGTATTATATATACAGTTAGTGGTGCGTATTTGTTAAAGGCGATTGAACAGTTTTTATTACTGAAATCATGATATCATTTCCCCATTTATCTGCATTTGGTAACATGTGTCACAGGGACAGAGATTAAGGTGATTGAGTTCCGGGTCCACAGACACAATATCCAACTGTTCTATATCTGCATCGTGGAAACTTCTTAATATCTTCATTGCACCCGCACATTATAGCGGATAGAGGTGCCAGCTTGTGCCACCCATTACAGGGGCCAGGGGTGCTGACTGATTTATGCTTCTCTACTGAACAAAGATGTTGTACTTAGCTGGGCTGAGATAATTCACTCGCCAGTAATGGAAGCAGCTGCTTCAAACGTTCATGCCCTTGTAGGTTTACTATAACCCTTTTTATACACATTGGTAATTTCTTAAGAGGTTTTAATACAGGCAATAACTTTCCTAACTTGTACTATGGGGGTCATTCCAAGTTGTTCGCTATGCTGCGATTTGCTGCTAAATGCGCATGGTACGCAGAGCGCATGCACTAAGTTATTTAACACAAAACTTAGTAGATTTGCTGGTGTTCGTGCGACGCTTTTTAGTCGCACTGCTGATCGGTGAGTGATTGACAGGAAGTGGTTGTTTCTGGGTGGTAACTGAGCGTTTTCCGGGAGTGTGCTAAAAAACGCAGGCGTGTCAGGCAAAAACGTGGGAGTGTCTGGAGAAACGGGGGAGTGGCTGGCCGAACGCAGGGCGTGTTTGTTGTGACGTCAAACCAGGAACTAAACGGACTGAGGTGATCGCAATCTAGGAGTAGGTCTGGAGCTACTCAGAAACTGCAGAGAATTATTTAGTAGCAGTTCTGCTAATCTTTCGTTCGCTATTCTGCTAAGCTAAGATACACTCCCAGAGGGCGGCGGCCAGGCGTGTGCAATGCTGCTATAAGCAGCTAGCGAGCGAACAACTCGGAATGAGGGCCTATGTGCGTATTACATGAGAAAATGTCATGTTTATAAATAAAACCAAAACCAAAACACAGGGGTTGGCGCACATCTCTACTATCTATCTATCTATCTATCTATCTATCTATCTATCTATCTATCTATCTATCTATCTATCTATCTATCTCTATATCTCTATCTATCTATCTATCCATACACACGCACAACTTGTGGTTATGGGTTATAGCTACTCAGAGGTTCTTTAAGAGAAGAGGGGGCTGTGTGCAGGCTCTGATTGGGCCCCCTCCTCTCTGGCGGTGCGGTAGACTATGGCACTGTGCATGAATGCGTGAATCACCGGAAAATGGCTGCTGGGGCCATTTTTTTCGACGGGCCGGTGAGTATAATTAAATGGGTGCAGGGTGTGCAGTGTGTGTCCCACCCTAGACCCAGGGGCCCCTGTGCACCGCACACCTTGCACTTATTTATAGATAATGCAGCTACTTACCTCTATGGGGGGTATTCACTGACATTACTGTTATGTTGCTCCATCATGTTGACGGGCAGATAACTAATATAAATATATATTTATTTTTGCATAGTTACAGATACCTGAGCAGCAGTTTTTGTGAATTTTGAATATTGGGCTTTAGTCAATGTTATAGGGGTCTGAAAGTGAGTTTATTAGTGGATGGAAACGTTCTCCACAGCTGCCAGTGAAGCATACTTGCCTACCTGACCCTCTCCATGAGGGAGAAAATACTCTGTTTCTGGACTTTCCTGGTAATGTATGATTGCCATCACCTGTGGTGAAACACCTTTCTTATCAATTAACTAGCTCACCGGGGGGGGAGATGTACTAAGCCTGAAAAGTGATAAATATCACAGTGATAAAGCACCAGCCAATCGGCTCCTAACTGCCATGTTACAGTCTGTGTTTGAAAAATTACAGTTAGGAGCTGATTGGATGGTACTTTATCACTGTGATATTTATCACTTTTCAGGCTTAGTACATCTGGCCCCACAGGTGATGGCAATCATACATTACCAGGACAGTCCAGGGACAGAGCGTTTTCTCCCTCATGGAGAGGGTCAGGTAGGCAAGTATGCAGTGAAGCCGCAGGGTAGTGGGCTGGAAGCAGTCCCATACTGTGCCTGTCGGTTACCTCATAGATGTGGGCTAAAACCACTCCCACATCTGTCAGTGAAGACTCATGGCTTTGCCATGGCGGCAAAGATCCGATGGTGTTGTTACAATGTTTTGGGGGTTTTTTGTGCATAGTGCTTAGCTCCCCCCCCTTTGCTGCCACTTAGCTCGAGCCTCCTTCCATGATTAACTCACTACATTCATCAAGACATGTGCTGAGCAGTTGGCTGGGATTTTTACTATAATTTTTAACCTTTCTCTTGCCACTTGTCATGTGCCTAAGTGTTTTAAGTCATCTATTATTGTCCCGGTCCCCAAAAATGGTAAGGCCAGTGAGCCAAACGATTACCGACCAATTGCTCTGACATCTCTTATAATGAAGGCCTTTGAAAGATTGGTTATGGGACACATAAAAAAAAGTATCCCAGCCAATCTGGATCCTTTTCAATTTGCATATAAAGCAAATAGGTCGACAGATGACGCTGCTATCACCTTGATTCATCGTGTGGCTACCCATCTAGAATCCACATGTTCCTCTGCGAGAATTTTGTTCGTGGATTACAGTTCGGCATTTAATACAGTAATCCCAACATCATTAGTGTTTAAATTATCTGAGTTGGGATTGAATAACTTTGTATGTAGATGGATCTTGGATTTCTTGACTAACAGGCCCCAATCTGTTAGATTGTACAATTCCCTGTCAAGCGAACTTGTAATTAGTACAGGGGTGCCTCAGGGTTGTGTACTGAGTCCCCTGCTGTACTCTCTGTTTACCTATGATTGCCATTCAAATTCGGAGTCAGTTCACATTATTAAATTTGCCGATGATATCGCAGTCGTAGGTTTAATAAGTAAGGACGATGAGTCAGAATATAGATCTGAGGTCGCTAGGTTAGAAGCTTGGAGTCAAACTAATCACTTAATTTTAAATGTAAAAAAAACAAAAGAAATGATTGTAGATTTTAGGAAAATTCACATGCAGCCTTCTTGTCCCCTAGTCGTAAATAACCAGGTTGTGGAGACAGTTGAGTCCTTTAAATTCCTGGGTATTAACATCTCCAATGACCTGTCTTGGGGTATCCATACACGATGTGTTGTTAAAAAATCTCAACAACGCCTGTTTTTATTGAGGAAAATGCGCATGGCAGGGATACGTAAGGAGATTTTAGTAAACTTTTATTCAGCAATTTTAGAGAGTGTCCTCACATACGGAATTATAGTATGGTTTGGAAACTGTACTGCTATAGAACGTAAGTCCCTTCAGAGAGTGGTTAAAACTGCAAGTAGAGTAATTGGAGTCAGCCTGCCCTGTATTCAGGATATATATGAAAAAAGGCTCCTCACTAAGGTGAAAAGTATTCTGGGAGATCTATCTCATCCAAATGGGGGGATGTTTTCTGTGTTGCCATCTAATAGGCGTTACCGTTCTATTCTTTGTCGGACAAACCGGTTAAGGGGTAGTTTTTTCCCAAAAGCAATAAACATGTTAAACCAGATAGGACCGAGATAAATTGACAATTGGGAATGTCTTGGGTTTAGGAGTGCTCTCTTCGTTCTGTTCTTATGGTCTCTGTATATGCTTGCTTTTTAGTTTCGTTGATTGTTCATTGAACTATTGATGACAATAAAGTATTATTATTATTATTATTCATGTGTCTCACAGGAGTGATATCAAACGATAATTGTAAAGGACCAATTTCACCATCGACGTTGACCAGCAATTATGAACCATTCGATGGCCATCCCTAGCTAGTGGGCTGAACCTACTCCCACATCTGTTAGTAAAGCCTCAGAGTAATGACTTGAGCACTGCCTCCTGAGACACGGAGATCCTCTGGGAGTGGGCCACACAAAGCACTCCGAGCCTCTCTGACGGACTCTCAGAGACTCTGGGGGACGTGCAGAAGTTGCCCATAGCAACCAATGGACTTCTTTCTCTCATTTTATAGCATATACTTGATAAATGCCACCTCTAAGTTGATTGGTTGCTATTGGCAACTTCTCCAATAGTCAACTTCTCCACTCTTTACACTGCTTGAAGCATCTCCCCCCTCTAGGGGCGCAGACTGACAGTTATACTAGTCTCACCATACTATACGGTCTATTCATGAAGCAGTGAAAAGTGTGGAGAAGTGAGCCTGTGGATAAGTTGACCATGGCAACCAATTAGCACTGAACTAACATTTATAATTTGAATACTATATAATTGTATGGAGCAGCTGATTGGTTGCCATGGGCACCTTCTCCACAAGCTCACTTCACCACTCTTTTCACTGTTTCATGAATAGACCCCTATTATGCCTTTAAACCGGGGCACTCATGGATTACACAGGTTCTGTGGCTGATTAAAACTAGGTGAAATGTAGGCTTGAAGTCAGCCAGCCACAGAACCTGTGTAATTCATGAGTGTCCAGTTTAAAGGGATAGTATGATAATCCTAGTTATAGCATACATTATTTCACTGCACATTTTTGTTTATTAGTATGAGAGCTGCAATGTTGTCCAGCAGGGCCAAATGAAAAATCAGAGCAATGCCAACCAGTACCAAACAGTCATAAAACAAATGTAGAATACTTGTACCATAGTAACAAGCAATTACTTCACAACAGACTAAAGTGCCTCCTGCACACAATGAAGATGTCCAGTTGCTAGGAAGCAGTGACATCACTGTAGCACTTTCTGACTAATATTCATGAGGCCTGACTAATATTCATGAGACTTGTCTTATATTCATTAGGTGCTGGTTCTCAGTAATTTGATAGAGTGTCGACAAAATGGCTGCTTCTATTTTGTATAGATGACTGCCCAACAATATACACCATTGTGTTACTTGTCAAATGGCATATTAAAACTAGTTTACATGTGTTTATGTATTATACATGTGTTTATATATTATATATATATATATATATATATATTCTATGTACACATATAAAATAAATACAAATATTAAACAACCATTCCCCCCACTTTAATAGGCATGTATTGCATATCAGTCACTAGTCTATATATAGCTTCATACATGTTTACTTTCACAATGCATATATACTGTAACCAGGGCCGAATTCCGTCACCCCCCCCCCTCCCTTTCCCCCTTCATCACGTCATTGCCCCCTTCATTTCGGGTGCTAGTCCGGATGCCCCGAGACCACCAAAGCAGCCCCAACCTCACCCTACTACCAATTTGCTGCCAATTGTCTTACCCCCATCATTTGCTAAATAAAATGTATATACTGTGTGTGTGTGTGTGTGTGTGTGTGTGTGTGTGTGTGTGTGTGTGTGTGTGTGTGTGTGTCTGTGTGTATATATATATATATATATATGTAGTTGTAATGACGGAAAAAGAAAGAATCATCTGGCCCTTATCAGCCAGGTGTCCGGCCCCCCAGCAAGTGCCGCCCCTAGGCACGTGCCTCACGTGCCTAGTGCGAAGTCCGCTACTGACTGTAACAAATACCTAGTCATCTATTATAAATTATATCGGTCTGAGTATTCTCTTTGTGGCTGTAATTACTGTAAGCCAAGATCTGCTGTAAGAGTAGGGTGAAAAGACAACTGATATACTGTAACTGGAAGTGAGAGTGTGTTTTCCTGTCTGCCCGGGCGAATATGCGGTAGCATGACAACAGCTGGAGAAGGAAAACAGCGAGTATATAAAGTGCCAGTATGCCGCATCCTTACGTTTTTACGGAGCATCTGGGGCCCATACACAGTAGAGTTGACTTTCGTGGGTGGCCTCAATAGTCAGAGAAAGACGGCCATCAGTTAGAAGTTAATTAACAGAAAGCAAATGGCATCGGTGAGGCATGAGGCACTTTGTGTTGTGGCACTGTCCATATATGGGTGTGTTATCATAGCTAAATAGGTAATGTTCCCACTGACTATGGTGAGTCGGGTGCTACGCACACCCGCCACCAGTGCAGTCCAATGTGGGCGTAGGCATCGAATATCAATTCATTGAAACTATCACTATTCCTTCCAGATAACTACGGGTGTTATTATTTCTTGTGGCGTATTTGATATATCACATGGATAGATTCTGCTGTGGTGTTATGTTTCCCAGCCCGTAAAATGCATGTGCCAGACTACTAGTGCTACAGCTTACCATTAGCCTTGATTTGCTGAGTGCCATCACCAACCAATCACCATTGATTTGTGTTGTGGACAGGAAACGTAACCCCAAAGCGGTGTGCAGCACCGCGCAGAGCGTTGTGCTGAAAGGGAGAGGCGTCGGCAGCACAGTTTGCAAATGCGCATGTGCAGAACATCGATAATGGAAAATATCCATATTATTTCCACAATTATTGCCCGGTCTCGATTTGTATGTGTCCATCCCATTTTGAGTTGGATTATCAATATGGGACCCACAGTACGATCCCCAGAACAATGGTGTTTAAAAGGGTGTAGACCTAGGGGCTTATTCAGGGTTGTTAGTAAACCAAAAAAGCATACTAATGGGCAAAACCATGTGCACTGCAGGTGGGGCAGATGTAACATGTGCAGAGAGAGTTAGATGTGGGTGGGTTATATTGTTTCTGTGCAGGGTAAATACTGGCTGCTTTATTTTTACAATGCAATACGCCGGCGGGGGGGGGGGGGGGGGGGGCGCGAGCGCAAAAAAGCCTTTGCAGGCTCACTGCGCTCACCACGCAGCGGGCTCGGTGGTTCTATGGGTGCCGTAAACACCATACTTACCTACTCTCCCGGATTCTGCGGGAGACACCCGGTTTTCGGGTAGTCCCCTGCAGCCCCCGGAAGAGTGGGCACCCCTCCCGCATTCTGCCCACTTCCTAGTGAAGTGGGCAGAATAGGGAGAATAACACCATAAAATAACGGACCCGGCGGGGGGCGGAGCCTAATGACGCGATCAGATGCTAATCGCGTCATTTTAGCCCCGCCCCTAACCAAATTTCATCCAATTACCGTCTTTTCCCGGTGGGTGGGCGGGGCCTGCTGATGTAATTAGCTTGGCTCCTCCCTCATCACCGCCCACCTGCTTCTCCTCTCCGGTCATCTCCCGGAGAGGAGAGTTAAAATATCGGCAAGTATGGTGCCGTAAACACCCATGAGTGGGAAAGGTCCCTGTTAGTTGGCATGTACGGCTTTCGATCGCTCGGGATCCCGGCATCGCCTTGGTGACCCTCTGGATCCCGAGCTACAGTCACATAACTGGATCCCCCTGACCGGTATGAATTAAATGTCTTCAGAAAGCAGGCCCAGTCCTGACTGCTCCTGCACATAGGGCAGATGCAAGTGTCGATGTTGTACGCGATGGTGAAGTGTCAAGAATCACCGGCGGCGTTACATCGCACAGAAAGTGGGCGTCTCATTGCTCGCACATTCATTCAGGCGCAAGCTTGTACACCAAGGGGAGGCTGAACTAGCATTTATATATTATAGCTCCCAAAACCCCGCCAACCGGCGCACAAGCGAACGCAGCTCCGCCCACCTCTGTATTAGGCCCAATGTTGACTTTAACCCCCTGCAATGATCAACCATTACCAGGCTGCTGCAGAGCATTATCCTGAGGCATCTAGTGCAGACTCTGTGTGCACCGCTGTCCTTGAAATCTGTACAGAGCACCTCCAGGTTTTTAAGGACAATGCTGAGCAGAAATGAGACCACATTGCAGTGAGAACCAGGCCTTGCTCCAGACAGAGGATGGTGACAGGGAGGCAGATTGCACCAGTCTGTCCGCTGCTGCAGTTGTTTCATCTCCTGTACGCCCACTGTTGTGTGTAGGTGTCTGTGGGCTAGAAGACAATCACTTATGGACGCTGGGAGTGAGTCATCGCTCTGCATTGTGATGTCACAAGTTCCAGCACAGGCGGAGAATAAATAACGAGAAAGGAGGCTGGATCCATTGAATATCAAGGTCAATTTTTTTTCTCCTGTTCTAATTCTTTGCCAGCCTGCTGTGGTGTTACAGACGCCTGCATTGCTGGAAACATAACGCGCCCCAAATTGTGCTTCTGCGCAGCAGTATGTCTCTGTCACTGCTGCCGCAGGTTTACCGGGTGCTAAGATCTTATGCTGGATCGCAGAGAGGCATCACCATATTAGCGTTGCGGATTTTTACAGCCAAATGTTAAATCTACGTACAGCATACAAATATGCATAGATTGCACGAATGTCATTTAGCAGCTGCTTAATTATTCCTCAAATACTCATCTAGCATCTATCAGACCTATACGTTGTTCCCCTTTCCTGGTTTTTAAATCTAAAAGGCAAGAAACAAAAACATAAGGAGTCTATTCATGAAGCAGTGAAAAGTGTGGAGAAGTGAGCCAGTGGAGAAGTTGCTCATGGCAACCAATCAGCATTGAAGTAACATTTATAATTTGCATACTATACAATTGTACGGAGCAGCTGATTGGTTGCCATGGGCAACTTCTCCACAGGCTCACTTCACGATTCTTTTCACTGCTTTATGAATAGACTCCTTAAAACCGGGTTCACTCATGGATTACACAGGTTTTGTGGCTGATTAAAACTAGGTGAAATGCAGACTTGAAGTCAGCCACAGAATGGGCACACACTGCACCCATTTTTAATATGTACCTTTCTGGAGTCCAGCGTCGGGCGCTGCTGTTGCGCCAAAAATGGCCACCTCGAATGCGCAGTAGCCAAATTGGTCTCCGGGACATGGCGGGGGACATGTTTCCGGAGACCTGCGCATGCGCAGTAGACTCCGGCACAATGCCAGAGACTACTGCAATGTACAGAGAAGGGGGCCCTCCAGGAGGTGCACACGGCGCCCTCCTCTGTTAAAACGCCCCTGAGTTCATGTGTGGAATCTGCCATGTGTGTAAAGGACAGCCAATGATTCCACATAGACATGGGAACATGTGGTGTCTGTGACAGGAACATGGGGCCCCACTGGAGTATGCTTCCTTCTACATGTCCACTAGGGTATCACTTCTGCATGACTGGCTACATGGAGTTGTGGCCACTTAAATTGTCCAGTACAGCAGCTTTACAGTACACATAAAAGGGCCCATTCTAACATGGCGTCAGACACCCTGGGTCAGAAATCCTGCCGTTCAATGAGTTTGTACGGTCGTGTCTTCCGTAATCAGGCAGAACGGCACAATGTGCCATAAGGGCGCTGTGTGGTGATAAAACTCTGACCACTGGTAAATGATTGCTGGCCAGTGGCGGACTGGAACATGGAGAGCCCACCGGGGGAAGGCAGTGGTAGGGGCCCATGCCTAGGGGTGTGGCCGGGCTCCACAGAGGTTTGGCTAACCATTAGAGATTGCATGGTCTGGGCCCCTTGATAAATATATATACTGTATATAGTAAATACTGCTAGTGCATGCATTATAATGTACCAGGTTAATAACAGGAAGACACTGTAGAAAATACACTGTGCGGGTCTAGTATGAAATACCTACAATCAAAATCCCGACAACAATTGACTGACGGTCAAAATACCGATATGGGGGGTCATTCCGAGTTGTTCGCTCGTTGACGATTTTCGCTATGCTGCGATTTGTTGCTAACTGCGCATGCGCATGGTACGCAGAGCGCATGCGCAAAGTTTTTTAACACAAAACTTAGTAGATTTGCTGGTGTTCGTGCGACGCTTTTCAGTCGCACTGCTGATCGGTGAATGATTGACATAAAAGGGGCGTTTCTGGGTGGTAACTGAGCGTTTTCCTGGAGTGTGCTAAAAAACGCAGGCGTGTCAGGGAAAAACGCGGGAGTGTCTGGAGAAACGGGGGAGTGGCTGGCCGAACGCAGGGCGTGCTTGTGACATCAAACCAGGAACTAAACGGACTGAGCTGATCGCAATCTGTGAGTAGGTCTGGAGCTACTCAGAAACTGCAAATAATTATTTAGTAGCAATTCTGCTAATCTTACGTTCGCTATTCTGCTAAGCTAAGATACACTCCCAGAGGGCGGCGGCCTAGCGTGTGCAATGCTGCTAAAAGCAGCTAGCGAGCGATCAACTCGGAATGAGGGCCATGGTCAGAATACAGACAAGGTCAAAATAGCAACATTTCAAATGTTGACAGGTCAAAAATTCAACGAGTTTTTTGTGTGTGTGTGTGTTGACATAGGTCAACATGGACAGGGTTCACTACGATATGCCGGCGGTCGGGCTCCCGGCGACCAGCATACCGGCGCCGGGAGCCCGACCGCCGGCTTACCGACAGTGTGGCGAGCGCAAATGAGCCCCTTGCGGGCTCGCTGCGCTCGCCACGCTACGGGCACGGTTATTCTCCCTCCAGGGGGGTCGTGGACCCCCACGAGGGAGAATAAGTGTCGGTATGCCAGCTGTCGGAATCCGGGCGCCGGTATACTGAGCGCCGGGATCCCGTCAGTCGGCATACTGAAGACCACCTCATGGACAGCATCTAAGTATATCGCAGCCCCCCGCATGGCTCGCTATGCCTCCTCACTGCGCTCGGCACACTATTATATTCCCCCACCGGGTCCACTGGGATGGTAAAGTATGAACAAGTCGGTTTCCATGAAAAAATCGTGGGGGTTTCCCTGTGCCCCTGTCGGGCCCTGTCGCAGCCTGCTGGGCTGGCTAAGATCTTTTGAGGTAGTAACATAGGATAACGGGACAAGCGGCCTACAGGAATGAAGACTTTTTTTTTTTATAAAGCCTATGGCTAAATATGACTTCTCATATTATCAATGTAGTCACGGAACTTTGTCAAACTTTGCAGAGTGCTGTGCCCTTGAGAGCGTTTCTCTTATCCATCATCTTCTAAAACATTTGGATCTCTGTTTGGAACAGCATAATGCTTGATTCATTCTACATTCAAATGACAATTGATGTGGATTATCGTAAAATGTATTTCTAGGCAATTCACAAAATCATTCCACTGTGATGGTCACTGGCAGATATCGATCTTTACTAGACATTGAATAATGAGATATTCAACTGATTTGCATACATTTCTTCATCCAGCAAGGGAATAAGCCCTTTATTTGTTACCTACTGCCCCTTACCCCTGGCTGTGAGAGCTTATTTCCCCCCATTTTAAGAGACTTACCGGACAGCGGAACCTAAGCACTACGTGTTGCCCTGTACATGGGGGGTCATTCCGACCTGTTCGCACGCAGCAGTTCTTCGCTGTGGTGCGAACGGGTCGGGTCTGCAATGCGCACGTGCGTCATTGCCGTCGCCGGGCAGCAGCCAGAATAAAGAAGAAAGTGATCACTAGCGTGATTGCAAGAAGATTGAAAGCGGGGAGGCATTCCGGGGGGCGTCTACTCACCATTTTCTGGGCGTGGAGATCCGAACGCAGGCGTTTGGAGGGCGGATGTCTGACGTCAATCCCAGGACCTTCGTCGCTGGATTCGTCGCACAGGGTAAGTAACTCTGACCCTGGTCTTGTTATTGCAGGAAACTTTTTTTAGCATAGCAGGGCAGCACAAGTGATCGCAGCCTTGCTATGCCAAAATACACTCCCCCATAGGCGGCGTCTAGTTGATCGCACGCGCAGCAAAAAGTTTCTACGTGCGATCAACTCGGAATGAGGGGCTTGGTTCTGAGGTGGTGTCTATGAATGGATGCTCAATTCATATTATGACACACCATACATTGGGCTATGCATAAATTCCAAGTAGTAATGCCTGGTGCTCGGCTAACAGATAAGAACAGATACAGACAGATGTTATATGTGTTGCTCACCTTTTAGGCCATTATCAAAAATCCTTATCTTGTAAGCTCAGTTTAATTTGGATCCCCGCTCAAGAATATTTTACATGCCTGAACCTCCTGTTTGGTACAGATCTCACCCATAAATTGCCACCTGCTTCCGAATATGTGCTCCATGGGATCTTTTATTACCGTATTGTCCGTCTGGTTGGGTATTGTAAATCGTGACATGAAACATTTGAATTTTTACCTCCATTTGACCATATTTTTGTGAAGGAGTTAGTTGCATTTTCAGGGGTGGATGCAAGCGGAAACGCTGACAAATTTTGCAGATTCTGGCATACTGCGCCAAAGAGAAATCTGCACGTCTGGTCAAGCATGTGCATACAGACGGAGATCGCTAGTGGGTCTGGGTGGATTGATCTGTCAACCGAGCACTCTTTCAGTGAAATAGGTGTTCCTGGGTGGTAACTGGGCGGCAACATAATTCAGCGGGTCCCCATGCAGGTGCATGGATTTTTAGTATACATGGGTGAATTCTGGCATCAACTTAAGAAATTTGGCTAACACGGACAAACCGAAATGTGGCCACGAATGAATCAGACTCATAATCTGGCCCAATTTCTCTCCCCCCCCCCCCCAAAAAAAAGAGAGAAAAAAAAAAGCAAACATGAGGAAAAAAATGCAATTCCGCTTATGACCACTTAGTGGCAGTGCTTCCCTCTTCCAGTCAGACTGTTGATTTATTGCACAATGCAGTTTGTTGACTATGCTAAGTCAGAATTCCTATATACCACAGGTTCTCAAACTCGGTCCTCAGGACCCCACACAGTGCATGTTTTGCAGGTCTCCTCACAGAATCGCAAAAGAAATAATTAGCTCCACCTGTGGACCTTTTAAAATGTGTCAGTGAGTAATTACTACACCTGTGCACCTGCTGGGTTACCTGCAAAACATGCACTGTGTGGGGTCCTGAGGATCGAGATTGAGAACCTGTGCTATATACCAATCTTCACCAGAATCCTGCATTCTGCTCTGACAATAGGAATTCCACAAGTGGGAACCCACAGTGATGAGAAGCAGAGATTTTAGGTGCTCAGTCCTTTAATTGTTTATTTACAGATTTTTCCTGAGGTCTTCTAAGCAATTTCTAGGGAAATTAGGTTTAGAAAAGTTCCATCTGTCAACTCCGATCAGCTTGGAAACCTGGAATAAGACAGTAGAGCAGGTCGCTCGGCAACAGAAGTCATGCAAGAGGTGTCATTTTTATTTAAGGAGCTAAAAACTGTGGAATTGGTTTTCAGATGAGCTGTCGAGTAAAAGATGAAATTGGACAATCCATTAATAAATATCAAATAGGCCCAATTATAGCGGTCTCGTGCCAAGATAAAATCTCTGCAATAAGACCGGCTGTAATGTGTGGCACAGACCTTATCTACACAATGTCCCTCACAGTCACTCCAGGCCAGCAACTATAATAGTAATGTACTGTGTATGATTTTGAGGAATCAGCGGCAAATAGGTTTTTTTATAGGAATGTTTTTGCCGTTTCCCAACATGGCAGCATGCATACTTGCTGTGCAGATGCAGCTTCTTCACTTTTGTGATGTCAGGCGTTTTACTTTGCACATTTGCGGTTTACGGCCCATTTTGAGGGAACACAACATTTTGTCTTCTTATAGGATTGTAGTTTTTAATGCTTTATATTACTACATGCAATTTTTCTTTTTGAGTGGAACAAGATATCTTAATAAATTTATATGTCGTGTGAATAACAGACGAGGCCTGTATGGATACAAGTACTAATGTGTCTGAGGTGCCAGAAGTTGGCCTCCAGACATTACCTTTAATTGGGTGTTTATATGTAGAGGGCCGCCGAGATATATTGCACATGTGGATGCTAGAGTGGGTGTGGCCAAACAGTGGGCGTGGCCACTCTTACTCTGGAAACGATCAACTGTGAACACTAGCAGTAGGGCTGTTCATCGGTGGGCTGTCCATCAATGGTTGCCATCGATGACACCATCGGTGATAACCATTGATGGCACATAAACCATCTATGGGGAACCATCGATGGTTTGCACCACTCGATGGCCACCGCTGGAAGGTGCTGGCTGGGCCAATAAAAAATGGGGGTGGGGCTTAGCGGGTGTCAGAGGCAGAGCTATGCTGTGTCCCGACAGCTTGCAAAAAATATAAAAAAATATTATGCTATGCCATCGATGGAGGGAAACCATCTGGTTCTCTACCATCGATGGCAAAAAGCATTCGACATCGACCATAAACCATAGATGATTAGGAATCATTGATGGTCGATGACCATCCCTAATAAGGAGAGGCGGGTGGAGAAACTCCTCCCACTTGGCTTGGCCAGGTCGCCCGCCAGGCCCCCAGACAAACCTGGGCCCTGGTAGTCAGCACCCACCCCTTTAGTGCCCCTGCACACATGCCAATTTGAATAGAAACATAAAAAATCCATATAAACAAAGGGAAACCACAATAACGTGAGGAAAAGTTTAGTAATCGGGGTGCAAACTCGCCTTAGAGTTGAAGGGGTTAATCTATATTTTGGTTCCCCACTGTTAAATACCCACGGTGTTCCAAAACAGTGTGACATCAGCAGAGCCCTTTCTCCCGGCAGCTGGTGCAGATTGCATCAGCAGTGTTAGTGCACGTCGCCAGTTCTACGTAAATAGATCAGCTAAGCTGTCGCACATGAATGTACATTGACATAATCACTAAAAGATTAAGCCTATAATCAGGTTCCTCTCAGTGAAGAAACGCTGCTTGTTTCAGAGTAGCGTGCTTTAATGCCATCTACGGTAACTTCAGCTGCGGAATGGCGCATAGTGGAGGGGTCTTCTTGTGTATGAGCACAGGAAATACTAAAAAATAAAATAATTTCTGCACTATGAAAATAAAAAGCAGCTAAACTTAACAATATAGATACAAAATACACAATTGAGCGCTAAAATGTTGTGGCACCTGAGGAGAAAAAAAATTGTTAAAACAGCAATGTGTTTACAGCCCTTTTCTCTAACGTCCTAGAGGATGCTGGGACTCCGTAAGGACCATGGGGATAGGGTAGAGGCTAGATCCAAGTGGCCTAAGGGACCTTTTCCGTCAGGGGGAGGAGCCACGACACAAGGGGGAGGAGCTACGTCAGCGGTACAGTTGGTCTAGTATCCACACCACCAACTGTTACCTTTAGTAATTAGGTGGCGAGCGGAGCGAGCCACCGTGCCCGAAGCGTGGCGAGCGAAGCGAGCCCGCGAGGGTACTTTTCGGGTACCTTGTTCGGCCGCAGCTCCTCCCCCTGGTGACGGGTCTCCTCCCCTAGGTACGTCAGAAGGTCCCTTCTCCCACTCCAATATAGAACCAACCATGGGGATAGACGGGCTCCGCAGGAGACATGGGCACTTTAAGAAAGACTTTGACTCTGGGTGTACACTGGCTCCTCCCTCTATGCCCCTCCTCCAGACCTCAGTTTGATACTGTGCCCAGAGGAGCTAGGTGCATTTCAGGAGCTCTCCTGAGTTTCCTGTAAGAAAGCATTTTTGTTAGGTTTTTTATTTTCAGGGAACCTGCTGGCAACAGACTCCCTGCATCGTGGGACTGAGGGGAGAGAAACAGACCCACTTCTCTGAGTTTCAGGGCTCTGTTTCTTAGGCTACTGGACACCATTAGCTCCAGAGGGAGTCAGAACACAGGTCTCACCCTAGAGTTCGTCCCGGAGCCGCGCCGCCGTCCTCCTCACAGAGCCAGAAGATAGAAGCCGGGTGAGTATGAGAGGAAAAGATCTTCAGAGGCGGCAGAAGACTTCATTGATCTTCACTGAGGTAACGCACAGCACTGCAGCTGTGCGCCATTGCTCCCATACACCTCACAAACGGCAGTCACTGTAAGGGTGCAGGGCGCAGGGGGGGGGGGGGGCGCCCTGGGCAGCAATATAAACCTCTTATTTGTCAAATGAGAGCATATATACAGCTGGACACTGTATATATGCATGAGCCCCCACCAATTTTACACTTTTAGCGGGACTGAAGCCCGCCGCCGAGGGGGCGGGGCTTCTCCCTCAGCACTCAACAGCGCCATGTTTTTCTCCACAGCACCGCTGAGAGGAAGCTCCCCGGACTCTCCCCTGCTTATACCACGGTAGAAGAGAGGGTTTTAAAGAAGAGGGCGGGGCACATAATTCGGCGCAGATAATAATAATTACAGCGCTACGGGGTAAACATTATATTGCTGTGTTTCTCTGACGTCCTAGTGGATGCTGGGGACTCCGTAAGGACCATGGGGAATAGCGGCTCCGCAGGAGACTGGGCACATCTAAAGAAAGCTTTAGGACTAACTGGTGTGCACTGGCTCCTCCCCCTATGACCCTCCTCCAAGCCTCAGATTTCTGTGCCCGACGAGAAGGGTGCACACTAGGGGCTCTCCTGAGCTTCTTAGTGAAAGTTTTAGTTTAGGTTTGTTATTTTCAGTGAGACCTGCTGGCAACAGGCTCACTGCATCGAGGGACTAAGGGGAGAAGAAGCGAACTCACCTGCGTGCAGAGTGGATTGGGCTTCTTGGCTACTGGACATTAGCTCCAGAGGGACGATCACAGGTTCAGCCTGGATGGGTCCCGGAGCCGCGCCGCCGGCCCCCTTACAGAGCCAGAAGAGCGAAGAGGTCCGGAGAAAGCGGCGGCAGAAGACGTTCCTGTCTTCAAATAAGGTAGCGCACAGCACTGCAGCTGTGCGCCATTGCTCTTAGCACACTTCACACTCCGGTCACTGAGGGTGCAGGGCGCTGGGGGGGGCGCCCTGAGACGCAATGAAACATGACAGAAATACCTTACATGGCAAAAAAAATGCATCACATATAGCTCCTGGGCTATATGGATGCATTTAACCCCTGCCAGAATATACAAAAAACCGGGAGATAAGGCCGCCGAAAAGGGGGCGGAGCCTATCTCCTCAGCACACTGGCGCCATTTTCTCTCACAGCTCAGTTGGAGGGAAGCTCCCTGACTCTTCCCTGCACTACAGAAAGGGTTAAAAAAAGAGAGGGGGGCACTATTTAGGCGCAGTATTAAAACATACAGCAGCTATAAGGGGAAAAACACTTATATAAGGTTATCCCTGTATATATATATAGCGCTCTGGTGTGTGCTGGCATACTCTCCCTCTGTCTCCCCAAAGGGCTAGTGGGGTCCTGTCCTCTATCAGAGCATTCCCTGTGTGTGTGCTGTGTGTCGGTACGTTTGTGTCGACATGTATGAGGAGAAAAATGATGTGGAGACGGAGCAGAGTGTCTGTAACAGTGATGTCACCCCCTAGGGGGTCGACACCTGAGTGGATGTACTGTTGAAAATTACGTGACAGTGTCAGCTCTATATAAAAAAAAAAAAAAACAGTGGTTGACATGAGACAGCCGGCTACTCAGCTTGTGCCTGTCCAGACGTCTCATAGGCCGTCAGGGGCTCTAAAGCGGCCGTTACCTCAGATGGCAGATACAGACGCCGACACGGATACTGACTCCTGTGTCGACGGTGAAGAGACAACCGTGATTTCCAGTAGGGCCACACGTTACATGATTGAGACAATGGCAAATGTTTTTATACATTTCTGATAATACGAGTACCACCAAAAAGGGGTATTATGTTCGGTGAGGGAAAAACTACCTGTAGTTTTCCTGAATCTGAGAAATAAAATGAGGTGTGTGATGATGCGTGGGTTTCCCCCCGATAACAATTGATAATTTCTTAAAAGTATTGGCTGCATACCCTTTCCCGCCAGAGGTTAGGGTGCGTTGGGAAACACCCCCTAGGGGGGATAAGGCGCTCACACGCTTGTAAGAACAAGGGCTCTACCCTCTCATGAGATGGCCGCCCTTAAGGATCCTGCTGATAGAAAGCAGGAGGGTATCCAAAAAGGTATTTACACACATACTGGTGTTATACTGCGACCAGCAATCGCCTCAGCCTGGAGGTGCAGTGCTGGATTGGCATGGTCGGATTCCCTGACTGGAAATATTGATATCCTAGATAAGGATAGTATATTATTGCCTATAGAGCATTTAAAAGATGCATTTCTATATATGCATGATGCACAGCGGAATATTTGCCGACTGGCATCAAGTATAAGTGCGTTGTCCAATTCTACCAGTAAAATGGTCAGGTGATGCGGATTCCAAACAGCATTTGGAAGTATTGCCTTTGAAAAGGGACATTTGGGGTCGGTCTTTTAGACCTGGTGGCCACGGCAACAACTGGGAAATCCACGTTTGTACCCCAGGTCGCCTCTCAAAATAAGACGCCGTATTATTAGGCGCAGTCCTTTGTTGGCAAGCGGACAAAAGGTTCCTCTTTTCTGCTCGTGACAGAGGGAGAGGAAAAAGGCTGAAGAGATTAGCCAGTTCCCAGGAACAGAAACCCTTTCCCGCCTCTGCCAAGCCCTCAGTATGACGCTAGGGCCTTACAAGCTCAGGCACGGTGGGGGCCCGTTCTCAATGAATTTCAGTGCGCAGTGGGCTCACTCGCAAGTAGACCCCTGGATCCTTCAGGTAATATCTCAAGGGTACATATTGGAATTCGAGACGTCTCCCCCTCGCCGTTTCCAAAAGTCGGCTTCACCGACGTCTCCCTCTGACAGGGAGGCAGTTTTGGAAGCCATTCACAAGCTGTATTCCCAGCAGGTGATAATCAAGGTACCCCTCCTGCAACAGGGAACGGGGTATTATTCCACACTATTGTGGTACCGAAGCCAGACGGCTCGGTGAGACCGATTCTAAATCTAAATCTAAAATCTAAAATCTTTGAACACTTACATACAGAGGTTCAAATTCAAGATTGAGTCACTCAGAGCAGTGATTGCGAACCTGGAAGAAGGGGACTACATGATGTCTCGGGACATCAAGGATGCTTACCTTCATGTCAAAATTTACCCTTCTCACCAAGGGTACCTCAGGTTATGGTACAGAACTGTCACTATCAGTTCAGACGCTGCCGTAGGGATGGTCCACGGCACCCCGGGTCTTTACCAAGGTAATGGCCGAAATGATATCCCTTCGAAGGAAGGAAATTTTAGTTATCCCTTACTTGGACGATTCCCTGATAAGGGTAAGATCCAGGGAACAGTTGGAAGTCGGTGTAGCACTATCTCAGGTAGTGTTGCGGCAGCACGATTGGATTCTCAATATTCCAAAATCGCAGCTGGTTCCGACGACTTGTCTTCTGTTTCCTAGGGATGTTCCTGGACACAGTCCAGAAAAAAGGTGTTTCTCCCGGAAGAGAAAGCCAGGGAGTTATCCGAGCTAGTCAGGAACCTCCTAAAACCGAACCAAGGCTCAGTGCATCAATGCACAAGGGTTCGGGGTAAAAATGGTGGCTTCCTACGAAGCAATCCCATTCGCTAGATTCCACGCAAGAACTTTCCAGTGGAACCTACTGGACAAATGGTCCGGGTCGCATTTTCAGATGCATCAGCGGATAACCCTGTCACCAAGGACAAGGGTATCCATCCTGTGGTGGTTGCAGAGTGCTCATCTTCTAGAGGGCCGCAGATTCGGCATTCAGGACTGGGTCCTGGTGACCACGGATGCCAGCCTGCGAGGCTGGGGTGCAGTCACACAGGGAAGGAATATCCAAAGCCTGGATACATCACTTCACATAAATATCCTGAAGATAAGGGCCATTTACAATGCTCTAAGCTTAGCAAGACCTCAGCTTCAAGGTCAGCCGGTGTTGATCCAGTCGGACAACATCATGGCAGTCACCCACGTAAACAGACAGGGTGGCACAAGAAGCAGGAGGGCAATGGCAGGAGCTGCAGGGATTCTTCGCTGGGCGGAAAATCATGTGATAGCACTGTCAACAGTATTCATTCCGGGAGTGGAGAACTGGGAAGCAGACTTCCTCAGCACGACCTCCACCCGGGAGAGTGGGGACTTCACCCAGAAGTCGTCCACATGATTAAAAAACTCGACAGGTATTGCGCCAGGTCAAGAGACCCTCAGGCAATAGTTGTAGACGCTCTGGTAACACCGGGGGTGTACCAGTCAGTGTATGTGTTCCCTCCTCTGCCTCTCATACCCAAGGTACTGAGATTGATAAGATGGAGAGGAGAAAGCACTATATTCGTGGCTCCGGATTGGCCAAGAAGGACTTGGTAACCGGAACTTCAAGAGATGCTCACGGAGGATCCGTGACCTCTACCTCTAAGAAGGGACCTGCTCCAGCAAGGACCCTGTCTGTTCCAAGACTTACCGCGGCTGCGTTTGACGGCATGCCGGTTGAACACCGGATCCTGAAGGAAAAAAGGCATTCCGGATGAAGTCATCCATATCCTGATCTAAAGCCAGTAAGGATGTAACCGCAAAAACATTATCACCGCAATTGGCGAAAATATGTTGCGTAGTGCGAGGCCAGTAAGGCCCGACGGAGGAAATTCAACTGGGTCGATTCCTACATTTCCTGCAAACAGGAGTGTCTATGGGCCTGAAATTGGGGTCCATTAAGGTTCAGATTTCGGCCCTGTCAATTTTCTTCCAAAAAAGAACTAGCTTCAGTCCCTGAAGTTTAGACGTTTGTAAAAGGGGTACTGCATATACAGCCTCCTTTTGTGCCTCCAGTGGCAATTTGGGATCTCAATGTAGTTTGGGTTCCAAAAGTCACATTGGTTTGAACCACTTAAATCTGTGGAGTTAAAATATCTCACATGGAAAGTGGTCATGCTGTTGGCCCTGGCCTGGGCCATGCGCGTGTCAGAATTGGCGGCTTTATCCTGTAAAAGCCCTTATCTGATTTTCCATTCGGACAGGGCGGAATTGAGGACTCGTCTCAGTTTCTCCCTAAGGTGGTTCCAGCGTTTTCACCTGAACCAACCTATTGTGGTGCCTGCGGCTACTAGGGACTTGGAGGAATCCAAGTTGCTGGATGTTGTCAGGGCCCTGAAAATATTCCAGGACGGCTGGAGTCAGGAAATCTGACTCGCTGTTTATCCTGTTTATCCTGTATGCACCCAACAAGCTGGGTGCTCCTGCTTCTAAGCAGACTATTGCTCGTTGGATTTGTAGTACAATTCAGCTTGCACATTCTGTGGCAGGCCTGCCACAGCCAAAAATCTGTAAATGCCCACTCCACAAGGAAGGTGGGCTCATCTTGGGCGGCTGCCCGAGGGGTCTCGGCTTTACAACTTTGCCGAGCAGCTACTTGGTCAGGAGCAAATACGTTTGTAAAATTCTACAAATTTTATACCCTGGCTGAGGAGGACCTGGAGTTCTCTCATTTGGTGCTGCAGAGTCATCCGCACTCTCCCGCCCGTTTGGGAGCTTTGGTATAATCCCCATGGTCCTTACGGAGTCCCCAGCATCCACTAGGACGTCAGAGAAAATAAGAATTTACTTACCGATAATTCTATTTCTCATAGTCCGTAGTGGATGCTGGGCGCCCATCCCAAGTGCGGATTGTCTGCAATACTTGTACATAGTTACAAAAATCGGGTTATTATTGTTGGGAGCCATCTTTTCAGAGGCTCCTCTGTTATCATACTGTTAACTGGGTTCAGATCACAAGTTATACGGTGTGATTGGTGTGGCTGGTATGAGTCTTACCCGGGATTCAAAATCCTTCCTTATTGTGTACGCTCGTCCGGGCACAGTATCCTAACTGAGGCTTGGAGGAGGGTCATAGGGGGAGGAGCCAGTGCACACCAGTTAGTCCTAAAGCTTTCTTTAGATGTGCCCAGTCTCCTGCGGAGCCGCTATTCCCCATGGTCCTTACGGAGTCCCCAGCATCCACTACGGACTATGAGAAATAGAATTATCGGTAAGTAAATTCTTATTTTTTCCTGGGTCATATTGCGCTGGGGTGTGTGCTGGCATACTCTCTCTCTGTCTCTCCAAAGGGCCTTGTGGGGGAACTGTCTTCAGAAGAGCATTCCCTGAGTGTGTGGTGTGTCAGTACGTGTGTGTCGACATGTCTGAGGTAAAAGGCTCTCCTAAGGAGGAGATGGAGCAAATGTGTGTGTGTGTGGTGTCCCCGTCTACAACGCCGACACCTGATTGGATATGTGAAATTAAGTGCTAAGATGAATTTATTACACAAAAGATTAGAGAACAGACAGGGAATCTACCCATGTCTGTCCCTATGTCACAGAGACCTTCAGAGTCTCACAACGCTCACTGTCCAAAATAATAGACACTGATATCGACACGGAGTCTGACTCCAGTGTCGACTACAATAATGCAAAGTACAGCCAAAACTGGCAGAAAAGTATTCAATATATGATTATTGTTATAAAAGATGTTTTGCATATCACTGATGACTCATCTGTCCCTGACACGAGGGTACACATGTTTAAGGGAAGAAAGCTGAGGTAAATTTCCCTCCTCTCATGAAGAAAAAGAGCGGGAATCTCCAGACAAGAAGCTGCAGTTTCCCAAAAAGAATAAACATCCTAGTGATATTTGGTGGACCCCTTCATTCTAAGTACAACATTCGTTACCTCTAATACCAAGAAATAAAGACACGGAGACTTGAATTTGGCAGAAAAATTGCTAGCTATTTATTTGACCCTAACCATAGCAAACCTGTAAATGAAAACTTTGTTAAGATGCCGATTCAGCCGGCATATGGTGGCAGAAAAAAGAACGGCTCTATTAAACTGACGCTAACCTTAAAATGCTAAAATCAAAAACCATCCTAATTTAACTACAAACTATCAAAACGGTAATAGGTGCTAGCTCAACCCCCACAGTGACTACCCACCCTGATGGGTGCCCTGCCGCTGCCTCCCGGACGGGTGGTCGAGCGGCCAATAAGTCGATGGAGGTGAGTGCACCTAAACCACATCAAACTGTAAATCACTACAGCTTACCATACAACTACAAACTGCCGTTCTTTTCCGCCAATAAATAGCCAACGATAAAACCAGCCAACAATTCAACGCCAAGGCACTCCGTGCCAGAACCTCTACCAACAGGGCGGGAGGGCGGGAAGGAAATTCACCAACAAGAGAGAACAAAATGGCCTATCCTTCCCTATATATACTAACCCTCCCCCTTTTCCAAGGGCTGTACTTTCCTTCCGGCTAGATCCACCCCTCACAAGATGTTTAACTCATTCCTTTCCTATGCAGTCAATTCTCTCTCCTAAACATCCTAGTGATATTTGGTGGACCCCTTCATTCTAAGTACAACATTCGTTACCTCTAATACCAAGAAATAAAGACACGGAGACTTGAATTTGGCAGAAAAATTGCTAGCTATTTATTTGACCCTAACCATAGCAAACCTGTAAATGAAAACTTTGTTAAGATGCCGATTCAGCCGGCATATGGTGGCAGAAAAAAGAACGGCTCTATTAAATTGACGCTAACCTTAAAATGCTAAAATCAAAAACCATCCTAATTTAACTACAAACTATCAAAACGGTAATAGGTGCTAACTCAACCCCCACAGTGACTACCCACCCTGATGGGTGTCCTGCCGCTGCCTCCCGGACGGGTGGTCGAGCAGCCAATAAGTCGATGGAGGTGAGTGCACCTAAACCACATCAAACTGTAAATCACTACAGCTTACCATACAACTACAAACTGCCGTTCTTTTCCGCCAACAGCGAAAGACTCCTCCCCAGAGACTTCGCACCGCCACCATAACCTCACCCTAACTCCTGCAACACTAGGAACAGATCCTCCAGGAAAAACATCATCCCCTCATTGGATAGATGTACACCATCAGGCCGAAAAAGGTGACTGTCTCGGAACCGAATCCTAGGGTGGCGAACTACCTCGCCTCCGTGGGACAGCACCCACTTCGCCACCGCCCCATTCACCTTCTTTCTGGCCTCATCAATCAGGCGACTGTCCGCCACACCTCGCCAACTCAACCTTGGCACCATCAAGGAGAACACCAATACACAATTGGTCCATGCTGCGGCCACGCTTGCCAGATCCTGTATCATGGCCCACCGCATCTCCAAAGATGTCCTCTTCCCCAGGTCGTTGCCACCTAAATGGACAACCAACACCCTAGGGACTCCATGCTTGCTGGCCTGACTGACTAGTCTACTCCTCAAATCCGTCCACATCATCCCTCGCCAACCAAGCCAACGAACTCCTTGAGCCCTAGGAAACATTTGAGCCCCCTCCGAGGCTAAAAACTTGGCGGCCCAATACACATAAGAGTGGCCAACCACCCAAATAGACAAGTCATCTTCAAACCAACCTGAAGAGGAGGAAAAGGGAGTAAAATTGGTTACTAATTGTCTATACCATCGTTTATTAAATGCATTAACCTGAAGGATCTGCCAAAAAAGAAAATTTTGAGTTTTAGTTATTGCAGAAGTCACGGCCTAGCCGATCTGCACAAGCTTCTAGCCAATTTGAAGCAGAACATAAACACACGATGGGAAATATCAAATTAAAATAAGAAAATAAACGGGGGGGGGGGGGGGTATAAAATGGGAAAAACATGTAAGAACTCAGCTGGAGCTGAAAGCGTAAAAACCTGCTGAGGGACTTTGATTAGAACTGATCAGCCGAATTGTGGATTAGAATTCA